>NC_064619.1:179752885-180066791 GCF_023898315.1 Schistocerca nitens
ATAATTTGATCCAAAATAACATTACCTACTCCATTCTCTGTACTGTTTGACGGTGTATTTGCAATTGTCGCGTTTTGTGTGACCATTTGGTCATTCTGTAATTTACAAAAACGTTTATCAGTCGGATGTACACTGTCAGACACTATTTCGGAATTAAATAAATCCGTCGTACTTTCAGTACATTGTCCATTTTCATTAGAAAAATTTGTCTGTACGTTATTTGCATTTTCCAAACCGGGTGTGTTAAGCAGGGCAGCGCTCATTACAATATGGCGCCCCGCGTTATCAATTGTCGTCAAATTAACAGAAGACACAATCGAGTTCGTTTGTTCATTATTAAGGTCTACATCATTATTAATGGTTGGAACGCACTGATTGTCAGTGAACGCAGGATTGTCATCATTACACTGCGTGTCACATTGTTTAAGTCGGTAATTTCGTTCATAATACCTCGCGATACACTATTCACAGTCTTTCGCGGCATTTTTACTATAGTCACAATTATTCACAAAAGAAATAAGCACAATGCAAAAAGCAACAAACACAAATACAACAGAGCAACGAATTGCCGATGGTCTGAGGAAAGAAAGTCACAAAATTAGTAAAAGCTTTGCGCCAAATCCTAATTATATTTAAGCAAATAAGAGCAAAATCTGACTGTTTCTTAGAAGATTCCCAAAGAAATACGATCCTGGCCGGATGTCGCCAAGTGTAACCTCCCAGCAAATATATATGAAAAATTAATAATTTAAATGTGAATGGAAATAGTGTTCAACGCAACCTCCCAGCAAAAATAAAAGAAAAGCCTATGATAATGAAAACGTGCCAAAAGTTATTTCCCCACAAGATTACTGAATAATAATGACCCAAATGTTGTTGAGCTCCCACAAAAATGTAAGTCAATTCAATGATAATGAAATCTCAGTGACAATGAAAACGCAAATAGACCGAAATGTCGATCTTAGGCCCTGTTCACTAATTAAACTCAAATTCTTACCTCAGTAAAACTGCATCTGCTCTTATTTTTCGCCATAGCTTGGAGGAAATGCATCGCAAATATTCTTTGAATTTAAGTGAAAGTTTTCTTTAAGAAAATGCATGGGAAACTTTCTTTCAATTCAAATGATTGTTTTCTTAAAAAATTGCTTTGAAAACAAAATTATTATTGGGGCGATTCTTGGACAAATTAATTACAGTTAATATACATTACATTATCAGATGTGCGCAATGCTGCTTCATTACCTTATTTAAAAAATATACCTCGTCCTGAATCTTGACCAGAGCGCCATGTCGACGCCCGCCGATTCCTCACACAACTCCGACTGTCTCTCGCGCGCTACTAGCACTGACTGAGTGCAACTAGCAACTACATGCTCTCGCCACTCGCTACGTACAACTGAACTCTCTCGCAACTCGACCGCAACTGCACTGAACTCTCGCGCGGTCAAGCGCAGACTAGCAACGATAAATAACTCTCTGGTCAGAGATTCTGTCATGCCTCGCCATCGCTGTACTGAATACATACGCGTTTCATGGTAAAGAAAATCCTTGCATAATTGTTCTCAAATACACAGTCAAAATCGGGGAGACATCGTTTCAGCCGAAGAAGACTGCGGCAGATGTTACAGCATCTCAGTATTCATTAATCATGAAGGTAAAACCACCTACACTGCGTATGGTATCATTAAGATTCAGTTTACACAGTAAAATGCCAAAGAGCATTAATTGGTTGTAGAAAGGGAAGGTGTAAGGAAACATGGCGTTGCAAGACACAGTCATCCTGTAATTAGTTGTAAAGTGAAGGAAATAACTGAAACTAGCGACCAGTATGTTGAGTATTGTAATACCACAAGTCGTTGTTGTGTAAGCATAATTATAATGATGTATCTTTTGAGAAAACGTAAGGGAGATTTTTGTTTCAAAGACAAAGTTCAAGATGATGTATCAATACAGCGGGTTAAGAAGTAACCTGATAGACAAAGGAAGATGCTGAACGTGAGAAATAACTAGTTGAACCGTTTACTGTGGAATGATTTGCTGAGGAGTAACAGTTTTTACAATATTTTCTACTGGTTCTTTAGATAATCATTTAATAGGGTAATGTCTACGTGTGGAAACGAGAGAATTGGAAAACCAGCAGCAAGTAAGGATAAATGATGTCAGGTGTTGTTGTTATACCTCGATGTGGACAGGTGAAAATGTGTGCCCCGATCGGGACTCGAACCCGGCATCCTGCTTACATGGCAGACGCTCTATCCATCTGAGTCACCGAGGACACAGATGAATAGCGCGACTGCAGGGACTTATCCCTAGCACGCTTCCCGTGAGACTCACATTCCCAACTGTCCAAATGTCCAAAGCGTGCGCGAGTAATGAGTGGGTGGGCAAATGTCTATAAGGTACAATACATAAGTAGAATTGTGGACAGGTGAAAATGTGTGCCCCGACCGGGACTCGAACCCGGCATCCTGCTTACATGGCAGACGCTCTATCCATCTGAGCCACCGAGGACACAGATGAATAGCGCGACTGCAGGGACTTATCCCTAGCACGCTTCCCGTGAGACTCACATTCCCAACTGTCCAACTGTCCAAAGCGTGCGCGAGTAATGAGTGGGTGGGCAAATGTCTATAAGGTACAATGCATAAGTAGAATTGTGGACAGTTGGGAATGTGAGGCTCACGGGAAGCGTGCAAGGGATAAGTCCCTGCAGTCGCGCTATTCATCCGTGTCCTCGGTGGCTCAGATGGATAGAGCGTCTGCAATGTAATCAGGAGATCACTGGTATGAGTCCCGGTCGGGGCACACATTTTCACCTGTCCACATCGAGGTATAACAACAACACCTGTCGGCAGCTGAGGTTGTCAGTTAGTCATCATTTATTCCAGGGAAAAGCTGCACGGTCATCAACAGTAACTGTTCTTTCGAGAACAAGTTACTGTCTTCGTCTATATAAGTAAGGATAAGTTAAATTAGAGCTAGAATAAATGAGTGAAATTATGAGTTATAGAGTATTTGTGAATTGTGTTGCGAAAAACTGATTGTGCTGGTGTATAAGTCATGGCTTAGAGGAAACACTTTTCTGTAGGAATACATGTTCAGTACACTGAATGGGGGATGTAACGTTTTAGGATTAAGGGAATAGCTGATGAACGATGTGGGTCAAGTTTGAGTGAAGTATGACGGAAACCGAAGACACTGTACAGGGGACAGACAAAATAATGTGAACAACGGTAGTAATGGGATGATTGTGTTTGACGGTCAACAAGGCACGTACTGCGCTGGACTGTGCGTGTTCAGTCTGGACTAGTCATCAGTGCAGGTTGTTTACGAGTGGTGAACACTTCGTATTTGCATTTAGATGCCGAGGTCGACGAGCAATGAAAGACCTAAAAAATTACGAAAGAGGGTAGATTATGGTGGCCCCATTGACCAAGACAGCCAAATTATTGAATGTTTCAAGAGCAACTGTTTCAACAGTCGTGACAGCCTACACAAAACATGGAAAGACATCATCGTGTAAAAGTAATAGAGGGCGCAAATCAAAATTAAATGACAGAGATCATACGCTAACACGAGTTGTGTCAAAACAAAGCAGAACTACGGCGACTAAAGTGACTGCAGAGCTCAATAACCATCTTCGAGATTCCGTATCTATCGTCACTGTCCGCCGAGAACGCCATAAATCGAATATTCGTGGACGAGCTGCTATACCGAAACCATTAGGGATGACAATCAACGCAAAGAAATGTAAAACATGGTGTTAGGAGCATAAATTCTGGACGGCTAGTCAGTGGAAACACGTCATATGGTCCGACGAGTCAACGTTTTCGTTATTTCCAACATCGGGCCGGGTTTACGCCTGGAGAAAGCCACAAGAAGCCTACCAATCAATCCTGACTGCTTGATTCCAACGGTTAAGCATGGAGATGGAAGTGTGATGGTGTGGATAGCCGTATCATGGCATCCTGCTGGGCCCATCATTACTCTCAAAGATCTTGTTACAGCCAACGATTATGTGAACATTTTGGGTGATCAGGTGCACGCCATGCTTCAAATGTTGTGCCCCAACAATGATTCCATATTTCAGGACAATAATGCACCTATTCATACAGCCAGGACAGAACAATCGTGGTATGAGGAACATGCAATTGAACTGCCGCGCCTTACCTGGCCAGCACAGTACGCGGACTTGATCATTACCGAACTCTTGCGGACGACATTGGAGCGCAGACACCGAAGCAGATTTCCGCCTCCCTCGTCACTACAGGAGTTAGAAGAGGTTCTCATCGAAGAGTACCGTAACATTCCATTGAAGATTATACAATAATTATATGCCAGTTTCCCAAGAAAAATCGCGGCTTTGTTACGGGCAAATGAGGGTCCAGTCCCTTATTAAGGGGAGATTTACTATCTTTTGGTTCAAAAAATAGATTTTTTTTAAAATTGCATTTTTGGATCCATAAAAGTGTTTAGAATCCACCCCTGAAACGGTTTTTCCGAATACGGAACGGAAATGTTTGTTATTCGCAGTTGAACAAAAAAATGCACCTCCCTGAAATCGGCCTTTTTCACGCACCAGTTTTTTTCTTTCGGAGGACGAGTTATTGTACCGGTGCTTGGGAGAAAACACACAAAATTCATATGAAAGTTTGAACGCTTGCATTTGGAAGTTAGCCCCAAGCATTTGCATTCTGGTGCGAAGACTGTGGAGATTGCGACTTTTCTGGCAGTAAGCAGCTTCAGCGAAGGGTATTCAGCAACTCTGAAGACCACGACAACGATGGACGTCACCCTGGGACTCTATTCGATGCAGTTCGCCAAGCATTCGGACGACCACCGGATTTAAGCCGTCGAAAACCGTTTGTCACCGGCCGTACGAGCGGCTCTGGAGCAGCGCAGGATGGCCCAGATCGAGCAGAACACCCTCTATGAGGAAGAGGAAGGACTAGTTTATGGACCCGTAATAGCAGATTGAACGTAAGCTGCATAATATTACATTTATATGTAGTCAAAACTTCAAACGACTTTTTCTCTAAATGACTTTTTTATTTATTTATTTTATCGCGTGGTATGGTAATTGTCTAGGGGTTGTACCAATTTTATTCCGATCAATCACCTATAAATATTTTAACTTGGCTGACGAAGTCGAAAGATCGATGAAAAAACCCTATTTTTTTTCAAATGGCCGCCATTTTGTTTCCTATGGTCCAAATAACTTAAGCGAGGTACAACTCCTATAGAATCGTATATACTTCGCTAACGTCAACTGAGTTTTGATTTAAGACGAACCGGCTGACCTGTGACATACCGCGCGTGGAGGTCTACATCGAAATTTTGTTTAGTTCCGACGGCACTTCCACCTTTGCTCTTACATTTCAAAAAAATTCCAGTTTGTAGAGAAAGCATCAATAAACATTTTGACCGAATTTGACATTTATATCTATAACACGTACCGAGAAAAAAATTCTCAAAGATCATACTTTTTTCGGGCCAAAGACAGTAAACCTCCCCTTAATAAACCATTCACAAATAAGTTCAGGTGTTCACATTATTTTGCTATCCCCTGTATATAATTCTTGAGTTGTGTATGTATGACAAGACTTTTCCAGAAACACCACAAACTAAATCTGAGGCCATTCTTTTAAAGGAGAGGAAGTGTTGCGCCGCGAAAAAATATATTGGAGCAATCAAGTAAACATTCAGATATCTTTTCTGGCAGTGCAAGAAGCAGAGGAAAGGTGGCCAGGCATAGCAGATGGGCAGAGTTTCAACAAGGATATTTCAGATATCGTGGCCGCACTCAGAGCCAACTGCTACAAGCGCATGTGCTGGGTGTTTTGACACGACAATGCACCAAAATAACGTCGTAGGGAGAGAGGTACCGTCATTCTGGTGAACCGGCCGGAGTGGCCGAGCGGTTCTAGGCGCTACAGCCTGGAACCGCGCGACCGCTACTGTCGCAGGTTCGAATCCTTCCTCGGGGATGGATGTGTGTGATGTCCTTAGGTTAGTTAGGTTTAAGTAGTTCTAAGTTCTAGGGGACTGATGACCTCAGAAGTTAAGTCCCATAGTGCTCAGAGCCATTTGAACCATTCTGGTGACCGCACGGTATTAGGTAAAAAGACTAAGCTGGACGCAAGAGTAATATCCAGTACACTGGCGCTTCAAAATACATCAGCCAGAACGCGCCGAAACATAAATTTGGGACATCAAGGGGCATTCTCGAAAGCTGACCAGACGGGGAAAGCATGCCAAGTGATGCCACTGTTGCTTCATGGTAGTGTAACGCATGAGGGCCAGCACCGTATAATTATTGTCCATTTCTGGTGGCAGTATATCGGGAAAGGTGACCCATGTTTCCATTTGCCACACCTATGCGTGGAAATTTTTTTGTTGCCGGACTCATTCAATTATATGACGTCGTATGACTAACGTCAACGATGTATTCACACAGTGCCGAGAATTTTTTTCCAGTTTGCTTTCGTGCATTACATTTGCTCGCACGCTTCGTCGGACCTCGTTTTTATCTTCACGTGGAAGGCCCTCGGATTCCGTTGAAGTACGCTCTGGATAACAGAGGTCACGCCCCCTCAGCGTACGGAGCGGCTGCTCGCTGCAGGTACGGCGTTACGCGTCACGGCTTCGGCGGAAAGCCGGCCGGTTGGCTGCCCGTGCTGCGACTCGACCGCACGGCCGCCGGAGACAATCGAGTTAGGCCCCAGAGAGGCGGGCCTCTGCCTTTGGCGGTGCGCTGCGGTTGCGGGGACCTGCGCCAGCGCGGCATTGTTGTCTTTTGGCAATAACCCCGGCCCGCCGGCAGGAGCATCTGCACTGAATTCCGGCAGCGAGGAATTCCATTTCCATCGCCCGTTCGACTGTCCCCTGTCCACCATTTCTCTCTGTCCCTTCGCCGTCGATGCAGTTTCCTCCCCCCGCACCCCGAACACTCCCGTCCGCCTTTATCCTTCCCCCCCCCGCTCCCCCCCCCCTCACCGCTCTTCACGTTGAAAAGGCACACACTTCTTCCCTCTGCAATGCCAAATTCCTTTGTCGTTACTCCGCCCCCTCGCCCCGTTCACGCTCCTGTGTGCTTTTATCGATGGATCCTCCCTTTACAGGACGGAGCTCCCAGACAGTAACGACATATTAATGGAAGCGCTTATGCCAGGGCTTCCCAACGTGTGGTCCGCGGACCCCTTAGGGGTCCGCCGGTTCTTTCTAGGGGGTCCGCGGCCACCTTTAATAAAATAATGAGTAAAATTATTGAATAAAAATGTGAAAATCAAATTCATCACTTTTTTTTTCGTGTGAAAAACATGTGTACTTTTACTTCAGGCCGTATTCCCAAGCAGCCTCTGCGCTTCCTAAGTGAGAGCGCATACACAATTTAGTGCCGAAGAATGCGGCTTCTCTGATTGATACGGGAGTCGTTTGTGCGCCGGCTCACGGCGCTAGATGCACTAAAACCTTTTACGCATGCGCGGAGGGAGCTTTGTCGACCAATCACAGCGCTCGCTGGCACGTATGCGGCCCCAGGCATTTTTAATGTTTAACTTGATTTGTCAGTGCAGTGCCTATTTCGTAAGTCGATTTTTGACCAGTTTATTACTTATAACATGGATCGGTGGCTGAAGTCAGGATCATTGAAGAAGGGTGCAGTTTTTCCATCGCCTTCACAACAAGGGAAGTTTCCAGTTGAAATGAATGAGGAGGGAGGACGACCAAAGGAAGAACAATCACAATAAGCTCCACAGCCAGATTTATTATGTGAAAACGCTGCAAGTACTCCATTGGTTGCAATATCCTGTGGAAGTGGGATAACCAAGAAGCGTAAGTACAACGAAAGCTATTTAGAAATGGGTTTTATGGAGACAAAGGAGGGTAAAGCTCAGTGTGCAATTTGTGCGCCTGTCCTTCCGAACAGTTCAATGGTTCCAGTTAAATTGCGCCGTCATTTTGAAGGTACTCACCCGGGTTTCCGGGCTAAAGACATCGATTTATTTAAAAGGAAGAGTGTTGTACTAGCTGCTTCTCAGCATTGCATGAAAACTCTTGCAAAAACAAAATTAATTAAAAGCTTCTTTCTTGCTTAGTTATCGAGTGGTCATCAGTCCCCTAGAACTTAGAACTACTTAAACCTAACTAACCTAAGGACATCACACACATCCATGCCCGAGGCAGGATTCGAACCTGCGACCGGAGCGGTCACGCGGTTCCAGACTGAAGCGCCTTTAACCGCACGGCCACACCGGCCGGCTAATCTACTGTATCGAAAAATTGGGTTGGCGGGTGGTAATGGTTTCGCAAATAGAGAACCATTACAGTCTTCAAACCGACGACTGGTGCGATTCAGCTTTTCTATCCTTTTCTTCTCCGCACAACCTCAGAAATCTGCAGCCATTTGAACGTATTTACTGAGTCAAGCCTCGTTCTCCCTCTACAGTTTTAACCCTCTCCCCTCCCACTTCCTCCGTCATCGGACTTAGAACTCCTTCATGTCGCAGTACGAGTCCTATCAACTGAATCACGTTGTGCCATTAGTGTATTTTTTCCGTGGTTCATTTCCGTACCTCTTCTTTAACGACTTGAATACCCCTCTGATCTTCAGTATTCTCCTGTAGCACCACATTTCAAAAGCTTCTATTCTCTTACTGCCCCAAATCACCGCCCTCGTTTGACGTCAGTACAAGGCTACACTGCTGACAAATTGTTTCAGAAAAGACTTCCTAACACTTAAATTTCTCCTTTTCATAAATTTTTTTCTTGTTATTGCCAGTTTGCGTTATATATCTTCTGACCTATGGCAGTCGTCAGTTATTTTACTGCCTAACTAATAAAATTGATTTACTACTCTTAGTGTTCCATTTCCTAACCTAATTCCGTCAGCACCGTCTGATTCAATTGGGCTACATTCACATACCCTTGTCCCCTTGTCTTTGATGTTCATCTCAAAGAACTCTTGTCAAGACATTACACATTCTGTTTAACAGACTGTTTTCCCTGCCATATCTGACAAAATTACATCATGGGCGAACGCAATCTTTTATTTCTTCCCCCTGAACTTAAGTTACTTTCCTTGGTTTACACACACACACACAGACACACACACACATACACAAACACACAAGGGCGAGTCAAAAGTCCTTGGACACCTTCATAAGTTGGAAGATTAAAGGGAAAATTGAAATGTGATGATGGGAACATAGGTTTGACGTGGGGCCGCAACTTTTGGAGTCAATGTCATTCATGTCCGCCATCTTTAAATCCGCCATTTTATTCAAGTCATTTTTTTTTAAATGGGAAGGGGGGTGTATGACACATCAAATAACACTCGCTTGAGCTCTGGAATTTAGTGGTGTATTTTTTTGTTGTTGTCTATCTTGTACAGTTAACGTTCAAAGTTACCTTGATACCGACTCATGTCTCTCTTTGTACCAGATGATCTAAAATGGGTCTCACAGGTGAACAGAAGATCGAAATCATCCTTACATCAGGGAAACGCAGCTATCGAACAATAACAGTTCACTACGACAGACGGCACCCAGACAGAGAACCGGTATCGCATAGCACGGTGGCTCACGTAATCACCAAATTCTGGGAGACGGGCTCTGTCAGAGTGGTTGCGGCGACTAGAGTTGTGCATTGCACGTGATGGACAACACGTAGAACATGTGTTGTAGCAGTCGGTATGAAGGTAATTTCCCAGCTTTGAACATTAATAACCTCTAAACTGTACAAGATAGACAAAAACAAATTACACCACTAAATTCCAGAGCTCCAGCGAGTATTATTTGATGTGTCATACACCTCCCTTCCCATTTAAAAAAATGACTTGAATCCAAAATGGCGGATCTCAAGATGGCGGCCATGAATGACATTCACTCAGAAAGTTGAGACCCTACATCAAACCTAAGTTCCTATCATCACATTTCAATTTTCCCTTTAATCTTCCAACTTATGAAGGTGTCCAAGGACTTTTGACTCGCCCTGACAGAAGTATGCAAATGTACCCTTGAACTTAAATGCCTGCAAATTGCGCTGATGTGTCCTAAATAAGTTTCAAGTGTCAGCCGTGGTCAGAACAGTGTTCTGTGTAGTTGTGAGTGCATTAATTCGGAGCTCAGTGAATCCGAACGTGGGAAAATTCTTGGTGCCCAAATGGTGGGTGCTTCCGCATGCAAGGCAGCCGAATGCAGCACTCCGCATATCCCCCTGCTCCTCTATAAAAACCGATTTGTTGAGTATTGGACAAAAAACGTGGCAGATTTTTTAAAATAAAAATTCAAGAAATGCTTCCATTGTAAACGTTTTCTCACGTGACACATATTCTGTTCCAATAAAAAACAAATATATACGAGGGCAGTTCAATAAGTAATGCAACACATTTTTTTTATGAAACAGAGGTTGTTTTATTCAGCATTGAAATACACCAGGTTATTCCCCAATCTTTTAGCTACACAACACTATTTTTCAACGTAATCTCCATTCAATGCTACGGCCTTACGCCACCTTGAAATGAGGGCCTGTATGCCTGCACGGTACCATTCCACTGGTCGATGTCGGAGCCAACGTCGTACTGCATCAATAACTTCTTCATCATCCGCATAGTGCCTCCCACGGATTGCGTCCTTCATTGGGCCAAACATATGGAAATCCGACGGTGCGAGATCGGGGCTGTAGGGTGCATGAGGAAGAACAGTCCACTGAAGTTTTGTGAGCTCCTCTCGGGTGCGAAGACTTGTGTGAGGTCTTGCGTTGTCATGAAGAAGGAGAAGTTCGTTCAGATTTTTGTGCCTACGAACACGCTGAAGTCGTTTCTTCAATTTCTGAAGAGTAGCACAATACACTTCAGAGTTGATCGTTTGACCATGGGGAAGGACATCGAACAGAATAACCACTTCAGCGTCCCAGAAGACTGTAACCATGACTTTACCGGCTGAGGGTATGGCTTTAAACTTTTCCTTGGTAGGGGAGTGGGTGTGGCGCCACTCCATTGATTGCCGTTTTGTTTCAGGTTCGAAGTGATGAACCCATGTTTCATCGCCTGTAACAATCTTTGACAAGAAATTGTCACCCTCAGCCACATGACGAGCAAGCAATTCCGCACAGATGGTTCTCCTTTGCTCTTTATGGTGTTCGGTTAGACAACGAGGGACCCAGCGGGAACAAACCTTTGAATATCCCAACTGGTGAACAATTGTGACAGCACTACCAACAGAGATGTCAAGTTGAGCACTGAGTTGTTTGATGGTGATCCGTCGATCATCTCGAACGAGTGTGTTCGCACGCTCCGCCATTGCAGGAGTCACAGCTGTGCACGGCCGGCCCGCACGCGGGAGATCAGACAGTCTTGCTTGACCTTGCGGCGATGATGACACACGCTTTGCCCAACGACTCACCGTGCTTTTGTCCACTGCCAGATCACCGTAGACATTCTACAAGCGCCTATGAATATCTGAGATGCCCTGGTTTTCCGCCAAAAGAAACTCGATCACTGCCCGTTGTTTGCAACGCACATCCGTTACAGACGCCATTTTAACAGCTCCGTACAGCGCTGCCACCTGTCGGAAGTCAATGAAACTATACGAGACGAAGCAGGAATGTTTGAAAATATTCCACAAGAAATTTCCAGTTTTTTCAACCAAAATTGGCCGAGAAAAAAAATGTGTTGCATTACTTATTGAACTGCCCTCGTAGATTAAAAAGTTATTTAAGTATTTGGTATATAGCGTATATACCTCAATAGTAAGTGTAATTAAAGATTTTCAAAAGACAAACTCTAAAATAGCAGGTGACTTTTGAACATACGAAACTGAGATTAAAGTGGACTCCTGGTAATCCGTGTGCTCCTTAATAGCTTCAGAGAATTACCAGCTATGCTTCACAAGCTGAAAAGTGAAAATAGTGATACAGGGAACTGTTTTGATACGTTCTTGTAATTTCATTAAACATTGCCGTTAATAATTATCATTTGTGGAAGCTCCAGTGGAAAATATTGGAACTTTGTTCTCAAAAACATTCACATCGAAAAGCTAGTTACAGCTAATCGGGACTTGTTGTTTTAAAATTAACGTATAATTTTGCCGAATCGCCAAAGAAACTGGTAGAGGCATGCCTATTCAAATACAGAGATATTTAAACAGGCAGAATAAGGCGCTGCAGTCGGCAACGCCTATATAAGACAACAAGTGTCTGGCGCAGTTGTTAGATCGATTATTGCCGCTACAGTGCCAGGTTATCAAGATTTAAGTGAGCTACAAAAAAAAAAAAAAAAAAAAAAAAAAAAAAAAAAAAAAAAGGTTCAAATGGCTCTGAGCACTATGCGACTTAACTTCTGAGGTCATCAGTCGCCTAGAACTTAGAACCAATTAAATCTAACTAACCTAAAGACATCACACACGTCCATGCCCGAGGCAGGATTCGAAGCTGCGACCGTAGCAGTCGTTCGGCTCCAGACTGTAGCGCCCAGAACCGCACGGCAACTCCGGCCTGCAAGTGAGTGACAACGTGGTGTTACAGTCGGCGCACGAACGATGGGACACAGCATCTCCGAGGTAGCGATGAAGTGGGGATTTTACCATACGACCATTTCACGTGTGTATCGTGAATATCAGGAATCCGGTAAAACATCAAATCTCCGAAGTTGGTGCGGCCGGAAAAAGATCCGACAAGAATGTGACCAACGAAGATTGAGGAGAATCATTCAATTGAGACAGGAGAGCAAGGCCTCCGCAAATTTTGCAGATTTCAATGCTGGGCCATCAACAAGTGTCAGCGTGCGAACCATTCAACGAAACATCATCGATATGGGCTTTCGGAGCCGAAGGCCCACTCGTATGCCCTTGATGATTGCACGATACAAAGCTTTACGCCTCACCTGGGCCCGTCAGCACCGACATTGGACTGTTGATGACTGGAAACATGTTGCCTGATTTCAAATTGTATCGAGCGGATGGACGTGCACGGGTATGGAGACAACCTCAATCATGTCAGCAGGGGCTGTTCAAGCTGGTGGAGGCTCTGTAATTGTGTATGGCGTTTGCAGTTAGAGTGATATGGGACCTCTAATACGTCTAGATACGACTCTGACAGATGACACATACGTGAGCATTCCTTCTGACCACCTGCATCCATTGTGCATTCCGACGGACTTGGGCAATTCCAGCAGGACAATGCGACACCCCACATGTCTAGAATTGCTACAGACTGAATCCAGGAACATTGTTCCGAGTTTAAACACTTCCACTGGCCACCAAACTCCTCAGACGTGAACGTTATTGAGCATATCTGGGATGCCTTGTCACGTGCTGTTCAAAAGAAACCTCCATCCCCTCGTACTCTTACAGATTTATGGACAGCCCTGCAGGATTCATGGTGTCAGATTTTATGCACCATGTCCTAGGCATGTCCAACATTCGGGAAGTTTCCCATGCACTGCATGTTGCACACTCTAGCCACGCACTGACGCCCTTGAGCCGTAATTTTAATAAAAAAGAAACTTTAATTAGTTAACTGAAATATTTACGTATTAACTACAAAATAATCCTAAGACAGTAAAGGAGTAAGAATATTCTAGATTAAAATTCGTTTATTTGTATTAATTATAAGTAACAGAAACAATAATGTTACGCTCTCACTATATTCAGTTCTGTTCTGTACGAACTTTGTCTGTTAGCACTAATCACTTCGATGTGATGTGTAATTTTGAGTTGGATATTGAAACGATATATCAGTATTATTGAAATTATGTTTGACTAAATTTATTTTTAAAAGTGAGCACACCGTATGGTCGACATTGATTCCAAAGAGCACGAGTTTTTCCCAAATGTGATAAATCAGTTAAGGAAATAGCAAGCCTTATTTTCGGAGTTAGGTTAAGAGACTGAAATTATTAACAGACGAAGAATATGGACAGAGAACAGGATTGAAGAGATAATACTTGATACTCGTTTTCTGGAATTTTAACTTAGCGAACATTACACTAAGCGATAGCCCATTGTTCAGTAATCGGCCAATATTAACTATCAGCCTGGCATCTCTGTTTGCTGTAGAGAGCAAGCATTAAAATTATTTTTGCAACGAAAAAGTAGTTAAAAATATAACCAAAGTACATTTCAATTTGCTAGGCCCAAGACTATAAAAGCAGATAATGAAAGACATTTCTTATCTGTGATTAATTTCAATCAGAGAAGTAAATCAACCAGATTTAATTCACGATAAACGTAAACTATTTTTTAACCTGGGTCCTGCATAGTTTGGTATCTTCCTACGTCCCTGACATACATCGATGTGTGCTTCATAATAAAATCTACTGCCGGAACTTAATAAGATAGGAGCCATGTAAGCACATAGAACTGTTAATACCACCATCAATAAAAAATAGCCAGGAGAATAGTAAATTAAACACATCACCACTCGAACCCTCCAGAAATACTGTGGCCACATCTTCGATAGATGTCAGATCAGTGCTTCTCTCCCCCTGTCACATTGCACTTCAAAAGACCCTGTCTTTTCAAATTTTCTAATCATTTTCTCCAGACGCTTAAGCAGACATCAGACCATTGCCTTTTTTCATACCCTTGATTATCCGGAACTTCTGCAGGGCTACTGGCGTGCAGTCGCTGTTCTTGAGTAACAGCCGTGTGCCGCGCTAATTTTCGTTAAATTTGCTTTTGTTCGATGACGTTTCCCCCTCCGTCAATAACATGCTTTTCAAATTTGACTTCATTCCGAATAGGAGTTCTCTGTCTACAGCGTTTTGAGACTGGAATTTTGATTATGGACACCCTGTACATCCATCCCAGTAAAGGCATAGGGAGAGCGCTATCACCGAGGACAACAACGACGTGTGCAACAATTCTAATGGCTCTACATGTCTTTGTATCGCGGCGGGAGTAGCAGACGCACTACTGAAGCAACAGCATGAAGTCGTGTTAATCAGATACCGATGGACGCTGAGGCTAACTTACAACACATGGGAAGTAAGGAAGGATGTGTGGAGGCTGGAGGAGGCGTTTTCTGGAGTGCATCTTAAAGCCAGAGAGAAAGGAATAGCATGGGAGATCCAAGGGGATTGCAGAGATTATCTGTGGCTGTCACTATGTGGGGGTACCGAGCCGCTTGCGCCAAGTGACGGATTTTGGACCACAGACATTGCTACGTCCAAAGAGGGGATGGCTGGACGCAGGTAGGAAATTATGGAAGACAGTATTTGGAAAAGCTGATACTGATGAAATAAGGGAATTAAGCAGCACGTTGGGGCAAATGCGAGAAATAGGAAACAACAAGGCAGCTATGGAGTAGCATACAACACAGATGACAAATCTAGAGCGAATCATGTCGCACAATACTCAGGTGGTACGGAAATTACCTACCGAACTAACAGGATATATGGAGACCAAGATTTAGACGCAATAAAAACCTGGCTACATTCACTAGACGCGAGAACTGCCACAGCAAGACTTCTCTGTTCGCTACTGGAGAGCATAGGAGATGCAAGAGTGGAAAAGACTGCATTATAGGAGGCGATTCACAACGTAGTACATAGAAAATTTAGTTCTACATGTTACTTCCAAGGCAGTTGCTCATTGGCCTGCGAAGGATACGTGAAGAACTAACTGCAGCACCACAGCATATAGCGAAACCTACAGAACAGAGGTTGTCATTATTTTTCCACATGTCAGTAATTGACAGAACCAGACATTTCCGTTCGATTTCCAGTACCTATTGTAGTTTCACGTTACTAGTGTTGTACGTTCCACCCCCATTTGGTAAAATGGGAAGGTAGGAGCAAGAATGTACAAGACCCCATGGAGGAAGGAAGGTATGCATTCATGTAGATGGATGAGCTCCAATTACGCTAAGGAGAATGAATTACCGGTCCAGACCGACAGGCGAGCATGTAAAATGCAGTTATTCTTAGATAAAACAGATGTACTTCCAATGGGTCGGAATGCATTAGATGTACTATTTGTGCGCTCTAGAGAACTGATTTTTAATTGTTACGAATAAGGTTGGCCCAACGGAATGATGAGGCTGGAACTGCAAAGTAGTGTGATATTATTTAATGGTACAACTTCAGGTATAAGGGGACTACATGCCCTCTCCCAGCTAATATCACTGCGACAACTGTAATGGATCTGGCGCAGCTCCCATTCTATTAAACAGAAAAATCAATATTAGATGTACTGTCAATTCAGAAACTAACCTACTTAAATAACACTCTAAAACCATATGTCCACCATTGGGTGGATGAAGTGATAGCTCCATACACCCAGCAAATGTTCGAGCATGTGCTGCCGTACCGCAGCGAACAGTGCAATAGGATTCTGACCATGAGTGTCTCTGTTTCCGGTACTGCTGTGGTTTTGACTTTCTTTGTGTGATCAATGTCTACTTCAACCAGAAAACCGCCTGAGCTGTTGATCTCCCAGTGCACCAGTTGCCATCGGACTGGGCTAATCACAGAAAGTAGTGTTCCGAATTAAGGAATAGCCAATGAACCATACGGTTTACGCTAAGATTAGAGTAAGAAAACAAGGAAATCTTTGTGTTTTATACCAATTTGAAAAACACGTTAAGATATTTGTGTCCAGAAATGTACATAATTTCAAATCTGGAGACCAGCTTTATTCAAGGAGGGAGGAGTGTTGCACCAAACTCTGTTGAGTGCGGTGAACTGCTCTGACGATGCTCAGGAAAATTACGGCATATACACTCCTGGAAATTGAAATAAGAACACCGTGAATTCATTGTCCTAGGAAGGGGAAACTTTATTGACACATTCCTGGGGTCAGATACATCACATGATCACACTGACAGAACCACAGGCACATAGACACAGGCAACAGAGCATGCACAATGTCGGCACTAGTACAGTGTATATCCACCTTTCGCAGCAATGCAGGCTGCTATTCTCCCATGGAGACGATCGTAGAGATGCTGGATGTAGTCCTGTGGAACGGCTTGCCATGCCATTTCCACCTGGCGCCTCAGTTGGACCAGCGTTCGTGCTGGACGTGCAGACCGCGTGAGACGACGCTTCATCCAGTCCCAAACATGCTCAATGGGGGACAGATCCGGAGATCTTGCTGGCCAGGGTAGTTGACTTACACCTTCTAGAGCACGTTGGGTGGCACGGGATACATGCGGACGTGCATTGTCCTGTTGGAACAGCAAGTTCCCTTGCCGGTCTAGGAATGGTAGAACGATGGGTTCGATGACGGTTTGGATGTACCGTGCACTATTCAGTGTCCCCTCGACGATCACCAGTGGTGTACGGCCAGTGTAGGAGATCGCTCCCCACACCATGATGCCGGGTGTTGGCCCTGTGTGCCTCGGTCGTATGCAGTCCTGATTGTGGCGCTCACCTGCACGGCGCCAAACACGCATACGACCATCATTGGCACCAAGGCAGAAGCGACTCACATCGCTCAAGACGACACGTCACCATTAGTCCCTCCATTCACGCCTGTCGCGACACCACTGGAGGCGGGCTGCACGATGTTGGGGCGTGAGCGGAAGACGGCCTAACGGTGTGCGGGACCGTAGCCCAGCTTCATGGAGACGGTTGCGAATGGTCCTCGCCGATACCCCAGGAGCAACAGTGTCCCTAATTTGCTGGGAAGTGGCGGTGCGGTCCCCTACGGCACTGCGTAGGATCCTACGGTCTTGGCGTGCATCCGTGCGTCGCTGCGGTCCGGTCCCAGGTCGACGGGCACGTGCACCTTCCGCCGACCACTGGCGACAACATCGATGTACTGTGGAGACCTCACGCCCCACGTGTTGAGCAATTCGGCGGTACGTCCACCCGGCCTCCCGCATGCCCACTATACGCCCTCGTTCAAAGTCCGTCAACTGCACATACGGTTCACGTCCACTCTGTCGCGGCATGCTACCAGTGTTAAAGACTGCGATGGAGCTCCGTATGCCACGGCAAACTGGCTGACACTGACGGCGGCGGTGCACAAATGCTGCGCAGCTAGCGCCATTCGACGGCCAACACCGCGGTTCCTGGTGTGTCCGCTGTGCCGTGCGTGTGATCATTGCTTGTACAGCCCTCTCGCAGTGTCCGGAGCAAGTATGGTGGGTCTGACACACCGGTGTCAATGTGTTCTTTTTTCCATTTCCAGGAGTGTAGAAGGAAGGGAGTGTCAGCCTGAAAAGCAGACACCATTTGACAAGAAGGTGTATTCAGAAAGAAAGACGCTGACGACCATAAGAAGCAAGCTAGCACCACTGAAGGATGAAGTTGGGCAATGCTCATTCAGGAGCTTACTAAACATGAAAAGCGGAACGAATTAATTCATAGCCGCACAAGGGCGACGCCTGACTACTAAAGCCTCTTACCCTCTCTGGGGAAGGCTGTTAAAAATCTACTAGCCAGCAGACTCTCATTAATGCCCTCCCACTGCCGCTTGCCGCACACTCACTATCACGTTTGCACTCACATGTTCTCACATGCTTGCCAACATTGCCTGGATACGATCGTATCGAGGTGTGCACGTGATGCTGACCACTGGTGACTCCATCACCTGCTGAGTTCAAGGCCGATGCCAGCTCCACATGAACTAACCTACCAAGGACTTTGTCTCCAGGAGCAGCAATCACCCCCAGAGCTGCGGACCATATTGCAGATGACTCGGTGTCTTCGAAACACTGGGTCTCCTTTAGAGTGTCTGCCTGCTGCTAGGGACCACCTCCCTAGTGCTATGCTTGTTCGAGCCTAGATTAGGGGCAGACCAGCTATACACCGCTTCCTGAGGGTCTGAATCATCGCTGTTCACCATCACGTGTACACACACGCCTTCCACTTCAGCTACGCTGGATGTTACAGTGTAAACAGCATCTTTAGTGGTATGTGGCGACTATAAGTTAGTCAAACTGCCAGAAACTGCGCCTGACACAGTTGGGGCGCAGCTTCACAGACGCCACTGCCCCTCGCACCTATTGCGTGCTGTGGTGGCTCCCTAGAGGGCCGTTGCTGACAACAGCGCTCGGCGCGCTGGCGGCCACTGACCTCATTGAGGGGCCATAGCCGCTCGCCTGCTCTAATTACGTCTCCGTACTAAAGTGGATGAAGGACTATTATAAATAGAGATGCATCGTTAACAACTCTATAAGTGGTTCCAGCTGCCATCACCACTACATCACACTGGGTGTTTCACAATTCATGTTACGCACTTCTGGAGCTTGCGGAGGGGATTTAGTTTTACATAGGAACCCATGTCCGGAAAAGTCATCCTACGCTGGCGCCCGTAAATGTATGTATACAGGGTGTAAATGGGATAAGAAGTCAAAAAAAGATCTGTTAGTAAAACACAAGTAACTGATTTGAAACTTATAGTAGCACATTTGTCCATTTCCTACGGTTGTCCCAGAAAAAGCGGTTCATCTCAGGAGAACGTTTTTGGAAAAGTAGACATTACCGTTGCGCGTACTGACATGGCGAGCGTGAGTCGCAAAAACGCAGGGCACAACGAGCTGCGCGGTTGAGTCACTGTAATACGCTGATCGCCGAGTTACCTGTGCAGATGTCGTTGCTACTCCGTTTAACGTTAGGATGGAAGGGAGACTTACTATCACTGAACTATGCGATTTCATTTAATTTATGACGGGCAAAAGGTTTGCGACTGCAGCTGTACGAATTTATCGAGAACAGCGGAGACCTCCTGCACGGTTGACATTTGTCGCTGTTCACCAAAGTTATCTTTAATTCTGTATGCGAAATGGTTCAAATGGTTCAAATGGCTCTGAGCACCATGGGACTCAACTTCTGAGGTCATTAGTCCCCTAGAACTTAGAACTACTTAAACCTAACTAACCTGAGGGCATCACACACATCCATGCCCGAGGCAGGATTCGAACCTGCGACCGTAGCGGTCTCACAGTTCCAGACTGCAGCGCCTAGAACCACACGGCCACCTGTATGCGAAACGTATTGTCTGTTCTGATATGCTTTCGTTTTATTATTAAGTAGATCACGACAGAATACAGCTAACAAGTGCGTATTTAATTGCATGGATTGAGAGATACTGGCTCTTTACTGTCCCGGTTGAAAGGCAGAGGCCCACAACTCGAAGATCGTACGTTGGAAGCTGAGGAGCAAATTCTGGACCGCTGTAGATATGGTTGCTGTACAGTTCAAAGAAAACTTGAGTCTCATTTCAAATAGGTACCCCACTCATACAATTATAGTCGGTGGAGACTTCAATCTACCCTCGATATGCTGGAAAAATTATACGTTTAAAGCCGGCGACAGGCTTAAAACGTCATCCGAAATTGTACTGAATGCTTTCTTAGAAAATTATTTTGGCCTATTAGTTCATGAGCCCACTCGAAGCGTAAATGGTTGCGAAAGCATACTTGACTTCTTAGCAACTAATAATCCTGGACAAATAAGGAGTATCGTGACGGATACAGGGATTAGCGACCACAAGGCAACTGCTACTAGGCTGAATGCCGTAACACCTACAATCATCAAAGAGAAACGCAAAGTATATCTATTTAAAAAAGCTGATAAAAATTCTCTTAACGCCTTTTTAAGAGACAGTCTCCACTCCTCCCGATCTGATCATGGAAGCGTAGAAAAGATGTGGAATGACTTCAAAGAGATAGTATCGACGGCAATTGAAAGATACCACATAAATTAATAAGTGATTCCCTATGGTACACCAAACGGGTCAGATCGCCGTTGCAGAAGCAACGAAAAAAGCATGCAAAAATAAAAAATGCAAATCCCCAAGATTAGCAAAGCTCTGCAGAATTTCGAAATATAGCCCGTACATCAACGCGAGATGCTTTTAATAATATCCACAACGAAACCCTGTCTCGGAGTCTGGCAGAAAACCCAAAGAGATTCTGGTCATATATAAATCACACCAGTTGCACGACGCAATCGGTACCTTCACTGCGCGATAACAACGGTGAAGTCACTGATGACATTGCCACTAAATCAAAGTTATTAAACACTGTTTTCCGAAACTCCTTCACTAAAGAAGACGAAGTAAATATTGCTGAATTCCAGTCAAGAACAACTGTCAAGATGAGAAACGTAGAAGTAGATATCCTCGATGTAGCAGAGCAGTTTAAATCACTTAATAAAAGCAAGGCCTCCGATCCACATTGTATACCAGTCAGGTTCCTTTCAGAGTATGCTGATACAATAGCTCCATAGTTAGCAATTATATACAACTGGTCGCTCATAGAAAGATCCGTACCTAAAGACTAGAAAATTTCTCAAGTCACACCAATAGCCAAAAAGGGAAACAGGAGTAATCGGCTGAATAACAGGCCCATATCACTAATGTCGATTTGCAGTAGAGTTTTGAAACATATACTGTATTCGAACATTATGATGTACCTCGAAGAAAACGATTTATTGACACATAGTCAGGCAGTATTCAGAAAGTATCGTTCTTGCGAAACACAACTAGCTCTTAATATTCTTGAAGTTATGAGTGCTATCGACAGGGCATGTCAAATTGATTCCATATTTTTTAGATTTTCAGGAGGCTTTCGACACTGTTCTTCACAAGCGTCTTCTAGCCAAACTGCGTGCCTACGGAATATCGCCTTATTTGTGAGACTGGATTCGTGATTTCCTCTCAGAAAGGACACAGTTCGTAGTAATAGAAAATTCATCGAGTATATCAGAAGTAATATTCGGCCTTACCCAAGGAAGTGTCATAGGCCCTCTATTGTTCCTTATCTATATTAACGACATAGGAGACAATCTGAGTAGCCCTCTTAGATTGTTTGCTGATGATGCTGTCATTTACCGTCTTGTAAAGTCATCAGGTGACCAAAACGAATTGCAAAATGATTTAGATACGATATCTGAATGGTGCGAAATTTGGCATTTGACCCTGAATAAAGCAAAGTGTGAAGTTATTCACATGAGTACTAAAAGAAAGCCGCTAAACTTCGATTACGCGTTAAGTCACACGAATCTGAAGGTTATCAATTCAACTAAATACGAAGGGATTACAATTACAAATAACCTAAATTGAAACGATCACATAGATAATATTGTGGGTAGAGCAAACCAAAGACTGCGACTGATTGGCAGAACACTTAGATGGTGGAACAGGTCTGCTGAAGAGACTGCTTACACCACGCTTGTCCGCCCTATTCTGGAGTATTGCTGTGTGCTGTGGAATCCGCGTCAGGTGAGACTGACAGATGACATCGAAAAAGTACAAAGAAGGACAGCTCGTTTTTTATTATCGCGAAATAGGGGAGATAATGCCACAGGCATGATATGTGAATCGAAGTGGCAATCATTAAAGTAAAGGCGACGGGATATTTTCATGAAATTTCAAACACCAGTTTCCTCCTCCGATTGCGCAAACATTCTGTTGCCACCCACCTGCATAGGGAGAAATGATCATCACGATAAAATAAGAGAAATCAGGGCTCGCACAGAAAAATTTAAATGCTCATTTTTCCCGCGTGCCGTTCGAGAGTGGAACGGTAGAGACAGCTTGAAGGTGCCCTCTGCCAGGCACTTTATTGTGAATAGCAGAATAATCACGTAGATGCGGATGGAGATGTAGAGGTCATAGTCTGCAGGGCAATAACTTCATAAGTTAAGCAGCTATTTGTCGACCAAGCAGAAGCGGCAATGTTATTACGAGGGCCAGTGGGAAGTCGTTGTTTCCTGTGAAGGAGGCATACATTATGTAAGAGTGTTACCCACTGTACTGGCGAGATATTACGAAGGGGATTACGAGTTGGACGCCACTGTGTAAAAGGTTATAAACCATCAACTGATAGCAAAATCTCGTCAGGGGCAGCGATACGTTGCTTAACACCACAGAAGGACTAAAGTATTTATTTCTATGATGAAGTTTATTATATTGTATTTTTCATAGTGACGAACATATTGTAAAAGTCAGGATTCGTCGTCCTCTTGTACAAGTTAATAGAAGATAAGTGTTTAAAAGCAAAAAGCTTTATCACAGTGTTGTTATTTCAGTAGAATTTCAGTGAGTCCTTTTCACATACTCTGTTAATTAATCAGCAAAATTTACAATGTGTGTTGGTATATATACGTAAAGTGCTTAATATTATTATTGCCATATTAAGCAAAGCATCAGATTGTGTACAAAGTACCAGCTATTTTATTACAGTAACAAGCATAATTAAAGAAGCTGCAGAAGAAAACAAAAGATGCTGTGCACATTTTCATTACTACAAAAAAGGTTATTATTGTGATGTCCAGAACATACGATTTTACTGATTCATGGTGGGTGACAAACCAAAGTTATGTTTCAACAAAAGTGCAAGAAAGTGTTTTTGTTACTTTGCATTGAAGTACTATCAGTTCAAAAATGCTTAACATCGAAAATTATTAGAAAACATCAGTGTAAAAATCCATTTTCAGTCAGTGGTCAGTTCTGTATAAAGATAATGTTAAAGAAAGATCATGTTAACTGAATCTTCCGTCGGTTCTTGGTAGAACAACAATATAATAAAGGAAAAGCACTAGTTTGCTTTTGTTCTACGGTATCACTTTTATTGCTTTTGTTCTACAGTATCACTTTTATTGTGTTAACCAGTTTTTGGCTTCAAGGCCATCTTCAGATATTACCGGTTTTCTGCTTACAAGACCATCTTCAGACATTCACTGAGTATTGTCACCAAAGAAGTTACAACGTTTCTAAACAACATCGGATCAGAAGTTACACGTCTAGATTAAAGCAGAAATATACAGTCAATGGATTTATTTGCAGCGGCAGATGTTCCTCTTGACTTCATGGAGACGTATTTTAGCGTAATTGTGCGTTAACACTGTTTGTTAAACCAAATGTGGTGTGTTGACTTTGCTTTTTGTCTCAGTAATCTACTAATAAAGCCACTGACCGTATGTTTCTGCTTCAATCTAGACGTGTAACTTCTCTTCCAATGTTGTTTACAAATATTGTAACTTCTTTGGTGACAATACTCAGTAAATGTCTGAAGATGACCTTGTAAGCAGAAAACCGGTTAACACAATAAAAGTAATACTGTAAAACAAAAGCAAGCTAATGCTTTTCATTTATTAAAGAGAGATGTTTATTAATTACAAAAACTACAAATAACACCACCACAATAGCTGTGCATCTGTAATGGTTAGCAGGAATTTGCACTCAACATTTCAGTTTTGTTTTACAAAAAAGTGTCTCAAGTTTAAATTAGATTTATTCTGTACTGATGAAAGTGCATTTTGCTGCGATAACGAAATTAATACATGTGTAGGATCCATATTGTCCATATGCAGTGTATGTCGCTATTTCAAAGTGATTACGACTTATACTGTGTGCTCTCCTCCCCCTTGTTTGTTTGTCAAGCTACTATATCGGTTGCAGTTATCCAAAAATAAAGATTGTGCCATAAGAGCTTAGCTCTGCAGTGCTTAGAGCGATTAGTGAAATCAACACTGAGGTCTTACTCTACGCGAGTATCCGCCCATTACAACTACGAGTACGATCGCCAACCACAATAATTTATAATCGAAAACTGATCCATATAAGGATAGAATTGGGTGGGGCATCGCAATTTGAACGTGGAACAGGAAAGGAAATGATCTGTACTGGTACAGGGTGTGTGGCAGCCTCCGCCGTGCACCATATGGTGGCTTGCGGAGAGTGTATGTGGACGTAGATTTTGTGTTTGACGTTTAGTAAAAACCAAACAGTGAGTAATGTTTCTTTATTACTGATCAGTGCAAAAACAGTTACACAAGGGTGACGCATTGAAATATCTCGCAGCACCATGTTGCCACCTTCACACTAGGCAAGAAAAATGAATCGTCATCTCCAAAACTATGCACACCTGTGGTCGGAAAAAGCGTCCGCTCGCTGCACCCGTAGATATAGTGCCAACAATCTCCACGACTACTGTTCACATCCAGCTGAGGAAACTCTTGTTTCCTATGGTGACTCGTGACGACATTCCTGTGGCATCACACAAGCCATACGTTAGAATTACGACGTGTTTTATTGTTTTAGCCATCAGACTTCTGCCTGATTCATTGTGGCCCGCTCCGAATTCCTCTCCTGTGCCAACCTTCAACCTTTTCGTAACAGAGTACCACTTGCAGCCTACGTCCTCAATTATTTGCTGGATGTATTCCAGTCTCTGCTTTCCTCTACATTTCTTACCCTCTACAGCTCCCTCTGGTATCATAGTAGTTATTCCCTGATGTCTTAACAGATTAACAGATGGCCTATCATCCAGTCCCTTCTTTTTTCCGTATATTTCTTTCCTCTCCCACTCTGCGCAGAACCTCCATATTTCTTACCTTATCAGTCCACCTAATTTTCAAGATACTTCTGAAGCATCACATCTCAAATGCTCTGATTCTTTGCACTGGTCCCACCGTGGCCAATGATTCATTTCCATACAATGCTGTGCTCTGAACGCAAATTCTCAGAAATTTCTTCCTCAAATTAAGGCCAATGTTTGATACTAGTAGACTTCTCTAGGCTAGGAATTCCA
Source organism: Schistocerca nitens (assembly GCF_023898315.1). Classification (NCBI taxonomy): domain Eukaryota; kingdom Metazoa; phylum Arthropoda; class Insecta; order Orthoptera; family Acrididae; genus Schistocerca; species Schistocerca nitens. Next base: position 179,778,371 of record NC_064619.1, read on the forward strand.
TTTTTACCAATACTAGTCTGCTTTCTATCTCCTCCTTGTTCTGTCTGCTTCTATATCCTCCTTGCTACCTAGTAACAGAATTCATTAACTTTGAGCACTCTATGATCCCCAATTCTGATATCAAGTTTCTCGCTGTTCTCATTTCTGCTACTTCTTATTGATTTCGTATTTCTTTGATTTACTCTCAATCGATATTCAAGCACTTCGTTCTTGGTCTTCAACCCTTATTATTCCCCCTGGGCTCTTGTACTTTCGAACATCTTGCACCATTTGACGTTGTCGGACGCTTTTTTCATGTTAACATAACCTATCAACGTCTCTTAATTTTTCTTTAGTCTTGCTTCCATTATCAACCGCAACGTCAGAACTGCTTCTCTGATGACTTTGCCTTTCCTAAAGCCAAACTGATCCTCAATTATTTTTTCATTCTTCTGCATATTATTCTTGTCAGCAACTTATATGCATGAGCTGTTAGGCTGATTGTGCGTTAAGTCTCACTTTTATCGGCTCTTTCAGTTTTCGGAATTGTGTGGTTGATGTTTTTCCAAAATTCGGATGGTATATCACCAAAATCATACATTCTACACACCAACATGAATAGTAGTTTTGTTGTCACTTCTCCCCATAGCTTTATTTGATGTCAAGTCATTCAAAGCTCCCTTAAACTCTGATTCTAATACTCGATATCCTATCTCCTCCTTGTCTACAACTGTTGCTTCTTCTGCCATGTCATCAGACAAACCCCCCCCCCCCCCCTCCTAGAGGCCTTCAGTATACGCTTTCCACCCAGCCACTCTCTCCTCTGAACTTCGCAGTGGAATTACCATTGCATTATTAATGTTATGGCCCATGTTTTTAATTTCACCGAACGTAGTTTTGACTTTTCTATGTACTGAGTCAGTGCTTCTGACAATCATTTCTTTTTCGATTTCTTTACGTTTTTCATGCAGCCATTTCGCCTTTGCTTCTCTGCACAACTTGTTTATTTCAGTCCTAAGTAACCTGTATTTCTGTATTCCTGAATTTTCCTGAACGCTTCTGTGCTTCCTTCTTTCGTCGGTCAACTGAAGTATTGCTCTATTGTCCAACGCTTCTTCGCAATTACCTTCCTTGTACCTACGTTTCCTTTCCAACTTCTGTGATTGCGCTTTTTAGAGTTGTCCATTCATCTTCAAGTGAACTGCCTCGAATGTGTCATGGTTTCATCGTATTTTGTGTTACGCTGATGACCAGTTATGTGGATAATTCAGTGCAATGGCATTTGGAGTCTGCACAGTGTGCCACATGTGTTCGCATGGAAATTGTGTTCATAATATGTCAATTGAAGAGGATTGAAAGTGGGTGGAAGGGCTAAAAACATACAAAAATAAAAATCATTAAGAAAACGCCAAAGTAAAAATCAAAGTATGTTATTGTGAGGCACATCAAACGGTTTCGCCTGATGAGAAGACTACGAACATGAAATTCGATTTTGTCTCTGCAGTGAATTACGAGAGTTGTTGTTGTTCCTTTATCGACGTTTAAGATAATTAACAGTATCTAAAACATAGACTCGTAGGTAAAATCGTCAAAATTAAAATGAGTAGTGTTCTCGTATGAAACTTTGAAGGATTGATTCATAGAAGCCATGCCATACGAAACCTCTTACGTCTCTGCGATAAGACGTGATTCTGATGTCCAGTACATGTTAGTAACGCCGAGGATAATTTCTAAAAGAGAAACCAAATACGAAAACTTGAACAACATGAACAAAGCTAATAAAACAGATAAAAGTAAATAGACTGGTATGGAAGCAATTTCATAGTGGCCAAAAGTAGCTATTATATTACTGTACATCAGAACATTTTAGACTATACTTCGCAAAGAAGTTTTCATCTGAGGCAATCGATTGGATGTAGGTAAAGAGACTACAGCTAACCTTATACTGACACAAACCACAGGAATTCAGTAGAGTCATATCACACTCATTTGTGAGAAAATGTATTTGATTGTCATAGCGGCAGGGCAGATATCTTTACGATTAAGCCATCGAAGTACGCCTCACGAACCACCCAAAAGACTTCAGCGTTTGCAGTTTCTCTCACGTATGTACTTTAAGGTCAGTTCTTGTTATGAACTGGTGGAAGTAGTATCAGAAATAATTTTTCTTATGGCAGTAAGTCATGCGGAAATAAGTAATGAGAGTAGTTCAGGTATCGTTCTGCAAGCTTTATTCTAACATAAATAACGTGTATACAAATGTATAGACCCACGCAGAATGGAAGCTAAACTTTTTAAAAAACTTATTATGAAGAACGTTGAAAGGTAATATATTGTCGTTAGTTTTCTTACGAAACACACACATTATATTATCAGACAAACAAGTTTCACTTGCTGAGACTTCTAGCGTTATATGTATTTCATCCTCATGTGTAATAGCTGTCGCTAAGGTCGAAATCGAGTGTATATGAAACGAGTGCTTATTTCACTGCGTACGAATACATTCCAGTAATATACGAGCAGTGAGACACAAAAAATGTTTACTAAACCGCAAAGGTGAATTGCCAGTCATTTCGTGTCGAACGTTTTCATTGGCTGAAGCTAACTTCCATTCTCATTGGCTGACTGCACCGTGGAGTTTTTATCTTCTGAAAGGAATGTACTTCAGCGAAATAAAAACTCGTGTTTATCAACAGCATATGAATTTTTTCAACTTTACTGTTAAAAAGTAACTGTTTTGATACAAATATTTTCATAAGTATGCAGATGTACATTTTGTAGACGTGCCTTTCGTATTTTATACGTTACATCTTGTGTCATGTCGTTATCATCTGTAATAATTCATAACAGTTGTGCTACAGTTTGCTCTATTTATAAGCAGTGCGGAAACTGCCAGAGATTGGTTTATCTTTACCATGTCTTTGGAAGACATACGAAGCTAGCAGCACAGCCATCTCTCGGTCTCTGTAGTAATAAAAAGAACAAATGTGCGTAGTGTCAATTGAGCAACATTGGCTGCTGAGAAAAGTGAGAGCTCTTGGCCTTCATATTATTTATTACGGCAGAGAAGGTGGAATAGCACACAGAACTGAACCAATGACACGTTCTGTACTATTGCTTATGAATCTCCGCCTGTGTTAGGGTAGTATCTCAATTCCAAGTCTGAATTTTACTTTCTTCCAATGTAGAAGTCGTGAAGTTCGGAAAAAAAATCTTTTATTGACGGAATTCTCGTGTGAGATGGAAAAAAGTGAGTCTCAGTGTACAAGTTCGATAAAAGCTTTCTGACTGGGTACTGCCTGATGAGGAAATGAAGTACCCTGAAGACATTGTCGGATATCAGTGAACTTTGTACGCGTACACATCGTCAGCGGACGTGTAAATGATTAGAGTTACAATTCTCTGTGATGGGTAGAATGGCAACCAGAGTGCTTTAGCGCTGTTGTTGTTTGGTGTTGTTACTAAGTCCGTCAGGGCAGAAACGGCATCAGATGGTGAGTGATTACTATTAAGAACAGGGAAATTCCGTGTACTCGTGTGAGACAGCGTTATCAACACCTGTTGGGAGTTCGATGGGTGCCTCACAGGGAGTCCTCTTTTAGCCGGCTTGTCTAATCGTGCAGCATCCAGAGTTGTAGAGTATTCGGATGTGGCAGTGGCCCGATGTTGGATTGCGTGGATCACAAAGGAGGATCGCCGTGTTTACATCGAGCACATCTGCAGTGTTTCCTTCTAGCTTTTTGTTTAATTTCTCCACTTTTAACTGATGCTGAGATAACACGTTATAAGAGAAAGGTAATTTTGTTCATAAAAAACCCTGCATTACTCGTCGAATAACCAAAGAACTCTTTTTTTTTTTTTAACCGTGTAAATACATCGAAACTTCCAGAGGCTCTAAGTGTGATCGTAGCCTCACTGAAATAAAAGATAGAGGTCTGTTCATCTGTTGTCTTGCTGCCAGGTTACCTTCCTTTCTTGGGATCTCGTGCTGAGCAGTGTAAGTTAGGTGAACTTGTAACATTCTGGCTAAATAATTACCTATTTCGCTATATTTTGTCGAGTTCATTATTTGATGAGAATAACCATCCTGTCTCCTTATTAGATATATAATATTAATTGTATTTTCAATATCTTCCAGCAGTCAGTTAAAAGAGGTTATAAGTGGACTGTTCGGAGGCCAACGTTCGAGCACTATCCGTGATCCGTGTTCATTTGTCAACTACTTCACTTTCTGAAGCGAGAATCCCCCAGATATATTTTATCCAATCATTTTCCTTGCCGTACGTAACGTTTTACTGTGAAAACTGTGTGGGTCTGATCGGTTTCCGCTTCCCAACGATGACGCCTCCCAGCCTACTAACTGGCCTCTTATAGGCCATATTATGAAAAAAAAAAAAAAAAAAAAGGTAAATGATGGTAGACTCCCACAGGTAATGTGCGTATCCTTGCGTAGGCATTGAGTAAACTGCGCCATACGACACTCGAATAAAACCGAACGTCCATCGTCAATGTGGTTTCCTTCCATAGAGCGGCAATTCATTTATGTAAAGATAATTTATCATTTTCTTTTTAATGCAACATCTTATGAAGCTTATCCATTATGGATGTTTAAGAACCTGTGACTGTATATTCAGTGTAAATACATAAAACTGGAACCACTCACTTTTTTGAAACATTTATTTATTCCATGAACCATTTTTCGAACCTTTTAAAAGCCTCATCTTCAGAGGGTATACACGAAGCTATATAGCTATTTCAAGTATAATGCTGGATGCTGGCGTGTTCCATCTTCTTGTCACAGAGCCAGAACCAAGCATAATGCTTGAAATAGCTATGTCACTTGCTGTACACCATTTGAAGATGATCCTCAAAGGTTCGAAAACCAGTTCATGGAATGAATAAATATGTCGAAAAGTGACCGGTTGTAGTTTTATGTAATTACAGTGCCGCATCTTCAGGTAAATTCGTTTGAGCCATATCATTGTTAGACAGGAAGGAAACGGCACGCATCGTAACCTCTCCACATGTGCATACATCATCCGATAACAAGACATAGAAGACTCCCTCCAACATTCTTTGTCATCACGCACTATTCATCTGAAACTAGCAGCAGCAGCAGCAGTAGGGCTTGAGAACTACCGTCCCGACCATGTTGGCTTGGGTTGGGTTGTTTGGAGGAAGAGACGAAACTGCGAGGTCGTCGGTCTCATCGGATTAGGGAAGAACGGGGAAGGAAGTCGGCCGTGCCCTTTCAAAGGAACCATCCCGGCATTTACCTGCAGCGATTTAGGGAAATCACGGAAAACCTAAATCAGGATGGCCGGACGCGGGATTGAACCGACGTCCTCCCGACCATGTGCTGCCTCTTTGACACCGCAACACACACAACTGCGTTCGGAACGGTGCCATGACCAGCAAGCATGACCTGATGATGAATTGCGTCACGCTGTGTTGTGTTGTCGACTGGAGGCGTCCCATTTGATGAAAATCTCGCTGCCGCTAAAAAAGACTAATAAAGGTGTCCTTGTAGGACGGATGCGTGGGTTCTAGGGAAACACATACACGATGAAAGTAACACATAATAATAAATGACAAAATATGTTAGTCATCTTTGGTTACGCTGGTTACAGCAATTTTAGAGTGCAGGATTATCCTATTTGTCCTGCATTCACTACAGTTCCATGAACACAAACTAAATAATGTTCGTCCGCAGCTCGTGGTCGTGCGGTAGCGCTCTCACTTCCCGCGCCCGGGTTCCCGGGTTCGATTCCCAGCGGGGTCAAGGATTTTCTCCGCCTCGTGATGACTGGGTGTTGTGTGATGTCCTTAGGTTAGTTAGGTTTAAGTAGTTCTAAGTTCTAGGGGACTGATGACCATAGATGTTAAGTCCCATAGTGCTCAGAGCCATTTGAACCAAGCCTAAATAATGTTCTCTGAACTGAACGCGGAAGAAATCTATCTCACGCCTCAACGTACTATTCGAAGAACAGCTCCAAACTAACAGTACTCAGTTAAATCTCTAGGCAGACGGTCCCTCTCCACACATGACAATTATTGTCACTGTTCTGTTTCCACTGAATACTAATCATTTTCTATCTATCGGCCGTCGTTTCTATCTCACTCAACGACCTGAAGACTTGAAGACATGACGAGTGTTTTGCCGAAACTCCCTACCAAGACTCGGATTAACTTACAACTTGTAATTGACAAATTTCGCTCGCACACGGTTATTTACGTGCGCGTCTCTCTTCCTGATGGCTCTGACTCTCCAGTGGGTGTGATTCGCGCGGGCAGCGTGACTGGTTTGCGCGCAGCGTTGTTCCTGCTGCTGACAAACGTCCACTGTACTTCTGGTATTGAGTGTTTCAAAACCTTCTTGTGGCACCTCAGAAGGGGAACTTCCCATCGCAACCCCTCTCCACCCAGATTTAATGGTAATGGATAGCCCGTGAAAAGCTAAACACAAATGAAGCATGAAAACAGGAAGAAGATGTACTGAAGTGTGCAAAAAGAAGCAAAAAAAAAAAAAAGAATAAACGATCCAAGCTCAAGATATGCAACGTCGAGAGATCTGCAGGAACCACGGTATCATGGTTGTGGGGTTATGGTGTTGGTCTACAGAACGGGAGATCCGTGTTCAACTCTCCCTCGTTTCCCATTTTTTTTCCACAAAGTACAGACTTTCCGTCCGGTCATTGACGTGTCTGTTCTCCTTCTGTAGTCTTCGTAATTTTCATAAATTGGTTATTGAATATGAGCATGTGGTAAGAATTTATTACCGTCGCAAATAAATTTGATGAATAGTGAGAGCAGGCGAGATGCCACATAGCCCTCTCAGAGAAATGAAAACAACAAATAAACTGGTGTGCACTATGTTGCAACAAAGGAGCTGAAGAGGCAAGACTCAAAACGGACCCTAGGAGTTACGTGGTACTCGCTTAGAACAAATGGAAGATACGTTCTTGCAACAAAGGAATTCAAGAGTCAAGAGTCCCAAAACGAAACGCAACTGTTATAACACGTGGTACTCGTGTAGAACAAATGGAAGGTACGTTCGTCTGCAGGTTCCTTCCTTAAAAATGGTTCAAATGGCTCTGAGCACTATGGGACTTAATATCTGAGGTCATCAGTCCCCTAGAACTTAGAACTACTTAAACCTAACTAACCTAAGGACATCACACACATCCATGCCCTAGGCATGATTCGAACCTGCGACCGTAGCGGTCGTTCGGTTCCAGCCTGAAGCGCCTAGAACCGCTCGGCCACAACGGCCGGCGTTCCTTCCTTACACCTCGCTGTTGCAAACGGGCGTTACACCACGACACAGAAACTAATTTGAATACAGCGAAGAGACACATGAGTGACCGGACGGACAGTTCATAATTTTGTGAAAAAAAAGAAGGGCACGAGGGAGATTCGAAGAGTCCAACACCGTGACCGCATAACCACGACAGAGCAGTTACTCATATTCGCTAAATATTGGACATCTTTTGAGCTTGGCAAGTTCGCTATTTCCATTTTACTTCTTTTTTCGCAGTTCAGCGCGAGTACTTGCTGATTTCACGCTTGATCAGTGGTCATTTTTTGTCGTGCTATCCACTGGGCCATTCTAACATTCAGTCTGGGGGAGGGGGGGGGGGAGGTGGTTCAATAGAGAGTTTCCCTTGTCAGTACACCACATGTTGAGCCATGAATCATGGCTAGTGCTGTGACCAAGGAGAGACATCCCATTCTTCTAATGTTTTAGAGAGACATAGCGCAGTTGCTCCAGACGTCATCGTGTGAGGAACCATCGGGTATGTCACGGCTGGTAATACTTGAGGGTATTCTGACACCATAACTGCACTCCACGGATATTCCGCGTCCTCTTGTGTTTCGTATCATGCGACAGTATCGTGGTGCTATTTTTCAGTAGGGAAATGCTCGCCCAGACGTGAGACGGGACTCTATGAAGAGTCTGAGTGATTTCGCGGTACTTTCGTAGCCACCAAGACACCAATCTCTGTCCAGATAGAACACGTGTGGAGCCAGCTCTGTCCCAGTACCAGTATCCAATATATCGAGGGCCAGTTATAGCAGTTTGACCTACCATATCGCAGGTGAGGATACAACAGTTATTACACCCTTACCAACCGAATCAGTGTGTGCACCAGGCCAGCGGGAGTGCAAAGCCATAAGTGAATTCATACCGCCAAGTTCTTCGAAAATTTGTCTCAGTTTTGTAATCACTGAGGTAACATCATATACCGTCTCATCCTGCGAAGTTTGATTTCGTCTCCTCCTCCATTTCTGGGTGATTTACTTTTTTGTAGGGCAGTGTACGTCTTCGTCGTGATATTGGGATGTGGATGTACGATATCGCTTTGAATATTTGCAGCTACTTTTACTTCTATACTTAACGTGACACCCGGACGGTATGCGGAGAAGGGGAGACAGTGTGTTGAGAACAGTATCCTTCCCCCCATTATTACCCGCCTTCTACCTCCGTTCTCGTTGAATTCACGAGTGTGTGTGGAAAAAAAGACAGTTGCACCTTCTATGTATTTCCAAAACTCTCTAATTTTTCCTTTAAGTTCATTGCACCAGATTAAGTTGGAGGACACACTACGCATTTTTGAGTGTAAACGATCGCGAATTCCCGTTCTCCAATTGGCTATTTTTAGGTATTTGTATGATGCTCTCGCGCTCACTACCAAAACGCAAGAAAAGTGCGCAACTATTCCTGTCTACCTCTGAATTCTTGACGATGCCTGCCAGTCTACCTGATGCTTGCAGTTCTACGTCTCTGCTTCTTCCGTAATACGGTTTGGTGAGCAAGTGGCAATGGCGAAATACACTCCTGGAAATGGAAAAAAGAACACATTGACACCGGTGTGTCAGACCCACCATACTTGCTCCGGACACTGCGAGAGGGCTGTACAAGCAATGATCACACGCACGGCACAGCGGACACACCAGGAACCGCGGTGTTGGCCGTCGAATGGCGCTAGCTGCGCAGCATTTGTGCACCGCCGCCGTCAGTGTCAGCCAGTTTGCCGTGGCATACGGAGCTCCATCGCAGTCTTTAACACTGGTAGCATGCCGCGACAGCGTGGACGTGGACCGTATGTGCAGTTGACGGACTTTGAGCGAGGGCGTATAGTGGGCATGCGGGAGGCCGGGTGGACGTACCGCCGAATTGCTCAACACGTGGGGCGTGAGGTCTCCACAGTACATCGATGTTGTCGCCAGTGGTCGGCGGAAGGTGCACGTGCCCGTCGACCTGGGACCGGACCGCAGCGACGCACGGATGCACGCCAAGACCGTAGGATCCTACGCAGTGCCGTAGGGGACCGCACCGCCACTTCCCAGCAAATTAGGGACACTGTTGCTCCTGGGGTATCGGCGAGGACCATTCGCAACCGTCTCCATGAAGCTGGGCTACGGTCCCGCACACCGTTAGGCCGTCTTCCGCTCACGCCCCAACATCGTGCAGCCCGCCTCCAGTGGTGTCGCGACAGGCGTGAATGGAGGGACGAATGGAGACGTGTCGTCTTCAGCGATGAGAGTCGCTTCTGCCTTGGTGCCAATGATGGTCGTATGCGTGTTTGGCGCCGTGCAGGTGAGCGCCACAATCAGGACTGCATACGACCGAGGCACACAGGGCCAACACCCGGCATCATGGTGTGGGGAGCGATCTCCTACACTGGCCGTACACCACTGGTGATCGTCGAGGGGACACTGAATAGTGCACGGTACATCCAAACCGTCATCGAACCCATCGTTCTACCATTCCTAGACCGGCAAGGGAACTTGCTGTTCCAACAGGACAATGCACGTCCGCATGTATCCCGACCCCCCCCCCCCCCCCAACGTGCTCTAGAAGGTGTAAGTCAACTACCCTGGCCAGCAAGATCTCCGGATCTGTCCCCCATTGAGCATGTTTGGGACTGGATGAAGCGTCGTCTCACGCGGTCTGCACGTCCAGCACGAACGCTGGTCCAACTGAGGCGCCAGGTGGAAATGGCATGGCAAGCCGTTCCACAGGACTACATCCAGCATCTCTACGATCGTCTCCATGGGAGAATAGCAGCCTGCATTGCTGCGAAAGGTGGATATACACTGTACTAGTGCCGACATTGTGCATGCTCTGTTGCCTGTGTCTATGTGCCTGTGGTTCTGTCAGTGTGATCATGTGATGTATCTGACCCCAGGAATGTGTCAATAAAGTTTCCCCTTCCTGGGACAATGAATTCACGGTGTTCTTATTTCAATTTGCAGGAGTGTATTTAAGTCGAATCAAACGAGAGATTTTTCCGAAGCGACTTCTTAAGAATTATTCCGAAAGCTCTAATTTTGTGTCTACCTTCAACGCTGCTTGATTTATGGTACCTTCACATCTCAGACCACCCCAGACCGTTATTCTCAAATTTTTGATAGTTGGGCCTCACTCCAGTGACTGGTCATTGATTGTGTAATCAGACGAAGATGGATATTTCTACACCATGACACTGTACCGCGATGAGAAAGTATATCGTGATATGGTTAGCTTATAGAAATGTTTATTCCACAGACAAATCATACAGTTATTATTGTACTGTGCGGCCAATTTCATCACAGCAACCACCTGTAAGTTATACCACTGGCATGGCAGTATACAGGGGTTGGACAAAAAAGTGGAATCACCGCAACAGATGCAAGCTTGAACACAAATGTTGATGCTATCCAAGCCTGCAGTTTGTGATGTTGTACGAGTGATATTCGGAAAGTAAGGAACGATGGGTCGCGAAATGGAAACTACAGTGAAAATCAAAACTTTTTCATTTTCAACAATTAGCTGCAACTTCCAGCTACTTATCTCCATAGTCACCGATTCGACTTAGACGTTTGTTGCAGTGTTGTACCAACTTTCCAATACCGTCGTTATAGAACGCATCCGCCAGTGGTTTGCGTCAATTCTCTAAGCTAGCCTACAGCTCATTGTCTGTGCCAAAATGTTGTCTTCATAGCCATCGGTTCATGTGAGCAGAGATGAAACTCAGAGGGAGACAATTACGGGCTGTATTGTGGGTAATAAAACATTTACAATTGAAAACGATGCAGGGGCATCTTCATTGCCCCTCCAGAATGCGGCTGATCATTGTCTTGAAGAAGAAAACGCACGACAGTTATGTAATGTTGGATGCATAGCTTCAGGCGAAATTTCTCACCAGGCCCTCGTACTTGGTGGGAGAAACTATCGTTCTAGGTATCTTTATGTGCTCCCTGTGTGCTCAGAACTAAAAAGAACGACGTAACGCGATCGACGGGCATACTAGAGACACTGCCCAAAGCACATGTGGAAAACGTCATCGGATTTTCACTGTAGTTTCCATTTCGTTGCCGATAGTTCCTTACTTCCCGAATAACCCTCGTATTTGACCACGAACGGCACCTATACGGTTTCCTCAATACGCTGCAAGTCGGACCTTAGTGAATTCGAACATGGGCAAGTTATCGGTACCCGTATGGTGGGTATTTCCGTAACCAATTGTTTAAAGAGGCAGCGTATCGAAGGTTCACACCGCATGCAGCGAAATCGAAAGAACATCATCCACTAAGTTACAACGTTGACGAAATTGTGTGCTGAGTGACCAGGACAGCCGCTCATGGAAGAGGAATGTGAGGAAAAGTAAGAGGACGACAGCTGCAAAAGTCTCTGCAGAACTGAATGTTGCACTCGCGAACCCTTTCAGCACAGGAAGACGGGAGCTCTGTATGCACGGAACTGCAAGATGAGCTGGAATCCCATGAACACGTATAAGTGATGCAAATGCCCGTAACGGGACAACGTGGTGCCGAAGCCATAAAACCTGGACTCTGGAGAAATGAAAGAAAGTAATTTGGTAGGATGAGTCTCGTTCCACAATTTCCAACTTCTGGCCTAGGTTACGTTCCATGAGTGTAACACGGCGGGAGTTTGGCGATGATTTTGGCAGCCATATGGCGGTAATCCATGGGCTACGAGAACACTCTGCATGGCCGAATTACTACCAAGTTTTGGCTAATCAAGTCCATCCCATGGTACAGTGTTTGTTCGCCGACGGTGATGTATCCGAAGACAACAGGAACCCTGTTCACACAGCCTGCATCGTCCAGGAAGGGTTTTGGTTTTGTGAGCACGAAGCTGAACTATCGTATCTCCCCCCGCTGCCACAATGGTAGCATCTCACAGACTGGAATGAAATTGTCTTCTGTGATGAGACCCGTTTCTAACTGAGCCCCGATGACCAACGAAGACGTGCGCGAAGACGCCCCAGACGTCGGTAGTTTACCTTCCTGACTGTCGCCTGCCATGCGGCCCGAAAATCAGGAGTGACAGTCTAGGGTTCCAGTACTGATAGCAGGACCCCGTCGGTTGTTACCCATGGCACGCTTACAGCACAGCGGTACGTCGACGATGTTCTGCGCCCCGTCTTGTTGCCATTCATGGCAAGCCATTCTGGGCTTACATTTCAGCAAAACAATGCACCCACGAACGCGGCGTGTTTCTATTGTTTGTCTTCGGGTTCACCAAACACTACCTTGGCCAGCAAGGTCGCCGGATTTCTTCTCAGCTGAGACCGTTAGGAGCATTATGGGCAGAGCTCTCGGGGTTTTAAAGATCTAAATCGCCAGTTGGACAGAATATGTCATGATATTCCTTAGGAGGACATCAAACAACTCCATCAACCAACGTCACGCCGAATAACTGCTTACATAAGAGCCAAAGGTGGACCAACGCATTATTGAGTTGCTCAGTTCGTGAAGCCTTCTCTCTTGATTAAATCATCCAATCTTTCTGAAACTGTAATCATTTGTTTGTCTATAAATGTAGGTCCAATTTGGATAATTCCTTCGTGGCCCGTCGTATTTTTATCTTAAGAGTGTATACAGGGTGGCCAAAATATCTCACGAAATAAGCATCAAACGAATAAGCTACAAAGAACGAAACTCGTCTAGCTCGAAGGGGGAAACCAGATGGTGCTATGGCTGGCCAGCTAGATGGCGCTGCCATAGGTCAAACGGATATCAACTGCGTTTTTTTAAATAGGAACCCCCATTTTTATTACATATTCGTGTATTACGTAAAGAAATATGAATGTTTTAGTTGGACCACTTTTTTCGCTTTGTGATAGATGGCACTGTAATAGTCACAGGCATATGGCTCACAATTTTAGAGGAACAGTTGGTAACAGGTAGGTTTCTTAAATTAAAATACAGAACGTAGGTAGATTTGAACATTTTATTTCGGTTGTTACAATGTCATACATGTAACTTTGTGAACTTATCATTTCTGAGAATGCATGCTGTTACAGCGTGATTACCTGTAAATACCACAGTAATGCAATAAATGCTCAAAATGATGTCCGTCAACCGCAATGCATTTGGGAATACGTGTAACGACATTCCTCTCAACAGCGAGTAGTTCGCCTTCCGTAATGTTCGCACAAGCATTGACAATGCGCCGACGCATGCTGTCAGGCGTTGTCGGTGGATCACGGTAGCAAATATCCTTCAACTTTCTCCACACAAAGAAATCCGGGGACGTCAGATCCGGTGAACGTGCGGGCCATGTGCTTTGACGACGAATCCACCTGTCATGAAATATGCTATTCAATACCGCTTCAAACGCACGCGAGCTATGTGCCGGACATCCATCATGTTGGAAGTACATCGCTATTCTGTCATGCAATGAAACATCTTGTAATAACATCGGTAGAACATTACGTAGGAAATCAGCATACATTGCACCATTTAGATTGCCATCGATAAAATGGTGGCCAATTGTCCTTCCTCCCATAATGCCGCACCATACATTAACCCGCCAAGGTCGCTGATGTTCCACTTGTCGCTGCCATCGTGGATTTTACGTTGCCCAATAGTACATACATGCCGGTTTACGCTACCGCTGTTGGTGAATGACGCTTCGTCGCTAAATAGAATGCGTGCAAAAAGTCTGTTATCGTCCCGTAATTTCTCTTGTGCCCAGTGGCAGAACTGAACACGACGTTCAAAGTCGTCGCCATGCAATTCCTGGTGCATAGAAATATGGTACGGGTGCAATCGATGTTGATGTAGCATTATGTACACCGACGTTTTTGAGATTCCCGATTCTCACGCAATTTGTTTGCTACTGATGTGCAGATTAGCCGCGACAGCAGCTAAAACAGCTACTTGGGCATCATTATTTGTTGCAGGCCATGGTTGACGTTTCTCTTGTGGCTGAACACTTCCTGTTTTCTTAAATAACACAACTATCCGGCGAACGGTCCGGACACTTGGACGATGTCGTCCAGGATACCGAGCAACATACATAGCACACGCCCGTTGGGCATTTTGATCGCAATAGCCATACATCAACACGATATCGACCTTTTCCGCAATTGGTAAATGGTTCATTTTAACATGGGTAATGTATCACGAAGCAAATACCGGCCGCACTGGCGGAATATTACGTGATACCACGTAGTTATACGTTTGTGACTATTACAGCGCCATCTATCAGAAATCGAAAAAAGTGTTCCAACTAAAACATTCATTTTTCTTTACACAGTACACGAATATGTATTGAAAAATGGGGGTTCCTATGTTAAAAAACGCAGTTGATATCCGTTTGACCTATGGCAGCGCCATCTAGCCGGCCAACCATAGCGCCATCTGGTTTCCCCCTCAAGCTAGACGAGTTTCGTTCTCTGTAGTTTTTTCGTTTGATGCTTATTTCGTGAGATATTTGGTCCCGTGATTATCAATGGACCACTCTGTATATGTCATATGTGCCGGGTAACTGCTTCTTCTGCACAGCTGAAGATAACTAGTGATACTCTCTCAGACATCGGCGTGGTCACTAAGGCCAAATGTAATCTAGTTTTAAATTGGATTTTGTAAGGATCATTTCTTGTTCACAATTTGATTAAGTTTAGATTCTCTCAGCGTCTGCTACAAATAGTTACTAGTTACACTGTTAAAGGCATTGTTAAGTCAACAAACAGTGCAAGCAGTTCTTATTCGTAATCATATTTCTTCCGAAAGAGAATTCTTTGTGTAACCCTGTGACCAATCTTATATCATTTCCTTAGGAAACCTACATATGCATGTTGGAATGCTTCTTCAGTGTAGGTTCCGAGTCTTGATAATAGCACAATAGTTGGGATTCTGTATCATACGAGGAGAGGAAAGGAATATGTGGAAAACACCGATAATGAGAGGGGACAGGATGACAGGAAATCTGTTAAGACATGAGGTAATGGCTTCTAGAGGGAGCTGTAGAGGGCAAAAACTGTGAAGGAAGACAGAGAGTGGAATACATCCAGCAAATTATTGAGGACGTAAGTTGCAAAAAAATCGGACAAGGGGCAATCAATAACTAACGCAACACATTTCTCTTTCTGAAAGCGGGTTGGTTTTAATCAGGATTCCAATACAGCATATTATTTCCATCTCGTTTGGCAACAAAACCCTAGTTTTCAACAAAATCTCCGTTCAATGCGACGGCCTTACGCCGTCTTACTAGGAGGGCCCTTATGCCCGAATGGTACCACTCCACTGGTCGATATTGGAACCAATTTATTGCGACATCAACAAAGTCTCTATCATCCACGTACTGCTTCCAGTGGAGTGCATCCTTCAGAGGGCCAAGCAGACAGAAGGCAGAAGGTGCGAGATGTGGGCTGTAGGGTGGATAAAGAAGAACAGTCCAAGGAAGTTTTGTGAGCTCATCTCGGGTGAACAGAATTGTGTGAGGCCTTGCAATATCGTGGATAAGGAGAAGTTCGTTTGCATTTTTCTGGCACAATACACTTCAGAGTTGATTGTTGCACCACGAGGGAGGACGTCAAACAGAATAACCCTTGCAGATAATAGAATGAAGGCTTTCAAGACGGGATGACCTTGCTGCTGGTAAACCTTCCGGGGCATAAAGTCGCGGTCCACGAAACTCTTCTGTTCCTAACGTTTCGTCCAGAACTGCGCTGGACATCTTCAGAGCCGTTGTTCGCCCATTAAGACTTGCCAGCGAGACTCAACGGGGGAGCAACGTCTATGAAGATGTGTAAGGTGGCTATACTTTCGCACCTTACAAGCACCCATTCACATACTTTGCCGTGATCTACAAACACAATTAGGTATCATGTGATAGGTTGTACATCGTATATATGAGTATATAAACGAGACTGGCATTGTCACGTATTCCTTGTAAATAATTGTTTACGCTTATTGCATGAAAGGTGACGGAGTGTATTTATTATCAGACCGGCGTAATGAATGATTGCCTATACTAGTAGAGGTAAGAACGATAGTGGAAATGAAACGACAGGCGGAACTCAAGCCCTGGGTGAAAGGCCCACGCAGGTGTGGTGATTCAGCTCCACACAGGAAGTGCCAAGGCAGACAGTCTGGGCACCTGAGCGCGAAGACACAATACAGGGGCGACCGGCCGCTATCGGGCGCTATTGTAGTAGGTCCGGAAGGATAAGCGGATAATACTTACGAACTCTGCAAATCTTGGACGCAGGTGAGAGGAACGAAGAAGCGGCACCTCGGAAACCACGCAGGCTGGGTTATTTTCAATGATGTTTACTCAGAAGCGTACCACTGCACGAGTATAGGTTTTTAGTCACAAACTTTCCGCGCTGGACGACAAAGACTAAAATATGGTTTGTCGGCGTTCGGAAGGATCTGTAGAGAGGGAGAATATTCCGTGCTTTCTGGAATATGATTCGTTTTTCGGAATTACGATGGTGGGGATTCGAGCCTTGTTGGGAGGCCAGTGGTGGAGAGACGAGGTCTTCCGTTGTGAGCGCCCGTGTGTGACGGTCGCTCGATATCAGCTTTGTTGGTACAGACGGACTTGCTGTCTTTGCTCTCATGAGAGTTTATAGTTAGAACAGTTAGGCACTGTACTGTTACTTGGGGGAGGAGACCAGACAGCGACGTCATCGGTCTCATCGGATTAGGGAAGGAAGAGGAAGGAAGTCGGCCGTGACCTTTCAAAGGAACCATCCCGGCATTTGCCTGGAGCGATTTAGGGAAATCACGGAAAACCTAAATCAGGATGGCCGGACGCGGGATTGAACCGTCGTCCTCCCGAATGCGAGTCCAGTGTGCTAGCCACTGCGCCACCTTGCTCGGTATACTTACGTTGAGACCTTATCTCAACTCCGTCCATGTGGCTGGGAGTTCACGTTTCTCGTCTGTAGAACATAGAGAGGCGAAGAGAGTATTAGAGTAGATTAGTCAGAGGACCGCCTTCTGCCGTCCTAGTGTTTGAAAGAGTTTATTTGTGACTGGAGTTCTTCCAACGTCGCAGGCGAGTACGAGAACCATCACATCGACGACCGGACGCAGTACATACGGCGATATCGCAAATTGCTTCGGTTTATTAGGGCTATAAAAGCTGAACAGCTGTGATCACGTTAGTTTATTTCCACTGAGGCTCCACACCACCGTAGATCATCTTTGAAAGTAGTGTCTTCTAGTGTTTGATACGTGGATGATGTCAGTCATTTCGCGTTATTGATATTAGATCGCGCAGTCATAATAAGGGTCTAAGATCGGCAATTGGTTAGTAATTTTACTTAGGAAATTGAAACTTTGTAATATAAAGTTTTTTTTTAATCTACAATAAAGATATAAGCAGGAACAACATTTATCATTTAGTAGGATTAGTTGCCTTCATCATTCATTTATGTTTAGATTGTTATTTATAGAATAAAGAGATCCTAAGATCTGCCTCAGGGGGTAGTCAGACAGGGCCAAATCTTCATTTTAGCGTTTATTATTTTCCGTTGCGCACATTCATTTTACATCCGCCTGGAGTAGCAACTTGGAGATGCCCAGCGCAGTTCTGGACGAAACGTTAGGAAAAGAGGAGTTTCGTGGACCATAACCTTGTATCCCGAAAGGTTTACCAGCAGCAACCCCTTCGGAGATCGTCGCCATGACTTAGCGGTCGAGGATGGAGCTCTGAACTTTCTCTGGGGCTAGAGGTGGTGCGGCGCCACACTATGGACTTCCGCTTCGTTTCCGGTTCGAAGTGATGAACCCACGTTTCATCGCCAGTGACGATATTTGACAAAAAATTGCAATCCTCTTAACGCGCAAGCATTTATAAACAGGTGGTTCATCATTATTGTTTACGGTCTTCCGCCAGCTGGCGGGGAACTTAGGGGCACACACTTTTGAGTACCCCAGTTGGTGGAGGAGTGTGTCAGTACTACCGACAGAGACGTCCAGCTGTGTGCAACAAGGTGTTTGACTGTGATCCGTCGATCACCTTGAAGGAAAGTGTGCGCCCGTTTCAACATTGCAGCAATTACGGCTGTGTGCAGCCGACCGGCACGCGGGGATAGCACAGGTTTGCGTGACGTTGTTGCGATGATGACAGAGGCTACGCCCAATGACTCACCGTGCTTTTGTACACAGCCAGGTCTCCATAGACATTCTGCAACCGTCTATGAATATCTGCAATGCTCTGGTTTTCCGCCAAAAGAAACTAAATGTTCTTCTTTGCCTGCCTTCCACTTCGTGACTCTCTGATATAAACACACTACACAATAGTAGGCCAAAAGTAAACAAAGTTGTGACGTAAATTTAAATTGCCGACGAACGACGGATTCATGGTTATACTCGAATGTAATGCAACATCGAATATTACAAGCACCCCAGTTTTGTTTCGAACGTACCTCCGTTGCAGACGCAATTATAACGTTGCAGACGCAGACGCAATTATGACAAATCAGTGGAAGAACAAAAACACCAAAAAGTAGAAGTTTTTAATTTCTATGAAAACCTTAATGCGCTTTCTTGAAAATGAGTAATAAATTAACGTTCAATTGTGGTAATGGATATGGTCTGCATAGATGTGAATCTAAAACCGGAAAGAAAATGTCCCTTTGACATTCTTAGTCGGTATGTTCTCAGAATCGTCATACGAAATTACATTCGAGGCTGCGCAGCCCAGTAATCGCTTGTTGACCGTTTAATTTCCGTGATTAATTTGGGAACGAGACTCCGCCTCTTTGGCAAGGAATCTGGTGGCGGCGGCCACTTCCTGTAATTTCAGTAAGACTGTGGCGCGGGGCCATCTAGCTAATTGCTTGCAGTAGAAATGCAGAGGTATTACGCCGGTCCCGGACTCCTGTGCTCTCCCAGGCTCCTGGGGAAACACTTCGGACCACAAGGCTCGCTCCGCGCGTCTGCTGCTTCTCTGTGAGGCGAACACTGCGATCCTGCGAAAATTTTGATTCGTCGCGCCGTCTGCGCTCACAAACGGCCTACGATCTTTCTGCTGAGGTTGTGAGCTCGCTCTTTTCGGTTTCATTTGTACTTTGGAGAAAAGAGAACCACCTGCATAAATATCAAGAGCTCAGATGGAAAATCCCTCCGAAGCAAAGAAGGGATAAAATAAAAACACCTACAGTCGTCCTTATGATTTTGATTTGTCGCTACTAGTTTCAACTCTTCATTGCGTCATCTTCAGACTGTTTTTGATGCGGCACAGGTTGATATGATCCCCATACATAACACACCAGTTGCCAGCATAACTGGATGCGCAGATAATGTCAGCCCTCCAACCATGGTTGGACATACATTTTCAGAAATTTCTTTCTCAGATAGAGGCCGATATTTGATACTAGTAGACTTCTTTTGGCCAGGAATGCCCTTTTTGCCAGTGCTAGTCTCCTTTTGATGTCCTCCTTGCTCCGTTATTTTACTGCCTATGTAGCAGAATTCCTTAACTTCATCTACTTTTTGACCATCAATCCTGATGTTAAATTTTTCGCTCTTCTTATTTTTGCTACTTCTTATTACTTTAGCCTTTCTTAGATTTACTCTCAATCCATGTTATGTACTCATTAGATTGTTCTTTTCATTCAGCAGATCATGTACTTCTTCTCTTCCACACAGGATGGCAATTTCATCAACGAATTGTATTATTGATATCCGTTTACCTTGAATTTTAATTCCACTCCTGATTCTTTCTTCTATTTGCAGAATTGCTTCTTCGACGTACAGATAGAACAGCAGAGGCGCAAAATTTCATCCCTGTCATACACCCTTTTTAATCCGAGGACTTGGTTCTTGGTCGTCCACTCTTATTATTCCCTTTTGGCTGTGGTACATATTGTACCGGGTGATCAAAAAGTCAGTATAAATTTGAAAACTGAATAAATCACAGAATAATGTAGATAGAGAGGTAAAAATTGACACACTTGCTTGGAATGACATGGGGTTTTATTAGAACCAAAAAAATACAAAAGTTCAAAAAATGTCCGACAGATGGCGCTTCATCTGATCAGAATAGCAATAATTAGCATAACAAAGTAAGACAATGCAAAAATGATGTTCTTTACAGGAAATGCCCAATATGTCCACCATCATTCCTCAACAATAGCTGTAGTCGAGGAATAATGTTGTGAAAAGCACTGTAAAGCATGTCCGGAGTTATGGTGAGGCATTGGCGTCGGATGTTGTCTTTCAGCATCCCTAGAGATGTCGGTCGGTCACGATACACTTGCGACTTCAGGTAACCTCAAAGCCAATAATCGCATGGACTGAGGTCTGGGGACCTGGGAGGCCAAGCATGACGAAAGTGGCGGCTGAGCACACGATGATCACCAAACTACGCGCGCAAGAGATCTTTCACGCGTCTAGCAATATGGGGTGGAGCGCCATCCTGCATAAACATCGTACGTTCCAGCAGGTGTTTATCAGCCAGGCTGGGGATGATGCGATTCTGTAACATATCAGCGTACCTCTCACCCGTCACGGTAGCAGTTACAAAACCAGAATCACGCATTTCCTCGAAGAAAAAAGGCCCGATAACGGTAGATGTTGTAAATCCAACCCATACCGTGACTTTTTCGTCGTGCAATGGAGTTTCCACGACAGTTCTAGGATTTTCGGTAGCCCAAATTCTGCAGTTGTGGCCGTTGACAGACCCTCGGAGCGCGAAATGAGCATCGTCGGTCCACAACACGTTACTCAACCAATCGTCATCTTCCGCCATCTTTTGAAACGCCCACACCGCAAATGCGGATAGGATCTGAGGGTACGCCTACGTGCTAACCGAACAGTAGTGTATGGAATATCGGTGCGACGTGTGACTGCACGAGCGCTGACTTCCCAGCGCATAGACGAACCCACTACAGTCTCCATTTCTTCCTGAACTGTCTCAGCAGCATTATGCCTTGTGTTCGGTCAGCCAGTAAGGGGTCTATCGTCTAAACAACCCGTGGCTTCGAACTTCGAAATCATTCTCGCCACAGCTGCATTTGTCAACGGACCTTTACCCGTTCGAATCCCCTTCCTATGGCGATAGGATCGTAACGCTGAACTAGCACATTCCCCATTCTGATAATACAGCTTCACTAAAAGCGCCTTTTCAGGTAATGTCAACATGATGCGACTGCTGGCGCATCTGATTCTCTCTCTCATTACAGCTCCTTTTGTACACGATTGTCATGCGCAGTCACTGACGTTTTGCTGTCCAGCGCCATCTGTCGGTCATTTTTTGAACTTTTTTTGTTTCTAATAAAACTCTATGTCATTCCAAGCATGTGTGTCAATTTTTACCTCTCTGTCTACATTATTCCGTGGTTTATTAAGTTTTCAAATTTATACTGACTTTTTGATCACCCGGTATATTACCCGTCTCTCCCTATAGCTTACCCATGTCTTTCTCAGAATTTCGAACATCTTGCACCATTTTACACTGTGGGAGGCTATTTCCAGGTCGTCAAATCCTATGAACGTGCCTTGATTTCTCTTTAGCCTTGCTTCCCGTATCAACCGCAACGTCAGAATTGCTTCTCTTATGCTTTTACCTTTCATAAAGCCAAACTGATCGTCATGTAACAGATCCTCAATTTTCTTCCCCATTCTTCTGTATATTATTCTTGTCAGTATCTTGGATGCATGAGTTGTTAATCTAATTGTGCGATTATTCTCGCACTTGTCGGCTCTTGCAATCTTCGGAACTGTGTGGATGATGTTTTTCCGGAAGTCAGATGGTATGTCGCCAGACTCTACATTCTACACACCAACGTGAATAGCCATTTTGTTGCCACTTCTACCAGTGCCTTTAGAAATTATGATGGAATGTTATCGATCCCTTCTACCTTATGTGATCTTAAGTCCTTCAAAGCTCTCTTAAATTCTGATTCTCATTCTGGATCCCCTATCTCTTCTAAATCAACGCCTGTTTCTTCTTCTATCACATCAGACTTTTTTTATAAATCTTTAATTGTATATTCTTTTACTGTGTGTTGAACTTATGATCTTGAACTAAAAAAATAGAGCAGTTAATATAAAGGACAACTCACTAAACTAAAAACTATTGCTACACGAAAGTTAACTCTTGTTTCAATTATTGCAATTATTCAGTTTATCACTATAGCTCTCTCTTAACAGAATAACTCTGAACATTCCTGTAGCAGGAATAGGATCCTATCAAGGTGAGTGACTTGGCATAAATCAAGTTTTTCCACACAAGGTTACTGTTAATCACCTATAATGTGAACACTTTAGTAAAACTGAACCATGCATGCATATGCAAAACTGAGCACTACTTTTCCTGAAAGTCGAGGCGGAGGCGAACTTTTGTGGCTCTAGAACAATTTTGTATGGTGCAATCACAGCTCTTGACACCATGCTCCGAATATTTCTTCCTGGCGACAGAATTTCTGATATTAAAGCCCTCCACCAACTGCCATGACACCACGACTAATAACATTTGGAATCTGGGGCAATTTTTAATCCGCTTTCCCACAAATCCTTGCCTGATTAAGCACTCTGGACGTTTACTCTTAGAAGGCTGTATGCGATAGACTACATGCCACGAAGGGTCTCTCACGCTTTTTGCGCCTATCCACCTTTTACATTTCCATCTAAACATTTTCGTCGTAGAGGGACTTCCCCCAGCTTTTGTATGCCAAAGAATACTACAAACTCGCATGAACCAGTTACATATATTATAACTTAGTATATAGAAATCATAAAATAACCTAACGTTAGGAAAGATATCTACAAAGATTTTCTGGTTTCATGAAGTTACAGAATTGAGAAAAATTACTTATATGTACACTCTAAGACCAAATAAATAGACTACATGCCACGAAGGGTCTCTCACGCTTTTTGCGCCTATCCACCTTTTACATTTCCATCTAAACATTTTCGTCGTAGAGGGACTTCCCCCAGCTTTTGTATGCCAAAGAATACTACAAACTCGCATGAACCAGTTACATATATTATAACTTAGTATATAGAAATCATAAAATAACCTAACGTTAGGAAAGATATCTACAAAGATTTTCTGGTTTCATGAAGTTACAGAATTGAGAAAAATTACTTATATGTACACTCTAAGACCAAATAAATAAATAAATAAAAATAAAGTAGACGCAACTCAAAAGAACCATCCTAATGGGAAACGGTAGGTGTGATGGACATTTACTACAACATCGAAAATATCTAGAGCCCCTGACGATATCCCTTTGGTAGCAAAAGATATAAAAAAAAATTAGTTATTCTGACCTTGACTGGAGCTACTGGCAACAAAATACTAACACTATTGAAAGTTTGACTAACAGAAATACTATGTAACTAACAACGTTTATTACAAGGAAAGAACCAAATGAAAGACTACCAGATGATACGAAGCATGAAACTCTAAATTAATAATTCAAAATATATGCCTTACGAAGATTAACACCCAGACAAGATAAAGTGATCAGTGATAACATTTGTCCAAGAAGAGAGTTGTAGCCGCATCGAGCTGTACGTTCGCTGCGACTACAATGTAGAACTTCAATGGAGATGTTAATTCGCTCTCGTGTAGATGTTGTGATAACAATACGCCTATTGACCGCTACTAGATTGTTCCAGACCGATCTGGAGTTTTAAAGCTTTTCCAGTATCGTCTTGACGTACCAATCAGAATTCTGAACAGATGTAAGATAACAGTTACCGTTTAGTCAGACAACGGAGCAGTTACTATGCGTGAAGGAACAATAAGTCGTGTGATACTTAATCAATTCTGGGACTTAATCGTCGTGATCTGTGATAGTCACGAACATTGAAGTATAGAGTAACACGCGAACCGTCGACATAAACTCAACAAATAGCCAAAGTAGGAAACATTTATAAGAGAACATGAAGAATTCACAGGTACGCCATGTTGTCGGAAGCTGTAGATAGTGTCAGAATTGCTGATGCAAATAGCTTCAGTTCCTGAATGAGAGATCGGTTTGCTTTCCAGTGCAGTGGCTAAATAATTCAAAAATGGTTCAAATCTCTCTGAGCACTATGCGACTTAACTTCTGAGGTCATCAGTCGCCTAGAACTTAGAACTAATTAAAACTAACCTAAGGACATCATACACATCCATGCCCGAGGCAGGATTCGAACCTGCGACCGTAGCGGTCGCTCGGTTCCAGACTGTGGCGCCTAGAACTGCACGGCCACTCCGGCCGGCGGTTAAATAATTCAGAAGTTCAATAAACTCAGATATAGCTTTAATGCTTCTTGTCGGCTACATCATTTAATGGAACTTTACTGTATAACTGTGAAGTAATTATTTTTTGAGAGAACACCGAAGTTAAAGGTGATTTAGTGACATTATTAAAAGGGAACAGTAAGTTTACATAGAAATACGACGTCTTCTGTACGTTGCTCAGAGGATACCTTATCTCTGAATTTACGACATAGGAGTTTTTGAATTAACACCTTAGCGACCCATTAACAACGCTATAATACTTCACAAATCATCCTCGCAAGACTATAATGTGGCATCGGCTTGAATGGTGGAGCTTATAATTCGAGACATCATGTTACCTATGTTTGAACATGAATTTGCTAACCGTGCATAAAGAACTACTATTATTAAGTTTTGCGTTAACTTATAAGCCCGTCGCAAACACGCGAAGGATATTTGGTTTGTTGTTTCAGATAAAGGGAGTTGTTGCGGTACCGAGTGGTGCAGTCGTTGTGTGTAGCAGTAAAGAAGACAGACATCCTTCGAACACCATTGCTTCAGTTACAAGCGAGGGCCGCTTATACATTCCGGCGTGCTGCTCCATACATACGCCTATACCTGATAAAAGGGAGATAGTATCCGAAACCAACCAAACAAAGCGAGGAGTTTGGTTCAACAGTTACAGATCTGAGTTGTCACGATCGACGGACGCCGAACCACCATCCCCATCGAGTCGACACACACACACACACACACACACACACACACACACACACACACACACACACACATATATATATATATATATATATATATATATATATATATAGGGTGAGTCACCTAACATTACCGCTGGATATATTTCGTAAACCACATCAAATACTGACGAATCGGTTCCACAGACCGAACGTGAGGAGCGGGGCTAGTGTAATTGGTTAATACAAACCATAAAAAAATGCACGGAAGTATGTTTTTTAACACAAACCTACATTTTTTAAAATGGAACCACGTTAGTTTTGTTAGCACATCTGAACATATAAACAAATATGTAATCAGTGCCGTTTGTTGCATTGTAAAATGTTAATTACATCCGGAGATATTGTAACCTAAAGTTGACGCTTGAGTACCACTCCTCCGCTGTTCGATCGTGTGTATCGGAGAGCACCGAAGTACGTAGGGATCCAAAGAGAACGGTGATGGACCTTAGGTACAGAAGAGACTGGAACAGCACAGTACGTCCACATGCTAACACCTTTTTATTGGTCTTTTTCACTGACGCACATGTACATTACCATGAGGGGTGAGGTACACGTACAGACGTGGTTTCCGTTTTCAATTACGTAGTTGAATAGAGTGTGTCCCGACATGTCAGGCCAATAGATGTTCAATGTGGTGGCCATCATTTGCTGCACACAATTGCAATCTCTGGCGTAATGAATGTCGTACACGCCGCAGTACATCTGGTGTCATGTCGCCGCAGGCTGCCAAAATACGTTGTTTCATATCCTCTGGGGTTGTAGGCACATCACGGTACACATTCTCCTTTAACGTACCCCACAGAAAGAAGTCCAGAGGTGTAAGATCAGGAGAACGGACTGGCCAATTTATGCCCGTGTTTGTTACAACACGCAACTGAACGTCGGAGGTTTCAAGCGTCAACTTTAGGTTACAATATCTCCGGATGTAATTAACATTTTACAATGCAACAAACGGAACTGATTACGTATTTGTTTATATGTTCAGATGTGCTAACAAAACTAACGTGGTACCATTTAAAAAACGTAGGTTTGTGTTAAAAAACATACTTCTGTGCATTTTTGTATGGTTTGTATTAAACAATTACACTAGCTCCTCTCTTCACATTCGGTCTGTGGAATCGGTTCGACAGTATTTGATGTGGTTTACGAAATATATCCAGCGGTAACGTTACGTGACTCACCCTGTATACGCCTCAGTACAGACAAGCAAATGATTTCAGTTTGAGGAAAATTGTATGATTTATTCAACATCAAGACCTATATAAATTGAGAAAGTTAGCCGGCCGGAGTGGCCGAGCGGTTCTAGGTGCTACAGTCTGGAACCGCGAGACCGCTACGGTCGCAGGTTCGAATCCTGCCTCGGGCATGGATGTGTGTGATGTCCTTAGGTTAGTTAGGTTTAAGTAGTTCTAAGTTCTAGATGACTGATGAGCTCAGATGTTAAGTCCCATAGTGCTCAGAGCCATTTGAACATGTGAAGAGATGTCTGGAGAACGCCGCAGGCAGGGGCAGGATACCGATGTGACTGTCGACGACCGTGTGGCTCGACAGCTGGGAGTGACGGCATGGGGTGCCATTTCCTTTCGTAGCAGGATACCTTTGGTTGTCATCCGCAGCGCCCTTACGGTACAGAGGAATACAACGTATGAAGAAAAATAATATGTGTTATAACGGGTCAGTACATTACAATCATCAGCAATAATTTATTTCTGAAGAGAAAAAGTTTCTGTGCTGATCTACAGCATGAAGGCAAAATTAAAATCCCAGGAATATTCGGAATTATCTTTGGAACCACATTAATTTTCACCACATTAATTTCTCAATTTTACGTTTCTGCCCAGAAGAATGATCTAAAATCCATTGGCTTTTATAAAAGTACGAAACACTTTAATTTCTCTCTATTTCACATTTCTGCCCAAATGATTTATGCACAATTAAGAGAATTTTTTAAAAAAATGACTAGACGCTATTTTTGACTTTCGTTATTGTTACGCTTCCTTCGTTCAGACATTCATTACATCAATAAACATACAATAACATCGAAAATTGTTGGTTACAGCTTAATAAATAATTCAATTGGGATGAGCATACCACACAACTGCTGTCACTTCGTTTGTACACGTCTGTTTACATTTAGCTTTCACGTTACGGAGCAACCTCTGTGGTACAACTGCAAAGATCGAGATACGTACTCATGAAGTCGATTTAGGTTTATTTACGTCACGATGACGTAACGTTACGTCACTATGACGTAGGGCTCTCCTTACCTAGCGTGAGATGAATGCTACCCCAGTGGTAACACCGGTTCCCGTCGGATCACCGAAGTTAAGCGCTGTCGGGCTGGCCTAGCACATGGCCGAGCTATGTTGGCAAGCGGGATGCACTCAAACCTTGTAAAGCAAACTAAGCAGCTAGTTGATTGAGAAGTAGCGGCTTCGGTCTCGTAAACAGACATACGGCCGGGAGAGCGGTGTGCTGACCACATGCTCTTCCATATCCGCATCCAGTGACGCCTGTGGGCCGAGGATAACATGGCGGCTGGTCGGTACCGTTGGGTCTTCCGAGGCCTGTTCGGACGGAGTTTTTATATGGCACGGAAATTTTTAAAGGCGGCTCCAAAAGCTGTGGCAGGATGTGCAGTTGGAATGCGTAGGCTTATTGGACCCCGAATTTTTGAGGATGATTCGAGACGTGCAGCAACAGTGAATGTCGATGGCAACTGCAAAATGTTGCTGAATTTCTTTATTCTGGAGTTGCCCCAAAGAGGGTTGCCGAATAACATTTGTTTTCAACTGGATGCTGCACGGCTCACAAAACATCCCAAACTACGGATATTCTCAAACAAATGTTCCCTAACCGTGTTTTATTCCGGTTTGATGTTATGAATTGGCTATCCTGTTTCATAGAATTAACAGCTGTCGAATACTTCCTTAGTAAATGGAAATGAGCGTTTGGCGTCATTGGCCAGGAGACCCCTTGCTGAAATGTAGGGTTTCGCAGCGATCGAATGAAGGGTAGAGCCACGGGTCGTAACACATCTGAAATGTAACGTCCACTGTTCAAAGTGCCGTAAATCCGAACAAGAGGTGACCGAGACGTGTAACCAATGGCACCCATACCATCACGCCGGGTGATACGCCAGTATGGCGATCACGAAAACACGCTTCCAATGTGCGTTCACCGCGATGTCGCCAAACACGGATGCGACCATTACGATGCTGTAAACAGAACCTGGATTCATCGGAAAAAATAACGTTTTGCCATTCGTGCACCCATGTTCGTCGTTGAGTACACCTGCCTGTGATGCAGCGTCAAGGGTAACCGCAGCCATGGTCTCCGAGCTGATAGTCCATGCTGCTGTAAACGTCGTCGAACTGTTCGTGCAGATGGTTGTTGTTTTGCAAACATCCCAATCTGTTGACTCATTGATCGAGACGTGGCTGCGCGATCCGTTACAGCCATGCCGATAAGATGCCTGTCATCTCGACTGTTAGTGATACGAGGCCGTTGGGATCCAGCACGGCGTTCCGTATTACCCTCCTGAACCCACCGATTCCATATTATGCGAACAGCCATTGGATCTCGACCAACGCAAGCAGCAATGTCGCGATACGATAAACAGCAATCGCGATAGGCTACAATCCGACCTTTATCAAAGTCGGAAATGTAATGGTACGCATATCTCGTCCTTACACGAGGCATCACAACAACGTTTCACCAGGCAACGCCGGTCAACTGCCGTTTGTGTATGAGAAATCGGTTGGAAACTTTCCTCATGTCAGCACGTTGTAGGTGTCGCCACCGGCGCCAACATTGTTGAATGCTCTGAAAAGCTACTCATTTGCATATCACAGCATCTTCTTCCTGTCGGTTAAATTTCGCTTCTGTAGCACGTCATCTTCGAGGTGTAGCAATTTTAATGGCCAGTAGTGTAAAAGGCAACCATCACCAAAAGCTCATGGTACTGCAGCACGTGTTCGCTTTGGGGCTTTGGAGGACAGAGTACTTTCCACCTACGTTGTCCTGTTTCTCTGCCGTGTGAGTCGGTGTTTGTGTGGTAGTGTGAGCTTTCGGTATTGGCCGGTTCACAATGGACGGCCGATTTTGGCCGACACGTCTCGGGCGGCCGGAAAACGCACGCGCACACCCGGCCAGTCGCCTCCCCCGCAACCGGAGGGACACTCGCAGCCGGGGTAAAGGGACAATTAATTCGGCCGCGCATCGGGTTGCGCCGCGCTGCGGGGTTTTAGTAGTCGATTGCGGAACCCCCGCAAGCACGCCGGAAATTTGTTCATTTGGCCCGACCGGTCGGGCTTCGGCCCGGCTCGCTGACAATTGCACGTTAACTCTAATCAAGTGCTAATGAAAACGAATGCTAGCGGCGCCTGAGCGGCAGGGTGCCGGCGGCGGCGGGGGCGGCGGGGGCTGCGGGGGTGGCGATCCCGACGTGCCGCTTCACCGGGTCGAGAGAAGCGGACTGAGGGGACAGCAGGACTGCAGCTGCCCACTTCCTCAACGCCACACCACATTGCACACACAGAGCTGTCATTTGATTACGCTGTAACACTATCACAGCAGACAGGGCAATGAATGTTCGAAATATCGTCTGGCACAATACGTACACCGGGATGTAAAGTAGTGTCCACTCCCTTGCGAGAGAGAGACAGGAATTGAAATTGAGGGTTGCAAAGCAAAAGCTGAAATGCGTTACTTCGTCTTCAAATGTTTCTTTACAACGGCAAACTTACCACTGAAAAGACGAGTGAAATAAGTACTAGTCACAGTGGTGTCGAGGAACAGTTGAAAACGTTAAAAGTGAACAAAGCTTCAGGGCCCGATGGAATCTTTATCAGATTCTATACTCAATTCGTGGCTGAGTTAGCCCATCGTCTAACTATAATCTATCGAAGATTCCTCGCATAAAAAACCGTGCACAGTTCTTGGAAAAAGGCACAGGTCACACCCGTCTACAAGAGGGGTAGTAGAAGTGATTCACAAAACTACCCTCGAATATCCTTGACATCGATTTGTTGTAGATTCTTAGATCATATTCTGAGCTCAAGCATAATGAGGTAAGTCGAAAAGAATGACCTTGTCAATGCCAACCAGCATGGATTTCGAAAACATCGATCATGTGAAACCCAATTTGCACTTTCTTC
Organism: Schistocerca nitens; assembly: GCF_023898315.1. NCBI lineage: Eukaryota > Metazoa > Arthropoda > Insecta > Orthoptera > Acrididae > Schistocerca > Schistocerca nitens. The sequence goes on from NC_064619.1 coordinate 179,808,739, forward strand.
ACATGACATACTGAAAGCTTTTGATCAAGGCAGTCAGGCAGATCCAGTATTTCTCGATTTCCGAAAAGCATTTGACTTTGCACCGCACCTACGCTTATTGCCAAAAGAACGATAGTATGTGGTATCAAGTGAAATTTGTGACTGGATTGAAGACTTTTTGGTAGGGAAGACAGTATGTTATCTTGGGTGCAGAGTCATCGGCAGATGTGGAAGTAACTTCGGCTGTGCCCCAGGAAAGTGTGTTGGGGCTCTTGCCATTCATGTTGTATATTAATGAACTTGCAGGTAATATTAATAATAACCTCCGGCTTTTTGTAGTTGATGCAGTTACCTATATTGAAGTACAGACTGAAAGAAGCGATATAGATATTCAGACACATCTTAATAAGATTTCAAAATGGTGCAAAAATTGGCAGCTTGCTTTAAAAGTTCAAAACTGTAAAATGTGCATTTCAAAAAACGAAAAAAACATAGTATCCTACAACTAAAATACGAGGGCTATTCCGAAAGTAAGGTCCGATAGGTCGCGAAATGGAAACCACAGTAAAAATCAAAAATGTTTTATTTGCGACAGTTAGATACACCTTGCAGCTACTTATCTCCATAGTCGCCGACCCGACTTAGACGTGTATCGTAGCGTTGTACCAACTTTCCCATACCCTCGCTATAGAAGGCAGCCGCCAGTGCTCTCCGCCAATTCTCTACGCTGGCCTACGGCTCGTTGTCTTGTGCCGAAATGTTGTCTTCATAACCAGCGGTTCATGTGACCTGAGCTGAAACTCAGAGGGAGACAATTACGGGCTGTATTGTGGGTAATCTCACATTTCCATTTGAAAACGATGCAGGAGCATCTTCATTGCCCCTGCAGAATGCGGCTGAGAATTGTCTTGAAGACGAAACAGCACGACAGTTATGTAATGTTAGCTGCATAGCTTCAGGGGAAATTTCTCACCAGGCCCCCGTACTTGGCGGCAGACACTATTTTCTAGACATCTTTACGCACTCACTGCGAGCTCAGAAATGAGAAGAGCGACGTGATGCTAACTGGGGTTATACTAGAGACACTACCCAACACATCTGTGCAAAGCTTTATCGGATTTTCATAGTCGTTTCCATTTCGTGACCGATCGGACCTTACTTTCGGAATAGCCCTCGTATCAGTGAGTCAGTTTTGGAATCAGCCAACTAATACAAATGCCAGGGTATAACACTTTGTATGGATCTTAAATGGAATGATCACGTAGACTCGGTCGTCGGTCACGCAGGTGGTAGACTTCAGTCAGTATAGAGACGGGGCTTAGCGATCATGATTTCATTATAGCAACTATGTTTAAGAAAGTTAGTAAATCAGTCAAGAAAACGACGAGAGTGATTCTGCTATATAGAGCAGATAAGCAGTTAATAACATCTCACTTAGTGAATTGGCATCACATAATTCCAGTAAGATTGATGTAGAGGAATTATGGGCAAAGTTTAAGCAGATTGTAAATTTTAGTCTGGAGAGTTATGTGCCTAGTAAATGGCTAAAGGATGGAAAAGATCCACCATGGTTTAATTACGAAACTCGGCGGATGTTGAGAAAGCAGAGGCTGTTGCTCTCTCGGTTCAAAAGGAGACGCACAAATGACGACAAGCGAGGGATAGTAGAGATTTGTGCGCTAAGCATACAACAACTACCACCCGTCACACCTTACCAAAAGACTTGGCAGAGAACTCGAGAAAATTCTGGTCGCGTGTAAAATCGGTAAGTGGGTCTAAGGCTTCCATTCAGTCCCTTATTGACCAGTCTGGTGTGGCATTTGAAGATAGAAAAACGTAAGCCAAAGTTTTATATTTCACGTCGAAGAAACCGTTCACACAGGAGAATCGGTCAAACATACCGTCATTTGACCATTGGTTAGACTCCCGTATGGACGACATACTAGTAGGCATACCTGGCGTAGAGAAACAACTGAGAGATTTGAAAGCAAATAAGTCACTAGGTCCAGATGGGATCCCAGTTCGATATAACAAAGATTACTCTACGGCATTGGCCCCTTACCTGCGCTGCATTTATCGTGAATCTCTCTCCCAGCACAAAGTTCCAAGCGACTAGGAAAAGGAGCAGGTGATTTCAATATACACTACAGGCCATTAAAATTGCGACACCAAAAAGAAATGCTGATGATAAAAGAGTATTCATTGGGCAAATATATTATACTAGAACTGACATGTAATTACATTTCAACGCAATTTGGGTGCATAGATCCTGAGAAATCAGTACCCAGAACAACCACCTCTGGCCGTAATAACGGCCTTGATACGTCTGGCCATTGAGTCAGACAGAGCTTGGATGGCGTTTACAAATACAGCTGTCCATGCAGCTTCAACACGATACCACAGTTCATCATGTGTAGCGACTGGCGTATTGTGACGAGCCAATTGCTCGCCCACCATTGGCCAGACGTTTTCAATTGGTGAGAGATCTGGAGAATGTGATGACCAGGGCAGCAGTCGAACATTTTCTGCATGCAGAAAGGCCCGTAAAGGACCTGCAACATGCCGTCGTGCATTATCCTGCTGAAATGTAAGGTTCCGCAGGGATCAAATGAAGGGTAGAGGCCGGCCGTAGTGGACGAGCGGTTCTAGGCGCTACAGCCAGGAACCACGCGACCGCTACGGTCGCAGGTTCGAATCCTGCCTCGGGCATGGATGTATGTGATGTCCTTAGGTTAGTTAGGTTTAAGTAGTTCTAAGTTCTAGGGGACTGATGACCTTAGACGTTAAGTCCCATAGTGCTCAGAGCCATTTGAACCATTTTGAAGGGTAGAGCCACGGGTCGTAAGACATCTGAAATGTAACGTCCACTGTTCAAAGTGCCGTCAATGCCAACAAGAGGTGACTGAGAAGTGTAACCAATGGCACCCCATACCATCACCCCGGTGATACGCCAGTATGGCGATGACGAATACACGCTTCCAATGTGCGTTCATCGCGATGTCACAAACACGGATGCGACCATCATGATGCTGTAAACAGAACTCGGATTCATCCGAAAAAAATGACGTTTGGCCATCCGTCGACCCAGATTCGTCGTTGACTACACCATAGCAGGCGCTCCTGTCTGTGATGCAGCGTCAAGGGTAACCGCGGCCATGGTCTTCGAGCTGATAATCCATGCTGCTGCAAACGTCGTCGAACTGTTCGTGCAGATGGTTGTTGTCTTGCAAACGTCCCCATCTGTTGACTCAGGGGCCGAAGAGTGGCTGCACGATCCGCTTCAGCCGTGCGGTTAAGATGCCTGTCATCTCGACTGCTAGTGATACGAGGCCGTTGGGATCCAGCACGGCGTTCCGTATTACCCTCTTGAACCCACCGATTCCATGTTCTGCTAACAGTAATTGGATCTCGAATAACGCGAGCAGCAATGTCGCGATACGATAAACCGCAATCGCGATAGGCTACAATCGGATCTTTATCAAAGTCGGAAACGTGATGGTACGCATTTCTCCTCCTTCCACGAGGCATCAAATCAACGTTTCACCAGACAACGCCGGTCAACTGCTGTTTGTGTATAAGAAATCGGTTGGAAACTTTCCTCATGTAAGCACGTTGTAGGTGTCGCCACTGGCGCGAACCTTGTGTGAATGCTCTGAAAAGCTAATCATTTGCATATCACAGCATCTTCTTCCTGTCGGTTAAATTTCGCGTTTGTCGCACGTCATCTTCGAGGTGTAGCAATTTTAATGGCCCGTAGTGTATAAGAAGGGTAAAAGAAAATTACAGACCAATACCCCTAACTTCTGTTTGCTGCAGAATTCTTGAACATATTCGCTGTTCGAATATAATAAACTTTCTTGAGACTGACAAGCTTATATCCAGGAATCAGCATGGTTTTGTAAAGCCTCTCTAGTGCGAAACTAAGCTTGCCCTTTTCTTTCTCACACGATATACTGAGAACTATGTATGTAGATTGGAAAAGGGCACAGGTCATCCCCGTTTTCAAGAAGGGACGTCGAACAGATGTGCAGAACTATAGACCTATATCTCTATTGTAGAATTTTGAAACACGTTTTATGTTAGAACACGTATTATGTTAGAGTATAATGACTTTCCTGGAGACAAGAAATCTACTCTGTAGGAATCAGCATGGGTTTCGAAAAAGACGATGGTGTGAAATCCAGCTCGCGCTATTCGTCCACGAGACTCAGAGGGCCATAGACACGGGTTCCCAGGTAGATGCCGTGTTTCTTGACTTCCGCAAGGCGTTTGATACAGTTCCCCACAGTCGTTTAATGAACAAAGTAAGAGCGTATGGACTACCAGACTAATTGTGTGATTGGATTGAAGAGTTCCTAGATAACAAAACGCAGCATGTCATTCTGAATGGAGAGAAGTCTTCCGAAGTAAGAGTGATTTCAGGTGTGCCGCAGGCGAGTGTCGTAGGACCGTTGCTATTCACAATATATATAAATGACCTAGTGGATAACATCGGAAGTTCACTGAGGCTTTTTGCGGATGATGCTGTAGTATATCCAGAGGTTGAGACATTGGAAAATTGTACTGAAATGCAGGAGGATCTGCACCGAATTGGCGCATGTTGCAGGGAATGGCAATTGAACCTCAATGTAGACAAGTGTAATGTGCTACGAATACATAGAAAGAAAGACCCTTTATCATTTAGCTACAATATAGCAGGTCAGAGACTTCAAGCAGTTAATTCCATAAATTATCTGGGAGTAGGCATTAGGAATGATATAAAAGGGAATGACCATATAAAATTAATCGTCGGTGAAGCAGATGTCAGACTGAGATTCATTGGAAGAATCCTAAGGAAATGCAGTCCGAAAACAAAGGACGTAGGTTACAGTACAGTTGTTCGCCCCCTGCGTGAATACTGCTCACTGGTGTGGGATCCGTACCAGATTGGGTTGACAGAAGAGATAGAGAAGATTCAACGGAGAGCAGCGCGCTTCGTTACGGGATCATTTAGTAATCGCGAAAGCGTTACGGATATGATAGATAAACTCCAGTGGAAGACTCTGCAAGAGAGACGCTCAGTAGCTCAGTACAGGCTTTTGTTGAAGTTTCGAGAACATACCTTCACCGAGGAGTCAAGCAGTATATTGCTCCCTCCTACGTATATCTCGCGAGGAAACCATGAGGATAAAATAGAGATTAGAGCCTAGACAGAGGCATACCGACAATCTTTCTTTCCAAGAACAACACGAGACTGGAATAGAAGAGAGAACCGATAGAGGTACTCAAGGTATCCTTCGCCACACACCGTCAGGTGGCTTGCGGAGGATGGATGTAGACGTGGTTATAAATGTAGGACGACAGAGAGACTGCATATTTCTAGATTTCCGGAAAGCATTTGACACGGTGCCCCATCGCAGGCTGTTATCGAAGGTACAAGCATATGGAATAAATTCACAGGTACGTGAGTGGCTCGAAGACTTCTTAAATAGTAGAACCGAGTATGTTGTCTTCGACGGCGAGTGTTCATTAGAGATAAGGGTATGATCAGGAGTGTCCTAGGGAACTGTGACAGGATCGCTCTTGTTCTCTATGTACATAAATGATTTGGCGGATAGGGTGGGCAGCAATCTGGGTTGTTTGCCGGTGATGCCGCGCTGTACGGTAAGTGGTCGAAGTTGAGTGACTGTGGGAAGATGCAAGATCACTTAGAAAAAATTTCCAGTTATTGTGATGAATAGCAGCTAGACCTAAATGTGGAAAAATGTAAGTTAACGCGGATGAATAGGAAGAACCAACCTGTAATTTTCGGATACAGTATTACTAGTGCCCTGCTTGGCGCTGTCAAGTCGTTTAAATATCTGGGCTCAACCGTTCAAAGCGATATGAGGTGGAACGAGCATTTGAGAACTGTGATAGGGAAGGCGAATGGTCGAATTCGGTTTATTGGGTGAATTTTAGAAAACAGTGATTCACCTGTAAAGGAGACCGCATATAGGACGTTGGTGCGATCTATTCTTAAGTACTGCTCGAGTGTTTGGGATCCGTAACAGGTCGCATAGAAGGAAGCCATCGAAGCAATTAAGAGGCGGGCTGCTAGATTTGTTACCGGGCGGTTCGAACAACACACAAGTGTTACGGAGATGGTGCGGGAACTCAAATGGGAATCCGTGGAGGGAAGGTGACGTTCTTTTCGAGAAACACTGTTGAGACAATTCAGAGAAGCGGCATTTGATGTGACTGCCGAACGATTCTACTGCCACCAACATACACTGCGCGTGAGGGCCACGAAGATAAGGTACGAGAAATTAGGAATCATACGGAGGCATATAGATGGTCGTTTTTCCGTAGCTCTATTTGCGAGTGGAACAGGAAGGGAAATGATTAGTAGTGGTACAGGGTACCCTCCGCCACGCACCGTCCGTTGGATTGCGGAGTATCTATATAGATGTAGATGTAATTGTAGATAATAATGTGGGAAGTAAGTAGGTTTGAATGCTAAGCATGAAGAGAATCGTAAATGGTTAGGATGCCAACTATTTTAGTTTTATTTGTCCAAACGCAAAATTAGTACAATGATTTCTAGAGCCACTCTATCGTTAATATTCATTACAAGATTTATAGTCAGTAGTCACTATTTCCCGCGCACTGCAAAAGTCACTAAATGCTTCACACGATCTTAGAATTTACAAGAGATGGCACAAATATGTTTTCCGAGGCAGCTTTAACAATTAATTCCCTCTTTACGCGGAGTTGCACTTTACACACTAGTTCGCATGTTGCCACCTCGAAACCGATAGTAAACTACCTTGGATTAATACAACACTTGGCAAGTATCTCATCCGAGGAAATTTTTCAACAAACTGTTCCGTCTTTATTTGAGATCAGATCTCATACACGAATTCGTGTATTACCTCCTCGGAAACCGATGGTAGACTAGTAGTGAGCCGTCTTGGCACTTTGGCACCTGCCCTCTCAGGGTGCACTTGTGACCGTGTAACTTCCCCCTTCCTTATCGGCCTACTGGATTGCAACATAACGGACAAAGATGTAACTAATGATAACGATGAAACGACGTTGTAAAGCAGCACCGCTATAGTCACACCAACTATTGACAAACTGTTTACCTAGCAGGCACCAGAGGCCGCTCCCCATTCCTTATCGGCCTACTGGATTGCGACATAACGGACAAAGATGTAACTAATGATAACGATGAAACGACGTTGTAAAGCAGCACCGCTATAGTCACACCAACTATTGACAAACTGTTTACCTAGCAGGCACCAGAGGCCGCTCCTATCATGCTATTGTAAGTTTCGTCCTCGTTAGGTCATCGAATGTAGTTACTGCTACTGTTTTGTTTAACATCATGATTTTTCCTGACGATTTTGACGTACTTGTCTGTTATATTTCATGCTGATCCAAAACTGTATGCATTTATCTATCAGAAGTAATTGTTGTCGAAATACGTTGCAGCTACAGTGCTTATTTAAGACACATGTGTTTTTGTACACTATGTCACTTTATATTTTTTACTGTTTTTTTTTATCAGATCATCTGAAAATAGGCACAGCACGAAACGCGTATTGAGGAATAAAAGCCGGTCGCCTCGCCGAGCTGTTCTAGGCGCTTCAGTTCGGAACCGCACTGCTCTTACGGTCGCAGGTTCGAATCCTGTCTCGGGCATAGATGTGTGTGATGTCCTTAGGTTACTTAGGTTTATTTAGTTCTACGTCTAGGGGACTGATGACCTCAGATGTTAAGTCCCATAGTGCTTGGAGCCATTTGAACCATTTGAGGAATAAAATTAACGAGTCTTAGAAAAAACTAGTACCTGTGTTACCACATCGTCTAGCTTTTTTAAATGCCTTATAGTTTTTGTGACAAAATTTGTCATTTCACATGTATACACTTGTACGCACTTTAGTTACAGAGGTATTGAGTCTGAAACAAACCTGTGTCGTCTCTGCTTATACTCCAATGCACTTAACTGTAGTGGTGTTTGAAGTTTCATAACATCCATAGCATACTGCCATGCTTGGCTATGTGTATTGTGTGACTAACTTATGTTGCGTTTTTATTATTCCATCCAGTCCTGACCCATAACGAATATGAGTCTAGCCATGCTTACGGTCGAACACTTCAATCCGTTATTTCTTGTTGTGTTATCTCTGTTAAAGGACCATTCAACTAACTAAATGCCATGAGACGTTAAGACTGAATTACCATTTGTTTTGAATGCTATGCATATGTTAGGAGCTTTATATTGCTTTCTTGTGAACAGCCATGGGAGTTTCATGTCTTTAAGTCTTAAATAAACTGCCACTCTTTCTAAATATGAACCACTTATTCGTGATGCCCAGCGCTATTCTAAATTACATCCGTTCCCATGTGATCTACTTACTCCAGTGAGGTGATTTGCATATTAACATTTTAGAACAGGAAGGAATTTGAAATTTCCTGGCAGATTAAAACTGTGGGCTGGACCGAGACTCGAACTCGGGACCTTTGCCTTTCACGGGCAAGTGCTCTACGAACTGAGCTACCCAAGCACGACTCACGCCCCATCCTCACAGCTTTACTTCTGCCAGTACCCCGTCTCCTACCTTCCAAACTTTACAGAAGCTCTTCTGCGAATCTTACAGATGTAGCACTCCTGAAAGAAAGGATAATTGCGGAGACATGGCTTAGCCACAGCCGGGGGGGATGTGGAAACATCTGCCAGGAAGTTTCATATCAGCGCACACTCCGCTGCAGAGTGAAAATCTCACTCAGGAAGGAATTTATTTATAATAACCTATAACCTCTCCCTTCGTAATCGGCCTACTGGATTGCGATATAACTGACCGTGATCGCATATGCCTAATGAAATTTTAAGTGAATGGAAATAACACCGGTCAGTTGAAGTAAAGTGTAGGCCTGCAACAGACTCTCCTGAAGGAATAACATATTCTAAATGCAAGCTAAATTTAGATGATAATTTTCAGTGGGTGAAATATAGTGCAATCGCTCACGAACCGCACAGCGGGAAATAGGGCACCACGTAATATTTACTATAAAAATGACTGATAACACAAAGAAAACACTGTTTAGCTAAAAAAAGGATAATTAAACGGTCGCCAGCCCGCTAGGGCAATGAATCTCCAGGGATGTTGAGAAAGGTACCGGCAAAGAAATTGAAGCAAATAATCACTGATGTGGCAACAGAAGGTTGTCACTATTTTCCACAGCACAACAGTTCACGAGAAAATACATGGATCAGAAAGCACTGAGTTTGCAGTTACTCATTCTGAAATACTAAATTTTGGAAGCAACGTTAAATGAAATTACTGATTAAATTATATTATGTAAAAAAAAAACTTTCAGTAACCTCAGTGTAACGTAATGCAAAATTTCGAAAAAGGCAAGCAATTTACCTTTGATTCCTGAAAGATTGAATTGAATTTACTTTAAGCAAACGAGCAATTGATTTTACTTTTAAATAACAACAATACAATACATACCAAGCCAGCAGAAGTCACTTGCTAAGCTAAATAGAGAACAAATGAAATAGCGCACTCTTAATTTTGCTGCATCTTTGGTTATTAGTATTGCCAGTAAAATTTTACTTTACTTTAAGTAGCCTCTGTTTATAAGTCAAGAATGGATAGTTAATGAGGCAAAAACTTAGACTGTAACTAGTCAGTACCAAACACAACAAATCGGCAGTAAATATTTAATCAGTTTTCATATTATTACGGTACTCGGTGAGTGCATGGAAAGGAAAGGGACCCTGTTTGGTAATAATGTCTGAGCACAATAACAACACAGGTGCCCTACAAGTTTTAACTGCTGCAAGTTATTCTTCAAGTTATTTATACTTTGTGAAAGAAATTTTGCTGGGTAAAGCCTCTGCATTACTATGTTTGTCAGTTAGCAGTCTTACGATGCTGTAGCTGTGCAGACGACGAAGATTGTAGCCGACGACAATGCTGCTGCTCGATGAGAAGAACCCCGAGTCGTCTCCAGAGCCACGGAGAATTATGGAACAGGCAACAGTTGGAACTGCAGCTTTCTCCGCCTGTCCGCTCCAGCCATGCTCCCAATACTCGCGGGTTGACGAATCAGGCGCGTCTGCACAGGCGCGAGCATACCTGCACCGCGTCGGCGGGAGCACCCAACAAACTCTTCCGCGCTCTTTCATCACTCAAGCTGATGTGCCTCCTCTCTGCTCGCAACGCGAAAGGAACTCTCCACACCCGAAGATAAAGAACGGCACAGCTACTACCATTTCGTCGTTGCTATCGATACATTTCAATAAAGTCCCCTTGCCTATTACCCAGCAATTAACAATATTTTCATTATAATGGCAGTTATACACAGTCAACATTAAATACGCTAGTGCATCGATTACGTAGTAAATATAGTTCCTGTAGTACAGCTTACGGCTTCAGAATCGGAAGTACAGTGCAAGTTGTCAACGAATATTAAACGGCGAAAATTTTGGATGGTGCAGAAGGAATTTTATCTCCATTTTCGGTGTTACAACTGGTCCAACTTTTCCGCCAATTAGCACTAACTAGAATTTGTAATTAGTATTTTCTGATGAGCTGAGTGATACTGAAATTATTTTTAACTAGTTATCTGTGCAAGTAACGTAATCAGCATGGCTGGAGCTCTATATTAATAAACAGTAAACATAAGTAACAAAAGATCCGCTTCTTGGATCCCTGAGTTGTAGGTGAATCCCCGCAGTTCCTCTCTCTCTCTCTCTCTCTCTCTCTCTCTCTCTCTCTCTCTCTCTGCTCTAGTGCGGTACGGCTCTTGGTCGCCCGGCCATCTGACGGGTAGTTCGATTCTGCCTTGTTATACTACCTACTTGCTAGCATACCGCAACAAGATATTCCTATATTGTACGCTAAAACATAGCAATAGAAATGTAATAAACGTGGACAGCGGTGTGGCATAAACGTCACAACATGGTGGCAGCACTACAATCAATTTACTACATAGTAAAAACACAGGGTCTACGGAAAGCCAACCCACACGTATTGATAGCTTCGCAAAAGTTACAGTCACCATTCCAAGCAGAAAAGAGGTGCGATCAGAACATTGCTGGATCGGGATAAAGCAATTTGTGAGCCTCAATATTTGACGGAGAGCTCGATCATTTACGAATTACTTTCAGAAGGAATGGCTAGTGTGGGAAAAAGATTAACAGACCACTGCATCCAAAAACATGTCAAACTTCTGCTAAGGAGAACTGATTAAAAGGGAAGTTATGCTTCCATTCGTAAAAAACAGTCACAGATCGTACCAATAGAATACTAAGGAGACACGGAATTTACAGTCTTTAAATAAACAAAAGATGTGCCTATTTGAACACTGCAAAAAGGAGATAGGCCTGAAGCTTCCCACAGTAGGAATTTTCAAAATCCTTTGTACATCTATTCATCTGGTCAAGTGCGCATAGGAATGATCAAAAGAAGCAGTAACACCCGGCTTAAAGAACACGCGCCTAAATTGGCAGCACCGATTGTGCACTGCCACCAGGCAATCCCGAGTTTGTTTATCCCATACTACGGTTTGATTAAGATCTAGTCATTACTGTGCTAAGATCAACAGAGAGGCCACAGAAATAAGAAAAAGGTTTTAAAAGAAAAAAAGGAGGGTTAAATCTGAAGAGAAGTCGTGGGCCTCAGTGGTAAATAAAGCAAACAGCGTTAACTCTTCCGCACCAGAAGATCCCTAACACACTTCGGCTCGACTCCGCGGTATTAGTCAAAGGTCTGGTGTTGACTTCACTAGCAGAACGTTGCGTAGGAACGTATAAACAGTTCGGCTTGCTGAGTTTCAGAATGTAACTGCTCTCAGAGTCTTTATAGCCTCTGATCATGTCTCCAATATTATGCTTTTTGGTCTTCTTCTTCTCCTCCTTCTTCTTGTTCTTGTTCTTGTTCTCGTTCTTTTTTCATGCGTTAGGCCTTGCTCGGCATATTGCACCTGTATTTCGTCGTTCCATATTATTGCTTGTCATTCAACACATCTTTTATCTTGCAGAATGTGTTGCCAAAAGTGGAGTGGTAATGTTGCCTCTTACATTCGCAAGAGATAAGATATCTATTTTTGCACAATTTCTTCAGCCTTTTCATTTATGTCAAATACATTCATTCCTTTCTAATATCGAATTTCTCTTATAATCAAACTTGGTGTATCCTGCTATGTTCCTGAAGAAATTAATTGCATTCCCTGTTATCTTATTTTCGTAGCTGACCTGAGGATGGGCTTATAACAGTCCAAAACCTGTCGTGTGAAAATAAAGTAATTTACAACTGAAGAGATATTTTCAACCCCTGCTATATCTTGTGTAGTTCATAGACAGTCCATCATCACTGTCCGATATCAAAAACTCGATCATCTGCAAGTAACATCGCCAATATACACTCCTGGAAATGGAAAAAAGAACACATTGACACCGGTGTGTCAGACCCACCATACTTGCTCCGGACACTGCGAGAGGGCTGTACAAGCAATGATCACACGCACGGCACAGCGGACACACCAGGAACCGCGGTGTTGGCCGTCGAATGGCGCTAGCTGCGCAGCATTTGTGCACCGCCGCCGTCAGTGTCAGCCAGTTTGCCGTGGCATACGGAGCTCCATCGCAGTCTTTAACACTGGTAGCATGCCGCGACAGCGTGGACGTGAACCGTATGTGCAGTTGACGGACTTTGAGCGAGGGCGTATAGTGGGCATGCGGGAGGCCGGGTGGACGTACCGCCGAATTGCTCAACACGTGGGGCGTGAGGTCTCCACAGTACATCGATGTTGTCGCCAGTGGTCGGCGGAAGGTGCACGGGCCCGTCGACCTGGGACCGGACCGCAGCGACGCACGGATGCACGCCAAGACCGTAGGATCCTACGCAGTGCCGTAGGGGACCGCACCGCCACTTCCCAGCAAATTAGGGACACTGTTGCTCCTGGGGTATCGGCGAGGACCATTCGCAACCGTCTACATGAAGCTGGGCTACGGTCCCGCACACCGTTAGGCCGTCTTCCGCTCACGCCCCAACATCGTGCAGCCAGCCTCCAGTGGTGTCGCGACAGGCGTGAATGGAGGGACGAATGGAGACGTGTCGTCTTCAGCGATGAGAGTCGCTTCTGCCTTGGTGCCAATGATGGTCGTATGCGTGTTTGGCGCCGTGCAGGTGAGCGCCACAATCAGGACTGCATACGACCGAGGCACACAGGGCCAACACCCGGCATCATGGTGTGGGGAGCGATCTCCTACACTGGCCGTACACCACTGGTGATCGTCGAGGGGACACTGAATAGTGCACGGTATATCCAAACCGTCATCGAACCCATCGTTCTACCATTCCTAGACCGGCAAGGGAACTTGCTGTTCCAACAGGACAATGCACGTCCGCATGTATCCCGTGCCACCCAACGTGCTCTAGAAGGTGTAAGTCAACTACCCTGGCCAGCAAGATCTCCGGATCTGTCCCCCATTGAGCATGTTTGGGACTGGATGAAGCGTCGTCTCACGCGGTCTGCACGTCCAGCACGAACGCTGGTCCAACTGAGGCGCCAGGTGGAAATGGCATGGCAAGACGTTCCACAGGACTACATCCAGCATCTCTACGATCGTCTCCATGGGAGAATAGCAGCCTGCATTGCTGCGAAAGGTGGATATACACTGTACTAGTGCCGACATTGTGCATGCTCTGTTGCCTGTGTCTATGTGCCTGTGGTTCTGTCAGTGTGATCATGTGATGTATCTGACCCCAGGAATGTGTCAATAAAGTTTCCCCTTCCTGGGACAATGAATTCACGGTGTTCTTATTTCAATTTCCAGGAGTGTATTTACTTTATCGAATGCCTTTATATAATATAGGAAAAGGATGTATGTTCCTCTATTCCATTCCCTCAGTTTCTCTGTAATTTGTTGTAGTATTAGATTGCTGCAGACGTTCGTATCGTTTTTGTTTTGCATGTTGATATTATGGTTTCTGTGGGATTATTTATCGATTATTTGTAGTTCACTGTTGATATCTGAGTTTACATATTGTCATTATGTCATTTGGAGCCTGTGGGTGGAGCTGTGGAAGCTAGAAAATTGAGTGCCAAATGGAGAAATAAGAACATTTCCGACATGTTCTTCTGTTGGAATTCAATAGAAGGGTGACAGCAGTGGAGGCAGCCAGAAGTATTTACTCCATATACGAGGATAACGCCAAAGGACGGAGCATGGCAACAAAATGATTTCCTCATTTTAAGGAGCATCGTTATGACATTAGTGACTCCCCGCGTTCATGAGGACCTTTTGGGTTTGATGAAGCTCGTTTAAACGCATTAATCCACAACGATCCACATCAGTGTACTCAAGAACTAGCAAATATGATTAACTGTTTTCATTCCCCCATCGTGCGACATTTGAAAGAAAAGGGGAAGGTTGAGACATCTTGTGTATGGCTGCGAGCCAAAATCACAAAAATCAGCGTGTGGCAATATGTGCATCGTTATCTTGCTCGTTATCAATTGGCTCACGAACAACACCTACTATTCCTATCATGTATCGCTACTGGTGACGAGAAATAGTGTCTGTATGCTAACATGAGGAAAAGAAAGGAATGGCTGGACCCAAACAAAGCTGCAACTCCCCATACAAAAACCTGCGCGCCACAAAAGATTTATAGCCCAGCGGTCTTGGGCGTCTCCCCCCCCCCCCCCCGCCCGCGGCGGAGGTTGGATCCTCCCTCGGGCATGGCTGTGTGTGTTGTCCATAGCGTAATTTAGTTTAAGTTAGATTAAGTATTGTGTAAGCTTAGGGACCAATGACCTAAGCACTTTGTTCCCATAAGATTAAAGAAAAATTTATTATTTTATCCGTATGGTTTACATGCAGTGTAAAAATACAGATGTATAACATTAATATTTGTATACATCAAGAGTACAGAAAGACAAAATTACATATAAAAGTTCTTCATCCATGTAAGACATTTATCATCAGCTTGCATGAGGTCGCTCCAACTACCCTGACAGGAACGCAAGGGGCATTCGTCTCTAATGTGCTTGATTGCTGATTCGGAGCCGCGCAGTCAAAAACCAGAGACCCTGTGCATTCCATTTGTAAAGTGAGTCTGTGCATCGTCCATGCCCAGTCCGAGCTCTGCTCTGTTTGACCCACAGTTCCGTGTCGAGTTCTGTGCCAGCAGTATCACTCACGCTCTTCAGGATTTTCAATAAGTTGACAGTTCTGAACCCACAGGTCTCTCACCTCGATATTACTGGCATCTATCTGTTCTGCTTGCCATAATACCGGTGCGTTTCTTGAACGGAGTATTTTTTCGTCGACTTGGTGTGTCTTACTGTATGGGTAATTCCATGTTCTCTCGTGACTTGCGGTATTTCCTAAGCAAGGCCTCGCTTCTACGAATTGCGGGTGAACTGGTGTTGCTCAGCAGAGGAAGCCAATAAATGGATCTTGGCCAGATTGTCCCAGTTATGAACCGCATAGTGTGGTTCAACGGGACGTCGATAAGTTGGTGTGGCCGCTGTTTGGCTACACCGGGGCACAATTCTCTGCACAGATGGTCCTTCGTTGCTGTTTATGGTCTTCTGTTAGGCTGCGAGGAACTTAACGGGCCCAAACCTTTGAGTATCCCAAACGGCGGACGAATGTGTCAGCACCGCCAACAGTGACGTCCAGTTGTGCAGCTAGGTGTTTGATTATGCTCCATCGATCACCTCGAATGAGTGTGTCCGCACGTTCCAGCACTGCAGGGGTCACAGATGTGTGCGGCCGACCACAGGTTTGCGCAACCTTCTTATGTTTATGACAGACTAGTAACGACTCACAGTGGTTCTGTTGACTGACACGTCTCAAATGGTTCAAATGGCTCTGAGCACTATGGGACTTAACTTCTGAGGTCATCAGTCGACAGGTCTCCGCAGGCATTCTGCAAGCGCCTGTGAATATCTGCGACGTTCTGTTTTTTCGGCTAAAGAAACTCAATGACAGCTCTCTACTTGGAATGCATCTCCGTTGCAGACGCCATTTTGAAGACTACGTATACCCCCCCGACAAATAAAAATTCATGAAACTATAGGGCTGCAGTGGGATTATTCCACCGTCTCCAACAACAAATTCCGCATTCATTAAACGAAAATAGGTCGAGAAAATAAATGTTGAATTACTTATTGAACTCCCTTCGTACATACATGGACCAGTTATTTGCTCTGTATACACATTATAATCAATTTTAGTTCATCTTGGTGCCGAAAATCTTGGCCTAATCCTTTTTTATGTTACCTAGACGGGATCCTTTTCCTAGTGACACTATATATCCAACTGTCGTAATTTTATTGGACTACAGAGTTTTTGATGCTCGAATAGCGCTCATTAACTTTTGTGTAGTAGTAAATTTCTTAAGTGGTCAGTCATGTCTGGAATACTCCAGGTAAATTTTCATGAGTAAATATAATTTTGCAATAGAGCAGATCCAAATAAAAGCACTAATTAATTTTCTTAAAAGCCATTCTTGCCAAAATTTAAGGTCAGCAGTAAAAGTAACTGAATAAAACAGTGATCATAGTAAATAGTTACTGGGCATTGCAGTTTAAGCGCCAACATAATAAACACCTGCTGCACAATAAAAGTGTTTGTATTGTTGTATTTATATTTAAGAGCCTTTCCTCATTTTGTCAAACAAGAAGTGTTCAGTTCTGAGTTCAGTCAAATGAAAGAACAATTGCTGGTTCCCCTAGCTAAAGGTGGAGCCAGTGTAATAATTGCTATTACAGTAAAATTGCATATGAAGTTGCTGCATCTGTCTGAGTAAAATTTGTCTTCTTTAAAAATTAACTGGCTGTAACTGTTCGGGCCATAACAGACTCAGGGCCTTGTGCTTCATTTATGATTTGCTTAATGCAAAGAAGTAAACGCTGCCTGAGAGAATAAATAGTAATTAGATCAGTTAACTTTAGCATTTAAAGATCATTGCTGTGTCAGTGTTTTAAAATAACCGAAGATTAAAAAGCTCCTTGTCTCCATATTAATTGTGTTGCGTCCTCAGTAATTGAATTCTTGTAATGAATATTAGCTTTATTATTTGAATAAAGACAGTGAGTATTAATGGGAACCAGTTTAATGCTTAAACATTCTAAGAATCCATCTGTGTTGCTCATAGTAAATTACTGTTCCAGGAACTGCTTGTCTCTGGTACTCTTTTGTGTCTTATTTGTATAACACAGTTTAGCAACAAGTGAAGCCGTACACACTAGTTAATTTTCTTAGTGAAAAGTGTAAGCTCTTGGTATCTGTTTGCCTAATTAGGCTGGCGACTGTCTTTCTCTCGTTTAGCTATAGTTTACATTACTACCGCTAGAAACCTGGTTCAGTTTCCATTAGTTCAGCTCCTTCACCCTATCAAAAACAATCTTTTGAATGATGAACTGTAGACTGATACCTTAACCATTAGCACACATTCACGGTAAAAGCTAAATTGCATACAAAGGAGTAACATTATCAGCGAACTGCTATAATTGTAACAGTAGCTGGTTGTAAGTTGTTCAATCACCTATAGAGGTTTTGTTGAGACATTTTCAAAGATATATTTTCATTAAACTGAGTAATATTATCTTGCAAAACTACTAGTTTAGAGAACCAGTTGCAGTCAAAAAGTAATCCATCATTATTTTCGTCACATTATTTACTAAAATTCCACCGTACAAATGCGATATACCTCTCGCATACCGGTATGTGATTTTAGTTCATTTTTTACCCACTATTTTAAAATCACATTTGTGGACGCTTGAAATGTGTACTTGGAGAGGAAGCTTGATGCCCTCCTAGTCCGGCAGGTGGGTCCCGGTACAGCCTCAGCTCTCCTTTGTCATTGGAGGGCAGCCTGTGGATCTCATTAGGTCTCGCACGCTTCCCTGCAGTGTTGACCAACTTTCACAGAAGCCATCCTGCGGTCCGCTGTGACGCCACTGTGTGAACACAGCCGGTGTCGCTCCACGTTCAGGACAGTGAACGCTGCACACACGTTGCCACCCTCTGGAGATAATGAGCATGACACGTTTGATTTTGCGTCCCACGTCAAAGTCCCAGACACCGGGGTGCAGATCGGCTAGTGTGGCAGCGTCGATTGAGTTTCACTCCAAATATTTGGTTTATCCAATGAGACTGTTCCGAACCACCACTCAAAGTCACTCTGCTTCAGTCCAGTCAATCGATTGGTAAAATTTAGATCTCGTATTCAGTAAGTGGGATGTTTGCTGTTCTTACCGCGGTTTTTCCTAAGTTTTGTTACATTTCCCGAGCGTCACATTGCCAATAACTTGGAATCGTCCCCTTCACATTGAATTTGGGAGAGGTGGGAAGTGGGATAGGAGGAAGGATCTTTTGTGCGTTGGGGGTCGAACGGCAGAGCAGTGAGAAGTGATCCTGAGATGGAGCTTCGGAGGAGACAGAAACGGACTGCCATCTGGCGCTGTTTGGCACCCTTTGCTGATCTTTCGCAGATGTAAGTTCTCGCTATCGCAATTTTAGGATCTTGTAATGGAAGTAAAATCTGATTTTTTACCAACATTTATTTACTTTAAAGTTCCACAGAAGTTATCAAGATAACTGAATTACGATTTAGATTGACAGAAAGTGACACTATCGCCATAAGAGATAAAAAACGAGAGGAAGCCTGCATTGAGAATGAACAACCAAGATGTATTTATCTATGAAACTCGCGGATATGCGTTATCGAACAACAATCAAATAAAAATTAACTCATAAACACAAGCTACATACCAAAAATATAAGAGAAGCGAGGTGATCAAATTACAGATCATAATATCGCATGTTTATATAAAGAAGGAGTAATTTTCCTGGTGAAAATACTTTTGATTTTGCTCGCATTTTGAGTCTATACAATATTCAATACAGTTCTTGGCAGCCTAAGTTTCTCACTCCCATATTTTTCTCAAAAGTAATATTTTCACTAACAATAGCTAAAATATTGCTAACAGTATTTACATAATTCATCCTAAACAGAAATATAGCACGTCATTTATTCACTAGTTCAAACTTTCAAACAATCTGATTCACAACAAAACTGTAATACTAGCACCACACACTCGCAAGAAAAGTGTCAGAAGACACTATCATTTTGCAGAATGACCTGCAGAGGAATAATAAATGGTGCTGTCTCGGGCAGTTGACTCCGACGCAAATAAATATAACATATTGCACATACATTTGAAAAAGAAGTCACTACTGTACAACTACGCTATTGATAAGAAGGTGCTGGAAACAGTATCTGCCGTAAAATATCTAGGAGTAACTATACATAGCAACCTTAACTGGAATGACCACATAAAACAAATAATATGAAAAGCAGATGCCAGACTGAAATTCATAGGAAGAATTTAAGGGAATATACACTGAAGTGCTATAGAAACCGAACAATGATCACGAACCGGTCAACAAGCGCTCTGTGAGCCACTTCCTTGGTAGATGAGCTACGGTGAAGAGCCAAAGAAACTGGTACACCTGCCTAATACCGTGTAGGGCCCCACGAGCACGCAGAAATGCCTCAACGCGACGTGGCAAGAACTCGACTAATGTCTGAAGTAGTGCTGGAGGTAACTGACACCATAAATCCAGCAGGGCTGTCAATAAATCAATAAGAGTACGAGGGGGTGGAGATCTCTTCTGAACAGCACGTTGCAAGGCATCCCAGATATGCTCAAAAATGTTCATGTCTGAGGAGTTTAGTGGCCAGCCGAAGTGTTTAACTCCAAAAGAGCGTTCCTGGAGCCACTCTGTAGCAATTACGAACATGTGGGGTATCGCATTGTTCTGCTGGAATTGGCCGTCGGAATGCACAAAGGACATGGATGGCTCAAATGGTTCAAGTGGCTCTGAGCACTATGGGACTTAACATCTGTGGTCATCAGTCCCCTAGAACTTAGAACTACTTAAACCTAACTAACCTAATGACAGCACGCACATCAATGCTCGGGGCAGGATTCGAACCTGCGACCGTTGCAGCCGCGTGGTTCCGGACTGAAGCGCCTAGAACCGCACGGCCACAACGGTCGGCTTGACATGGATGGATGCAGGTGACCAAGCAGGATACTTAAGTATGTGTTACCTGTCAGAGTCGTATCTAGACGTATCATGGGTCGCATATCACTCCAACTGCACACGCCCCACACCATTACAGAGCCTCCACCAGCTTGAACCGTCCCCTGCTGACATGCGGGGTCCATGGATTCATGAGGTTGTCGCCATACTCGTAACGTCCATCCTCTCGATACAATTTGAAACGACACTCGTCCGACGAGGCAACATGTTTACAGTCATCAACAGTCCACTGTCTGTGTTGTTGGGTCCAGGCGAGGCGTAAAGCTTTGTGTCGCGCAGTCATCAAGAACATGAGTAGGCCTTCGGCTCCAAAAGTCCCTATCGATGATATTTCGTTGAATGGTTCGTTCGATGACATGCTGATGGCCCAGCATTGAAATCTGCAGCAATTTGCGGAAGGGTTACACTTCTGTCACTTTGAACGATTCTCTTCAGTCGTTGTCTTATACAGGCATTTCCGACCGCATCGCCGTATTCTGGCTGTTTACATATCTCTGTATTTGAATTCGCATGCCTATACCAGTTTCTTTGGCGCTTCAGTGTAAAAAACATTTCCCAGTCGCTTACATGCGCTGGTGGTATACGAAAATTAAACGAGTCGATTTGTGGTTTGTACATACTGCAAGCTTTCCCGTAACTGGGAGGACTCCGCCGCAGTGTCTTCAAGGAATAGCCGTCACTGATCACTGTTCAAATGGTTCAAAGGGCTCTAAGCACTAGGGGACTTAACATCTGAGGTCATCAGTCCCCTGGACTTAAAACTACTTGAACCTAACTAACCTAAGGACATCACACACATCCATGCCCAAGGCAGAATTCAAACCTGCGACCGTAGTAGCAGCGCGGTTCCGGACTGAAGCGCCTAGAACAGCTCGGCCACAGCGGCCGGCACTGGTCACTGTCCACAACACAGCACGGGTACGTCGCATTTACTCTTAAAGGATGACCTATTATTATGCAGGATCCTCGCCGTGCTAGCGCCGATGTCCGGTGGTGATTCCACAAACTTTTCAAGTTGCCGTCGTACTATGTGGCTCTGCAAGTGGTCGCTAATCAACTACCAGTGACCAGCAACAACCAACCGCCTGTAACTGCGCTGCAGGAGCCGTCGAGAGCCAATTATCACCTGCCACAAATCTTGAGAGTAGCCACGCTGTGATTACGGAGTTTTAGATTGAAATTCGGACATGTTTTAATAGCCGCTGACGCTCTTGCTTGTTACAGTGTGTTCTCGACTGAACAGTGTCATTCCCCAAGCAGGGCACGATTACTGTGCCTGTTTCGAGTACAATAGAGTTAATCTTGGCCAACGTACTTGAGCACAGCAGGTGGAAAAGGCAGTTTTGGGGGAGGGGTGGGTGGGGAATGTGGGTCAGAGGGACTGGTATAGGTCGTGCCCTCCGCCACTCAGCTCATACTGACAGATACAGGTGAAGATGCAGCTAACTGGATAGAGCAGCCACTACCACACATGTACATTGCCCATTGCATGTCACAGGACACGGATTAGAAATGGGCGAGACACAGTAACACCGGTCTTCTCTGCTAAGAATAGACTCACCTGCTGAATCGTCTTTGTGCCTAGTCTTCATTTCTGCGCAGTAAGGACAAGCTATTGCCGGAACGAATCTTTTGGGATGCTTTTGTAGATGACCTTCCCTTATTGACCAGAAATGAAGATGATGTACAGATGGCGCTCCACTATGAAACACGTCTGCTTCAGAATGAGCGTCTTTCATGATTGCGTACTCGAGAAGGATGTGTACGTAAGTCACTTTGTCAATTCAAAGATCGAAGTGACCCAGTAAAGCACCGTCGCCAAAATTAGGATGTGTCCCATAGGGAAGGTGCGTGGGTTTCCGAGGCAGAAATCAAAAGCATGAGAGAACACAATCACTCGTCGAAAACCTTGTCTTAGTCCTTATCCAGTGTCGAGGCAAGACAAACACCTGACCAGATCACAGTTCCCGTCTGGCTTACAGTTTACAAAATTCACCTATTTCTACGTACGTACTGTGCAAGCCAGCGTATGGTGCATGCGGAGGCTACTCTACACTGCTAGTCGCTTCCTTTCCTGTTCCACTCGCAAACAGAGTTAGCGAAATACGACTATCTACATGCCTCTGAACGAGGCCTAATGTCTTTTCTCTCTATCGTCCTTACGCGAAATGTACGTTGGCGGCGGTACAATAATGCTGCAGTCAGCCTCAAATAACGGTTTTCTAAATTTTCGCAATGACTCTCCTCGAAAAGAACGTCGCCTTCACTTCAGTGTTGCCCATTTGAGTTCCCAAAGCATCTCCATAATACTTGCACACCTCTGAATTCCTTCGACGCCTTCCCTTAATCTGATCTCTTGCGAACCCAAATACTGGAACAGTACTCAACAACAGGTCGCACTAGTGTCCTACATGCCCTCTCCTTTTTAGATGAAACCGAAGTTGACCATTCGCCGTCCCTACTACGATCCTTGCATGGTCATTCCATTTCATATCGCTTTGCAATGTTACGTCTAGATATTTAAATGACGAAGAGTAGTAGGGAGTTGGAGTTACGAGCGCAATTTTTATATCAACTTGATATGCATATTAATTAAATTGATCAATTAATCACTCCCGCCCACACCCCTCGCCACCCCAGCCCCTGGCCACCCCCACCCTGACCACGCCCACCTCCACCTCCCTGGATGACGTCACGTGTTTTTCTCAGCCTGCAGATGTGCCCCAGCCCCCTCCCCTCACGCCAGTCTCCCCCTCCACCAACGAACCCTATTGGCAGGAATTTCGAATTTTGGCGGGATTTTCTTTGTCCCAGGGCCGTGCTGACATCCCCCCCCCCCCCCACCTGGGAATTGGCGGGAAATTAAAAATGGCGGTGCCGTTTCTGGAACTCGAACCATGGTCCTCCTGCATGGAAAGACCAAGAGCATCCCCCTAATAGAATTATACCACGAAAGGCGCTCGGAACTGACTGGTAATTAAAAATGGCAGAGCCGTTTCCGGGACACGAACCCTGATTCTACTGGATGGAAAGCCCAGGTTCACCACTTAACACATGGAAACTGTCCAGACGCAGGAGAGGAATGTTAGGTTAGTGTATTTATTTCGGACCCGAAACTGATGCAAAGATCAGTCCTCATTACGTAATTAATCACAAAGGTTGGGCCAAATTGCACAAGCACTTCAATAGCGCTGCACAAGGACGGTATAAATTGGCAATACAACTCAAACACTGATGATGCCATACAACGGGTGATATCCTGCTGGGAAAAAATTTTCGCAATACCACTCGAAACTAGTGACAGACACACTCAGACTTTACCCTACACCTACAAACTGGCAGGAAAAAAGCAAGGGCGTAAGGTCTATCTTTATCCTTCTTAGAGGGAAATACATTCACCTGACGAGATGCTAGTTTGGACAGAGAGGAGTTTAAAAAGTGTATTACTTGTAAGCATACAGTACCTGGGGGGTCCTGCCCAGTCGTTGTCTATAGGATGCCTAAGGGATGCTGCGTTCTCAGAATGCAATACAATAATTCAAGCAAATAAAATTAGTAGTTTTACTTAAAAAAAGCTGATCGACAATACTAAATTTGTGTTCACAATAAGTGCTGCAAGCGATGGGTGACATGCAGACAGTAATGTTCTTCTCTGTAGGTTATGTCCAAACAAACAATGGATATGGATCACTAATAACTGTTCTCGTTGCACTCTGTGCTAGGCCATGCTAATACTCTGCGAGTACTGTCCAATATTGTGCGACCGGGGTTGGCAGGAGTGGCGCATATGTTCACTTTGGAGAGATGCTGCTCCTATTGTGGTGACTTCCTGGTCAGCGCGCTGTTCGCTGACATCATCTCATCACCTTCCTGACCCTGCGTTCTTTTTCTTCATTCTGGCGCTTGGGGTTACACCAGAAAAGTATCTATCGTTGTTTGACGTCAGAGTTCGCTACCTGCAGTCTGGAACCGCAAGACCGCTACGGTCGCAGGTTCGAATCCTGCCTCGGGCATGGATGTTTGTGATGTCCTTAGGTTAGTTAGGTTTAACTAGTTCTGAGTTCTAGGGGACTAATGACCTCAGAAGTTGAGTCCCATAGTGCTCAGAGCCATTTGAACCATTTGAACCAGAGTTCGCTACAGATGCCTACTCAAAAACCACCCTACAAAGGGTTCAAATGGCTCTGAGCACTATGGGACTCAACATCTGAGGTCATCAGTCCCCTAGAACTTAGAACTACTTAAACCTAACTAACCTAAGGACATCACACACATCCATGCCCGAGGCAGGATTCGAACCTGCGACCGTAGCAGTCGTGCGGTTCCGGACTGAAGCGCCTAAAACCACTCTACAGCTCAGGTAATCGAAGCCAATACACGCTATCAAAACGAATGGAAAAAAATGCGTCACAACTCTAATTACACTTCGAAAACGTAGTGAAAAAAAACAGCACTCATAATGAATGGGTCATAATGCAGCATATGTAGTGGGAAAATCGTCATCCAAAGGTACTGCAAAGGGAGCGGTAGTTGAACATGTGTTCTTCTCGGTATACAATCACAGTCTGCCAAAAACTGAAGGCCTCTCACCTGCTGTCACGCCTCCACCTTCCTCTGCCTCCCTCCCTCCACCTATGGGGAGGATACATTCATCTCAAACTGCCAGATGCACTGTAGAGCGACTCGCTCCAACACTATCACCCCTCCACGGTCGCTTGAAACATGTGGCATGCCTTGAGGCCACGGTCCTAGACAACACAAAATGGAATTTTAGTAGCACAACCCCTGCCCACCCGGAGAATACTCCACAGGATTTTTTCAAAAGTCGACTGCAACCTCATACCGCAGTGCCTTCAATACAAAACGGGATGCTAACACCCCTCAGAAAGAAATTATGACAAATGACTGCTATCCCAACCGAGAGTTGTTTGTCTAAAGGGAGAGCTGTGGTCTCTTAGGGAGATCACCTGCAGGAGCCCGCCGTTCTTTGCTAGACTATTGAACATCAACACGGCTCCTATAATAAAGCAGCTATTAAAAAAGAAAACACAATCGTGGCGATAATAAATGTTCTCTTTCCACGAAAATAGGCAACCACTTTCTTTTAGTTTTATGAGCAAAATCGGTATAGTTTTTACGTTCGACTGCAAGGTACAATTTTCATCTGATGATTTTGTGACGTCCAACGAGGTGCACTGCCACATATCACAAACAATCAGCAGAGACATATCCACCATGTGTAAAATCAGGAAAAAAGTTTCGACCATTTTTCTGCGAAAGTTACCTGTTACCACAAAATGTCCATCGATGCAGGAGAGTGATGTCCTGTAGAAGCACTTCAGGGACCGTATTGTGGCTGTGGGGTACACAGTGGCCACTGGCATGGGCCTCGATTGGCCGCAATATTCTCCGGATCTGAACAGTTTTGTGGGTCTATATTAAAGACAAGGCGTACACCAATAGCCCCAAAACCACTGCAGACCTGAGAACAGCCATTCAGGAGGTCATCGACAACATCGACATTCCGACACTTCAGCGGCTCATGCAGAATTTCGCTAACCGTCTGCGCCACATCTTCACCAATGATGGCAGGCATGCCTATCACGGTTTTAAGCTAAATCCGAACTTCTGTGTGACATTTAAATGCTGAATAAGGTGTGCGCACGACATTGTTTTAGTTAATTTACTTTTTTTCATACATTTTAGTTCAATAAGTGTCACACTGTATCTGGGAAGCTGTTCGATAGGCTCGTTACTTTCGTTATCAGTCACGGGTATGGCATCGTGACAAACGCTTTACGGATATCTAGTGACATAAGTCAAGTCTCGAGGCCAGTTGTGTTGTTCTACAGTTCTAGGGAAAGTCGTGACTCCAGCTACGACGATACTCAAGTGCTGGTCCACTGGAGCTCCTCAGCTGGGCAGAGCTGTTGCCTGCAGCCTCTTAAACACGTGACCCGTGGCGCGATTGGCACCTGAACTCAAAGGGCGTGGCAGTCGTAGGACCGCTAGAGAGCCTGTATAGGGAGAGAGTGGCCAACCGGACGATACGGCGGCCATTTTTCTGCCAAACTGCGGGCGGGACTTTTGAATGGCCAGTAGTGGAGTACTGGAGTACGCACTCACCGAATCAAAAGCACAAGACAATATGGCGAAATCATTCGATAAATGCCTTTCTTTACAGCTATAATATACTCATAGTAGCCTACTACGTACAGCACAGGAAAATTTGATACAGTGGCTGTAAAAATTATTCGTTACTTGCATTTATCTCCTTCAAAGTTGGTTTACTAGACATATTGCAATGAAAGTAACGTAAATAAAAAAAATATAGTGTGTAGCATTTTTTTGTATCGGAAGTGCATAACGCTAAAGATTTAACGTACCTGTATTACGTCAGATGAATGAAAGTCGTAAGCAGTTGTTTACTTGTGACATGCAAAAATTGTGAGACGAATTAGTACTTCTTGTCACGTCTTCAAACTTTTTGCATATATATGAAAGAAAGTCGTAAGCAGTTGTTTACTTGTGACATGCAAAAAGTTTGAAGACGTGACAAGAAGTACTAATACGTCTCACACTTTTTGCATGTCACAAGTAAACAACTGCTTACGACTTTCATTCATCTGACGTAATACAGGTACGTTAAATCTTTAGCGTTATGCACTTCCGATACAAAAAAATGCTGCACACTATATTTTTTTTATTTACGTTACTTTCATTGCAATATGTCTAGTAAACGAACTTTATAGGAGATAAATGCAAGTAACGAATAATTTTTACAGCCACTGTATCAAATTTTCCTGTGCTGTACGTAGTAGGCTACTATGAGTATATTATAGCTGTAAAGAAAGGCATTTATCGAATGATTTCGCCATATATATATATGTATATATACTGAATACGTCTCGTAGATAACAAACGAAAAAGATTACAAAAATCAGGTAATGTTAAATGTAGGCTACTGTAATAACGACCAAATATAACAAGAAAACTACCGTATCCCTTCTACCCCACAGTAAGTAGGCCTATTAAAAACTGTCTTCAAGAGTACCTACAATTATTTACTACGAATAATGTTTCAGAAACCACGACAAAATGAAGACAGAAATCTGGGAAACTTCCTGCCCTAACAGCATTAATGAAATAATTTTTAAAACTACAATCAGATTTACTAACAATGGCCAAGAAATCAAATGACACTCGTGGAAATCTTCAATACAGTACTGTTGAAAAAAAAAACACCTTATGACACTGAAGGACGTAATTATGACGTCTGCAGCTTAGCAAAATTCTTGCACATTAGATACACAATCCCATTTTAATTCTATGCTTATAAGAATAATGTGTTATAATAATTTTCACACAGCCAATTTACAGGTCTGTTTCCAAATTTAACTATGTATATTGCAAGTTGTTTTATATGTAGTAAAAAGCAAAAACGACTTCCTGCGCATAGATAAGAGTACTTGGTTGGTTTCCACAAGGCTCCTGTTTGATTTATGTCAGCCCTGTTGACTGCGACTGCCCACTGCTTTCGTTTTTCTTCATTGCGTGGAAATGTTAACATGCGAAATCCACCTTCGCCTCCATTGGAACAACCAAATGCAGCACAATCTGGCATCATGTACGAACGTCTGCAGAACGAATTACAGATGTCAAAAACAATACTGTACGCCGGCCGAAGTGGCCGTGCGGTTAAAGGCGCTGCAGTCTGGAACCGCAAGACCGCTACGGTCGCAGGTTCGAATCCTGCCTCGGGCATGGATGTTTGTGATGTCCTTAGGTTAGTTAGGTTTAACTAGTTCTAAGTTCTAGGGGACTACTAACCTCAGCAGTTGAGTCCCATAGTGCTCAGAGCCATTTTTGAACAATACTGTACAATTACTAACGTTTCCAGAATGAGATTTTCACTCTGCAGCGGAGTGTGCGCTGATATGAAACTTCCTGTCAGATTAAAACTGTGTGCCCGACCGAGACTCGAACTCGGGACCTTTGCCTTTCGCGGGCAAGTGCTCTACCAATTTTTTAATTACTAACGTGTTTACTTCAAACATGTAGGCCTACCGACTTCATCACAGAACGCTTCATTATTTCAACTCGTATTTAAGATCGCAAACGCTAATTACATACTAAAAACGATATACAACTAAATCGAACATGCATGCACAACGCATAACAAGTCTCTCAGTAATTCAAATACCTTTTAATCGTTTCAAAAGTCCTCTGAACTTCAACTCAAAAGCACGGCGAACATAGGAACCGCGAGAGACGTTTGGCGCCATTTTTCTGCCAAAGCTAATCAACCAATCACGGGCAACTTCACCTATGGCCACTCTCTCTGTATACAGGCTCTCTAGGGACCGGCGGTAGGGCGTCGCCGTCGGATAACAGTGGAACCTCTAGCGACAACCTCTGTACAAGGAACGTTTCCTCCCTGTGCGGTATCGACCGGCTACGATTCCACAAAGACGATTCAACGCTAGCCGACTCTGCTAGCGAGGGATATAAGGAGAACCCACCATAGGTCGCTCTCTGATATAGTCGAAACTTGGCAGGGTGACAGGAGGAAGAAAATAACTTTTGCTTGGGTGCCAACACACAATAGCTTTTGAGAAAATGATCGAAGTTTCGACGCGACTTAATTAGGCTACTCGCAAGGCAAGCAGAGGCGTTGGTAGCGCAGTGGCTAAGACCACTGTTTCGAAATTTTGCGTTCCGTGTTCAAATCCACTCTTGTGATTTTTTTGTTGCTGTTACGGAAGTAAGTGAACTCAATATTCTTTTTATGACATCGTGAAACACAGTACAATTCGTGGATGTATGTTCCGTCTATGCAATTAATTGAAGGCAGTTGTTTGTTGCCATACGCGTTTCGCTTCTTTTATTTGTGAAGCATCTTCAGAGGCTTTTAATATATGTTTCTTTTTACACATATAATAAACGTATTATATGACAGTTACAATATATAACTATTTTACATTTTGTTGTGTTTTTCTCTTTTTTTAGGTTAGAACCAACTTTCGTGGCACAAATTTCGTAATGTTAAATTATCGTTCGGTGTTACTTACTATTTCCAGTAGAATTAATGGCAAAAGATATGAGGACTTTAAATCTTATTAAAGTGGATTTAGAATCACAATTAGCACGGATTAACAATTTTTAGAAAACTGCTGATACTGTTTGTCTACACGAAGTTAGACAAATTTACTCCAAGAAGACGTATACCAGTAAGTGGAACAGCATTCGAATGTGCACGCAGCAGCCACAGAGTTTGAAAAGTTCACAAAAGAAACGTATCACAAGCTTCTGCAAAAGGTTTTCCGATAGTAAGTAAATATGGAGCCGTTTCTGCACATTTTTGCGTCGTGGGAAGGCAAAGCGATCTCTCCTTATACGACGGACTGTTTGTCAATGAAATGAAAGTGCCGCTTTGTTCATTAAAAGTAATTCCGCCGAAGCATATCCCTTTCTGTAAACCCTGCGACCTGTACTTCTACTGACAGGTGAATTACATTCACCGACTGCAGAACTGCCCTCCTCTCATCGCACATCAAAGGGAAATCACAATGAGATGCAATTAATATACATATCTTTATCTATAAACAACTGCAGGCTACAAATCTTGTGAAAATGCTCCGATATGGGTTTACTATTATAGCTAGATCGCAGTATTATTTTCCTAATGATATTCACACACACACACACACACACACACACACACACACAAAATGTGAAATGGAACTTTGGCACCTGTATGTGTGCCTTCGCACGTTGCTAGTTGTGTCCCGAATATTTATGCTTAGAATATTTTTATGAATACACTGAGATTCTTTGCTGTGACCCGTTGAGACGCCGTGGGGTAATATGGCAGAAGATATAGATTGTAAATCACATTCACTAGTAAAAGTTTAATAAACATTGAAGTGGCAAAGAAACTGGTACAACTGCCTAATACCGTGTAGGGCCCCCGCGAGCGACACGACGTGGCATGGACTCGACTAATGTCTTAAGTGGCGCTGGAGGGAATTCACACTATGAGTCCTGCAGGACTGTCCGTAAATCAGTAAGAGAACGAGAGGGTGGAGATCTCTTCTGAACAGCACGTTGCAAGGCATCCCAGATATGCTCTATAATGTTCATGTATGGGGAGTTTGGTAACCAGCAGAAGCGTTTACACTTAGAAGACTGTTCTTGGAGCCACTCACTAGAAATTCTGGAAGTGTGGGGTATGGAACTGTCCTGCTGAAGTTTCCCAAGTCCGTTGGAATGCTCAAAGGACATTAATGAATGCAGGTGAGTAGACAGGATGCTTACGTACATGTCACCTGTCAGAGTCGTATCTAGACTGTCACTACACGCACCCCGCACCATTACAGAGCCTTCGCAGGCTTTAACAGTCCGCTACTGACATGCAGGGTCCATGGATCCATGAGGTTGTCTCCATAACCGTATACCTCCATCCACTCCATACAATTTGAAATGAGACTCGTCCGACCAGGCAACATGTTTCCAGTCACTAACAGTCCAATGTCGATGTTGACGGGCCCAGGCGACGCTTAAAGCTTTGTGTCGCGCAGTCAACAATGATGATACGAGAGTGGGCTCCGAAAGCCCATGTCGATGATGTTTCGCCGGCCGCGGTGGTGTCGCGGTTCTAGGCGCGCAGTCCGGAACCGTGCTGTGGGGCGGCGGTTTGTGAGAATATATAGTGGTTGCTGTATAAATGTTTGAATGTTGAATCAGTTTCTGGCTTTTAGAATGTTGTTAATGCTGTCTTTCGCCGTTCTCAACACTGACTCTCTATTTACTTTTTAGCACCCAGAAAGTGATTTAACAAAACGTGAAGCCTGTAATTAGAGTTCCTAGTGCCCACTTCATCTGAGAATACAATTATAGCTGCAGCTTATAGCTCTGAGGAATTAGGAGATTGTCCGGGATTTCTAATCAAAAACGATTTTCCAAAATAGTTGAGTATATTCTGAAAGTCACTGATAAAAAACACAAGTATCCCTACAACCTAACTAACAGAGCAGTTCAGAGTCTAATGCGCTGATGCAACTATAAATGTCCGAATTAAATGTTGAAATGAATGCTCGCCATAATTTGATGAGAATATTTCATCAAACGCCACACTAAATAATTGGTAGAATGTCTGTCCCGCGACGGCACGTGAAAATACGACAATACGCAAACTGAAGCTAGATAATGAAAATCACTTGAAATGATTTCATGGTTACGCGCATCTCGAGTAACTTAATACGGCACCCGAGGCTGTTTGTCGCAGTGATACCGATGCGACGCGACTCCCGACACAGATGGCGTGTTATTCAGCGTCTGGAGAGAACTGGGGCCTTGCTTCCTCGCGCAGCGTTCTTATATATAAAGCCGCGGTGCGGACGGCTAAGGGAACGCCTGATCAAATCGGCTCTCCCGACTAGCCGCTGGGCTAGTAACGCACCACTTCAAGTTACATAATAAATTATAGCTTCTCTTGCTGATGGCCGATGAAGCTCTTAATTTAAATGTGCACTCAGCACTCAGGTAAGTATTGATAATAAAATTTTGACGTGGCTAAGTTAAATATTTTGGGCGAGAGAATTAATTTAATTACATTGCACGCAGTAGATGAGCTCTGAACTGGCCCTTTTGAGATCCGCTATCGCTATAATTTTATAGGTATTCAAAAGAAACTTTTCACATCTTCATAGTCATAGCGGACCTCCAACCTATTTAAATCTAAACATCCTAGCCTTATTTATTAGCCTTCTTAATCTGTCTTGCTTCCTTCAGTTTTGAGACGAAAACCACAAAATCATGAATTTCCACTAAAATATTAATTTGTGAAATCCAAAGTACTGTTTTTATTAAATCATTATAAAAGATGAATCTAAATATAAATTTTGAAGTCTATAGCTCTTTTCTGTTGCGCCAATGATTTTTACAGAAAAACGTCCAAATTTCGAAAATGGCTGAAGTTATCGAACTGATATTTAACACATATTAATTTAGTATTACTTCTGACCTGCTAGAAAAGTTTTAGGTTATTTGCTTGATTTTTAAAGTATTGCGCAACATTTATGACGTCAGAGCTAGTTACAGCAGACTGGCTGGCACACAATGGAAAGAGTGATGTTAATTTACTACAGCGTGAGTAGGCTGCTTCCCTACATCACCCTCTATTTAAATTTTTTGTTTATGAATGTTAATGAATGAAAAAAATTAATTACAAAAGGGAAGCAAGAGTACAGCGTAACTTCCTATGAAAAATTGAAATGTAAACATGTAGAAACATTAAAAGAAAACTGATTACCTACATTAATTATTTAAATTGCGGGCATATTCACTGCCTCTTAAGCAACATTATTACTCAAAATTTTTAAGCAAAGTCCATGAAACACTTCGGCATACATATTGCCTTAGCCAAACAAACACATAAATATGTAAAATTATGAAAATCTTAAATCCATTAAATACACTTTTACATACACAAATTCAGAGAAAATAACATGATACATAAACAGATGATTATCTCTTAGCAGTCTTTTCTAAACCTGAAAGAAAATTTCACAACTAAATTTTACACACGTGGTTGTAGTGTCCTGTAGAACAAACAAAAAGAGTGCCTCAGACTCTGTTCACTTAATATCTAAGGGTGGGTCACAATGAAATGGGGATATATACATTTTATCCTACAATATTTTTCTGGAACAAAGTTAACAAAACTTTTTCAATTTTACTCTTACGGTTACTTAACTGTCATAAAATCGGTAAACAAATGGCTCAAAACGCCTTTAGTCACGTACTAGAGAAAATTTATGCTCAAGGCATATAATCATAAATCATATTTAATCTGAATTTATTATTTCTGGGCCGGTACACTGAACCAATGCTCGGTACAATCCTGATACATTTGTATTTTATTCACTTAGCTGACTCATCTTTGATTACTTTATTCTTAGAGATAGTATGAGTATATTTGATTAGTAGTTTTCTCGGCTTCTTTGTACATGTGAGTAACTTTTGGTAATAGTACAGTTGTGAGTGTTCGAAACACACTACGTTTAGTTGACTACTAAATCCACTTATTGGTCCTCTGCTGTTGTGTCATTTCCACATCTGCAATTATGTACTTACATACTCGAAGTGTATTTATGCTGAGCTAAAATAATGTTTCACGTCTGTCTTTAGGTTACTTATTTACTTTGCTAGTGTATGACTTAAGTAATACTCACTCCATTAAAATTTAAAGCATAGGATAGCACATTTATTTCATATCTTTAGTGTATTGCAGCTGACCAGTTTGCTCACTTGGCAATCCATTTCCACTCGATCGGACGCTGAAACCACAGGTAGTCTCTCTCGACCTACCACTAAAATGCATCAAGTAATTATGGACGAGCGTAATGCTAAATTTCTTAAACATATAGGACACCATGAGCTGCTTTGTCTCATCTAACATAAGGGTACCTATGGTCGCATTCACGCCTCCAACTCATAACCTCAATACGTGTAGGTGTATCCTGTCACACACTACACCAAAATAATGGCCAGCTCCAACCTTATAAATACTTCAGGGACGTGTCCTTCACGTCTCACCCACAAACACTGCTCAATTCTATTTCACTGCCTTTCCTTGCTACACAAGGTGAGTTTATTCTTACAACTTGTCTGCATATTTTTCATAACACTAAGCACTCTCTCTTACTATTTCTTAGTTAGCTCTAATGCATACACTTGGTTTCACTGCCACGTCAGATCCTGCTTGTACACGCATTCGTATATCTTTTTTAAATATTATTGTGGGACCATTTCCAATAAAATAACACTTTGTACTTACTATATTACCAAGGTTCTATACATAATTGTTACTCAAATACATTTATATCTTAATTACGTCATACTTCTCTATTGTTTGTCACTATTAGGTATGTCACAGGTATTTTTCTTCACTAATCGGTGGATAGAATGGTTACATAACTCATGGCTAGATAGCCATGACGGAAATTTTAGTATTACAAAGGAGTCGAAACTTTGGTGGATAGGAAAGATGAAGATTGAGTGAGACCTGAATAGGAAAGAAGATCTCACACAGCTGGGACTGCACAGCTGCCACACTGTGTAGAGGTTACAGAACAACCTCCTCCCTACAGCATTCATTAGTTGAATGCTGGCTTAATAGTCATACCGGAAAATTTAATTTGTTGGAAAGAAGAGGTCGAAATTTTTTGGGGACAGGAAAGATGAAGAATGAGTGAGACCTGAAAGGGAAAGAAGATCTCACACAGCTGGGACTGCACAGCTGCCACACTGTGTAGAGGTTACAGAACAACCTCGTCCCTACAGCATTCATTCACTACCTATGAATTTCTTTAGGTCAATCACGTTCCTGAGACCTAATAGTTTCTTACTTGTAGGGTACTCTAGCCTATATGCATTGGCATGTGGTTTTCCTATGATCCTGAAAGGTCCTTGGTATACGAACATGAATTTCTTTGTTTCTGCATTTACTTTCTTTGATTTTTCTTTGGTTTTGACAAGGACTAATTGACCTATTTCAAAGCTAGTAGGTACAGCTTTTGCGTCATGACGCTTCTTCCTTTCCAACGCTCGTTTTCTTATATTTGCCCTAACCTTTAATTTCTTCTCGTCTGTGGATATTTGCGTTAGAATAGGGAATTCTACCATATCTGCAATCACATTGTGCGGTTCTTGGCCAAACATCAATTCGCAAGGTGCAAAACCAGTTGCATCATGTCTTAAGTTGTTAATTACATTCTCAAAATACTTAATGTACTCTGCCCAACTTGAGTGTTTCCGAGCACAATAAGTTCTGCAAAGCCTATTCAATTCTCTCATAATACGTTCACTCATATTTCCTTGGGGGAAATACGCAGATATTTTCAGATGTTTCACTCCGGCCTTAGCTAGACATTCTTTAAATCTATCAGAAGTAAATTGAGGCCCATTGTCTGACAGCAAATTCTTCGGAACGCCAATTAACGAAGAAATCTTTTTCCAACTTTTCAACCAATGTTTTTGCATTTGCTCTTTTAATTGGGTATAGCTTAACATATTTACTGAATCCATCCACAATACCAAAAACATGGGTACAACCACCTCTCGAAACAGGAAGAGGGCCAAACAAATCACAAGCCAGTAATTCTAGGGTTTCAGTTGGCTCTACTGAATGCATATCTCCTTGTATTCTGGTGTTAGCAGCACGGACTTTCTGGCACACTACACAAGAAGCTAGACGCTTGGCCACACGGCGGTACATGTTGTCAAACACAACCTTCTCTTTTAATTTTGCAATGCACTTCTTTGTACCGTAGTGCCCATACCTCAGGTGTACATAGTCTATTAGTAAGTCTACATGTTGTGAGGGAAAGCACAGCTTCCACTCAGAAACACCTACCTTTTTCCTCCTAAACAGAATACCTTTATGCAAACAATAGTATTGGGAAACCTTAGGATAGTTCGCATTTCCTAAATAGCTCTTCACTAATTTCAGTTGGTCATCTGCATTCTGCTCACGTCTCAAGTTCTTAATCACCCTCTTTAATGCACTTTCTTCCTTTACTTCGTGCAGTGCAAACATTCGAACTTCATTTAGGTCTGTTGCTGTAATTCCCGCGTCATCACAGAGCCCCGCACTTCTAGATAACCCATCAGCTACCAGATTGTCTTTCCCTTGAATATATCTAACCTCAAGGTCAAACTGCTGGAGATACAATGACCATCTTACCAAACGAGAATTCCTCAACTTACAGGTCTTTAAAAAGGTCAACGCCTTATGGTCACTGTAAACAATTATCTTGTGACCTAATAGATACTGCTCAAACTTCTGTACCCCAAATACAATTGCTAATGCTTCCAGTTCTGAGATGCCATAATTTCTCTCTGCTGCCTGTAAAGATCGACTTGCGAAAGCTATAGTCTTGTGCACTTCTTGTTCGTTCTCTATTTCTACTTGGAATATCTCCACAGCTATACCATAGCCACTAGCATCAACAGACATACAGAATGGTTTTTCAAAATCAGGATGATGCAAAATTGGACTATTAATTAAAGATTGTTTAAGCACCTCAAACGCCTGTTGACATTCTGCTGTCCAAACCCAAGGGGTATTCTTTTTCAGCAGGAGGTGAAGACAGGGAGCATTAAAAGCCTGATCAATAACAAAACGCCTATAGAAGCCGAAATGACCGAACATCGATCTCAACTGCTTCTTGTTTCTGGGAGCCTCAAATTTTTCAATGACTGCTAGCTTACCTGGGTCAGGCAGAATACCTTTTCCACTTATCCTATATCCCAAGAAACCTATTTCCTCTTTAACGCACTCTGTCTTTTCAATCTTTAGTTTCATGCCACCTCTCTCAATAGCCTTTAACACTTCCTCTAATAAAGCTATGTGTTCTTCCCAGGTAGGAGTTGCTATTAACAGATCATCTACGTAGACTGTTATTTTATTACTTAAAACTGGTCCTAAAACATGGCACATCACACGTACGAAGGCACAAACAGAGATATTAAGACCGAAAGGTACCACACGGTATTGGTAACAAACTCCTTCGTACAAGAAAGCTGTGTACTTCCTTGAACTTTCCGCCAGTGGCAAATTCCAATATCCACACGTAATGTCCATAGAAGTTAATAATTTTACTCCCCGGAACTTTTGCAATAACTCGTCCATGTTCTGCGGTCTATCACTTTCCCTAACCACTATTTCATTCAACCAACGAGCGTCCAAGACTAATCTGACACTCCCGTCTCTTTTTGGTACAACTACAAGAGGACTATTGTACTCACTGACCGCTTTTTCAATCACACCCCACTCCAGCATTCTCTGTATCTCCTTTCGAACCGCCTCCTTCCTGGCTACATGTATTTGGTATGGCTTCCTGAAAAACACTTGGCGGGGTTTCACCTTTAATTGACATTCATAACCTTTGACTATGCCAGGTCGATCTGAAAGTACCTTATGATGCCTTTTTAGAACCTGTCTCAGTTCTTCCTTTTGATTGTCTGAAATCTTATCGATTTCCTGCAATTTAGCTTCTATTTTGTCCACAATAATTGCTTCTTCTTCTTTTTCTGTGTTTAGCTTACTTGTACTAAGATTAACACCATCGTCCCAATACCTCCTATTTTTCAGAACTCCTATAGGCAGCTCCCAAGTTACATCATCAGTTACTACATGTTTATCACTAAAAGGTACTGTAATTACTCCGGTTATTGGCAAGACCATTTTTAACTGGCTTCTTTCAAAGTCAACAACACTCTGATATTTTGACAAGAAATCTATGCCAATTAAAACCTCAATACTGAGATTGTTTACAATTAAACATGGATGATCAATTAAATTACCATTAATGTTAAAGGGCAGTAAAGCTTCTTGCTTTACCGTTTTTGACACCTTGCCAGTAGCACCAATTATTCTTAGTCCTGATACCCTCATTACTGTAAGCTTGTCTTTACCAGGTAATGCATCAAAGAAGGACTGAGATATCGCACTCACCTCACTTCCACTGTCTAAGAGACAACGTACATTGATACCCAACATATTCACTATTATTATAGGGTGGCTTATTCTAGGTTGTACAGGTGGTTTCTCAAATTCATCTAATAGCTCCTTTTGGATTTGTCTCCAATTAAAGTGATCGACATCTGTCTTCATTACATTTAGGTCACAGTGTGTAGGGGTTTCCTGAATTACATTTTCAGCTGCCTTTTCCAGTCGGTCTATTAATTTTAAATCGAAACACCGCACGACTTTATTACATTTAGTTTGCTGAACATAACCCAAATCACTGTAGTCTGAGCGATTCTGCGCCTCCAGACCGGGCATAACACTAGTTACAGCTAAACCACTTTTACCATTATCGTCGGGTTCCTTCTCAAGTGACAACTGGTCACAGCTACTGGGTTCATCGACCCCCAACAGCTTACCCTCTACATTCTCACTTATCTCCTGTCCTAAATCTATTAGTACATTATCAACATCCTGCACAGGCACTTTAGATAAGAGCACATCATCTTCATCGTAAATATAAGCATGAATTTCTTCTGCTTCTTCACCTGACAATTCAATATTTTGTAGCTCTTCCCTATCGTTACACAGCTGCGCCTTCTCTTTCTCTTCCCACTTAGAAAGCGTCTCTAACACGGTATCTATCAAATACTGTGAGTGATCTAATATTTCTGTTGTATCCTTAGGTGCTACCGACTCTTCATCCACATGTTCAGTTTGAGTATTCTGATCTGTCTTACCAATTCCCTTAACTACTGGCTTAGGAAAAGTAACCGCCTGGTGAGCGCCAGTGTCCTCATAGACGGGAACTAGTTTTCCTGCCTCGGCCTACTACAGTTTGCTTTATTTCCATTATAATTAACTGGCACAGCATTGCCTTCCGCACTGTTGTTTACCTGCATAATTTTGTTTGGAACAACATTACTGTCATTTGGATGCCATTGTTGGTTCTGATAATTATTTCTCCAATTCCTACCCCTCTTAGGATGGCGAACACCTACTGTTCTGATGTTTATATTGCCATTTTGCTCGTTCCTAAAATTACTACTATGGTTATTAGCATTTCTGTTATTACGTGCTTGCTCCTCATTGGCAGCAACACGTTCTACACGTTCCAAATACTCAATGAAACGATCCAGATTGTCTCTAGGGGCGGATATAATTCTAGTTTGCCAATACCATGGCAGTTTGGCTTCAAGACCTAGTATAATCATTTCCGGTTTTAGCTTTTCCGTCAAATGTGACAAACGTGAGATCCATGACCTAGCAAACTCTTTAATTGATTCCTTGCCTGCATTGAAGCGTCTTCCACTCCAAAATTCTCTCAATACTTCATTTTGCTTATTACTAGACCAATATTCATTAATGAAAGCTATTTTAAACTCCGCTAATGTTTTACACTTCAACATAACATCAGCTGACCAACGCATGGCGTCACCTGCTAAATGGCTTCTAATAAATGAGATTTTCTCTCGTTCAGACCAAGTTGGTGGAATCACATCTTCAAAATCGTTCCAGAAATCTAGCGGGTGGATATTTTTATCTGGATCGAACCGCAAGAACTGCCGACACCCGATAAAAGCGGCGTTTGCAGCTACAACTTGTTGTATACTACCATTACCAGAAGTTACTGAAGCTACTTTACTCTCAATGTTAGCAATGTTAGTACTGATATTTTCTACTTTCATTTCAACATTATCTACTCTTTGTACAATATGAGTAGTATCAGTTTTGATTGCATCTACGTCTGCTTGACATATTTTTACTTTTATATTAACATCTTTAAATCTATCTGAGCACAGTTCAGATTCCGCCTCGATCTTTTCTGTTAACTTGTGCTCCAGCTTCGCATCTTCCATTTGGAAGTCTTTGCGAACCTCAGCAACTTCGGATTTAACTGTTTTATACATTTCAGAAAACTGTTGAGCAACCATTTTCTTAATATCCTCATGATTGTAATCAATTTTATAATTCAAACTGTCTAGATCCTCTTTCAACTTATTGCAACCAGCCTTGAAGGTATCGTCCATTACCTCCAATCGTTTATTAAAACTAGTTTGGCTGGCCACAATTTCAGACTTTAATTCAGCTGTCATTTTTGCATTACTGGCTGACATTTTTGCATTACTGGCAGCTATTGCTTGTAATATAACATTTAAATCAACAGCCCCAGCATCTTTGGGTTGCTCACTCGCTGGCTTTTTATCACACTCAGGTGATGAAAAACTAGCTCCAACACCAGAATCATCAAAACTAAATGAAACTTCTGATTGATCAGTCATATCTACCTTCTCCTTCTTAAACTCTATCACCTCTGTTGACTGATTCATTTTTAATTCAACAGAGAAACTATCATCCAATAAATTAACAATTTCTGCTTTCTGCTTAACTACAGGAGTCTCTATTATTGAATCATTGCCCCTTCCCACACTACTGTCAGGAGACAATATTTCATATTTCACCTTAACATTACTACTTTCATGCATATTTACACTTGAATCGTTGTCTGAATTTACAGTTCCCTCAACAGACATAGGTTCTGGTATAAGTTTAACCTCAGTTTCTTTTGGCGGTTCCATCGCCGACAGTCTTTTAGTGCAGGTTAGTAAAATTTTTAACAGCTTTTCACTTAACTTAGTTCCTTCTGCACGACGTTGTCTGCGCGGCGTACCAGGATTACTGATGCGACGTGGCACGTTGAACTGCAGACGGCACTCCGACGGCTGTTGTGTGTTTGCGTGGCCCGTAACTGCAGGAGCGGCTCCGGCTGCTGCAGCGGACGACTGCGGTGCAGTGAAACTGGCTTCTCTCGATGCCGGCAGCGCCGCTAGACTCAGTGCCAGCTCCATCAATCCAGAGGCGTTGTTACTCCAATTGCGTCGTCCACATACACACGTAACACATTCACTGTTCTATACTCAGCTGCGTGTCGCATTCCACTCGCGAATCCGAATAGTTAAAAATCACTTTCACTTTTACTCTGTTTATTTCCCGGCCGATGCGTCATATTTGGGGCGGCGGTTTGTGAGAATATATAGTGGTTGCTGTATAAATGTTTGAATGTTGAATCAGTTTCTGGCTTTTAGAATGTTGTTAATGCTGTCTTTCGCCGTTCTCAACACTGACTCTCTATTTACTTTTTAGCACCCAGAAAGTGATTTAACAAAACGTGAAGCCTGTAATTAGAGTTCCTAGTGCCCACTTCATCTGAGAATACAATTATAGCTGCAGCTTATAGCTCTGAGGAATTAGGAGATTGTCCGGGATTTCTAATCAAAAACGATTTTCCAAAATAGTTGAGTATATT
This sequence comes from Schistocerca nitens, assembly GCF_023898315.1. NCBI lineage: Eukaryota > Metazoa > Arthropoda > Insecta > Orthoptera > Acrididae > Schistocerca > Schistocerca nitens. The sequence continues at coordinate 179,849,665 of NC_064619.1, forward strand.
CTGAAAGTCACTGATAAAAAACACAAGTATCCCTACAACCTAACTAAAAGAGCAGTTCAGAGTCTAATGCGCTGATGCAACTATAAATGTCCGAATTAAATGTTGAAATGAATGCTCGCCATAATTTGATGAGAATATTTCATCAAACGCCACGCTAAATAATTGGTAGAATGTCTGTCCCGCGACGGCACGTGAAAATACGACAATACGCAAACTGAAGCTAGATAATGAAAATCACTTGAAATGATTTCATGGTTACGCGCATCTCGAGTAACTTAATATGGCACCCGAGGCTGTTTGTCGCAGTGATACCGATGCGACGCGACTCCCGACACAGATGGCGTGTTATTCAGCGTCTGGAGAGAACTGGGGCCTTGCTTCCTCGCGCAGCGTTCTTATATATAAAGCCGCGGTGCGGACGGCTAAGGGAACGCCTGATCAAATCGGCTCTCCCGACTAGCCGCTGGGCTAGTAACGCACCACTTCAAGTTACATAATAAATTATAGCTTCTCTTGCTGATGGCCGATGAAGCTCTTAATTTAAATGTGCACTCAGCACTCAGGTAAGTATTGATAATAAAATTTTGACGTGGCTAAGTTAAATATTTTGGGCGAGAGAATTAATTTAATTACATTGCACGCAGTAGATGAGCTCTGAACTGGCCCTTTTGAGATCCGCTATCGCTATAATTTTATAGGTATTCAAAAGAAACTTTTCACATCTTCATAGTCATAGCGGACCTCCAACCTATTTAAATCTAAACATCCTAGCCTTATTTATTAGCCTACTTAATCCATCTTGCTTCCTTCAGTTTTGAGACGAAAACCACAAAATCATGAATTTCCACTAAAATCTTAATTTGTGAAATCCAAAGTAATGTTTTTATTAAATCATTATAAAAGATGAATCTAAATATAAATTTTGAAGTCTCTAGCTCTTTTCTGTTGCGCCAATGATTTTTACAGAAAAACGTCCAAATTTCGAAAATGGCTGAAGTTATCGAACTGATATTTAACACATATTAATTTAGTATTACTTCTGACCTGCTAGAAAAGTTTTAGGTTATTTGCTTGATTTTTAAAGTATTGCGCAACATTTATGACGTCAGAGCTAGTTACAGCAGACTGGCTGGCACACAATGGAAAGAGTGATGTTAGTTTACTACAGCGTGAGTAGGCTGCTTCCCTACAGTGCGACTGCTACGGTCGCAGGTTCGAATCCCGCCTCGGGCATGGATGTGTGTTATGTCCTTAGGTTAGTTAGGTTTAAGTAGTTCTAAGTTCTAGGGGACTAATGACCACAGCAGTTGCGTCCCATAGTGCTCAGAGCCATTTGAACCATTTGATGATGTTTCGTTGAGTGGTTCGTACGCTGACATTCTGATGGGTGGAAGGTTTATACTTCTGTCATGTTGAACGAGTCTCTTAAGTCGTCGTTTGTCCCATTCTGCAGGACCCTTTTCCGACATCAGCGGTGTCGGAGAGTTGATGTTTTACCGGATTCCTGATATTCACGGTACACCAGTGAAACGGTCGTACGGCGTAATCCCCATTTCATCGCTACCTCAGGGATGCTGTTTCCCGTCGCTAGTGCGCCGACTGTACCACGTTCAAAGTCACTTAAATCTTGGCAGCCTGCCATTGTAGCAGCAGTAACCGATGTAACAACTGCGCCAGTTGTTAGATCGGTTACTGCTGCTGCAATGGCAGGCAGACACTTGTCGTCTCATATAGGCGTTTCCGACCGCAGCGCCGTATTGCGCCTGTTTAAATATCTCTGTATATGAATACGCATGGCTATGCCAGTTTCTTTGTCGCTTCAGTGTAATTGTACACTTAGTTTGGTGCAATGATTCCGTTGAATGCCCTGATATAAATCCAGATATGTGTATGTGTGTGAAATCTTTTGGGACTTATCTGCTAAGGTCATCAGTCCCTAAGCTTACACACTACTTAACCTAAATCATGCTAAGGACAAACACACACCCATGCCCGAGGGAGGGCTCGAACCTCCGCCGGGACCAGCCGCACAGTCCATGACTGCAGCGCATCAGACCGCCCGGCTAATCCCGCGCGGCTAAATCCAGATAGTAGCCTGAAATACGTACAGGTACTGCTGCTAACAAGAAGTCCTGCTTAATCTTTAACCACTGCCTGACACTAGCAAAGGCCTGAGTACTCGACGTCTGTCTCAACTAAGCTGACTTCATATGTAGATGTGAGACTGAAGACTGTGGAGACTCGAATTAGTAGAAGAACGCTGGAGTCCGAAAACTGACTAGAGTCTCCTTGCAACAGCCTGTTATCGGTGTGGTTCATCGCGCTGGGTTCTAAGGAGGCGTGTCCCTTAGGCAGCCGACGGTTGGAGCAAGCGGTCGCTCGTCGCTGCCTCTCGCGGTATCCTGCATAATGACTAATTGCCAACTTTGTAGAGCGGAATAATGCTCCCTGCATGGTATCGGCTGCATTCAGAAGCATAAGGGTAAAATACAAAGAAAAACTTGAAATACTAGAATTTTTATGTTTCTAATTTTCAATTACTCTTAATTTAATTATTTTTTTTATAAAATTTCAAATTATTTTTGTTTTTGGTCATCAGTTTAATTTTATTTGATGACGTCACTAAAAATATATCAGTGAGTACTTTTGCGACAGCAAAAGAAAAACAACATAAGACTGGATTTTTACAAGGGGTGCGAAACGTCGAAACTGTGATCATAGTCACTGCACTACCAATTAATTTAGTTATCTGAGCAGCATGTGACTGATGACCACGCTTCGAAAGTTTGACCATCATTTTCACGAAAAATATTGAGTGTTGGCATTCAAGTCGGAATAGATCTCCCTTTATTCTCACCCTGTCAGGTCTCAGCTGCATCATTGGCAGCTCATCGAATGTACGCTACTCAGACACTTGATTCTGCTGTTTTGTTCGGGTCTGTATGACCAGAAATCGTTAGAAATTTCATTTCTTGTTATTCAAATATCAAAATAACTTGTGATATTCTTCACGGGTTTGCAGCCGGATCATGTCGTCGTCCTGACACAATATTTCGGTGGACCAGCTGGCCGCCATCTTCAGGTGAGTTAATGCTAGTGCACTGCCTCGCCGGAACAGAATTCCAGCGACAACGACGGAAACCTTTATGCACCATGAAGAGAGCACCGCGCGTGCGTGAGATGATGGGAAGCGCCTCCAGGCGGCAAGTAGACACCCGGTGCTCTCTTCATGGTGTATAAAGGTTTCCGTCGTTGTGCCTGGAATTCAGTTCCGGCGAGGCAGTGCACTAGCATTAACTCACCTGAGGATGGCGGCCAGCTGGTCCGCCGAAATATTGCGTCAGGACGACGACATGATCCGGCTGCAAACCCGTGAAAAATATCAGAAGTTATTACGCCGGGAAAGTCTACGAAATCACATCAAAATAACTTTATGAAATTTATTCAGTTTGTCTAAAACTGTAAGGCAATAAGTGGGTAAAGAAATATTAAAATATTTTCAGTCATCTGGTCAAAAAAATGGTTCAAATGGCTCTGAGCACTATGGGACTTGACATCTGTGGTCATCAGCCCCCTAGAACTTAGAACTACTTAAACCTAACTAACCTAAGGACATCACACACATCCATGCCCGAGGCAGGATTCGAACCTCCGACCGTAGCGGTCACGCGGTTCCAGACTGAAGCGCCTAGAAGCGCACGGCCACACCGGCCGGCGAGTCATCTGGTCATAAACCTTATGAGTTACGTATGTAATCTTCGGGTCATTGTGACCCGACATTAATATGAACATACTAAAGTCAAATACTTTCTGGTTGTCTCATATTTTATAGCAGTAACGACGTTCCTTGTTCATACTTACTCTCAACATTCAACTCGTCAACAAAGGCACTGCGTTTACAACAATGAACTTGTCATTACGACGTGTCAACTGTTAGAATTATCCATTGTTTTTGCTCAATTTGTGTTCTCTATCGTTCGTGATCAGTATGAATTGTGACATCATGGTGATTACATCAATCACTGACGCTGAGTTTGAAGAATTAGTAAATAGTTCAACAAACTAAGGATAATGAAATGCCTGGACTAGCACGACAGGGTGGATTAGGTTGTGGAAAGGGGCCAAAATCAGTTCCTGTGAATTGCACTCAACATACAAACTTTATTTATCAACACACAATATTACAACAAGGATGCAGAACACTCAAAACGTTAATCGAACTCCTTTGATTAACTTTAGCTCGGCTGAAGGCCACATTCAAAATCCAAGACACAAAGCTTAAGCAAAATTGAAATACAAGGTTCTTCTGGCGATTTCACCCAAGAATATCTTATAAATATTCAATCTAATCGGCTGAAGGCCTTAGAAATTTAATTTTAATGGAACTAGGTCGCATATTAAGCAATAAGCGGAGTTTCAATCAAAAGGCCGTAGACCTTATCTTAAAACATTTCATGCAAATTCGTCTGAAGGCGCTATTCAAAAGCATAACAATCTTATGCCTTAAGGGCAAGAGAGAAAGATTAATTTAAGAGATATTAAAACTCACCTGAAGGCCCTCACCAACAAATAATTTAACGGCTTAAGCCCTAGAAGAAGAGTTCCAATTTTAAAGGGTAGAAAGCCATATATTAAAACATTTCACAGACAGCCAACCGACCAATGAACCAAATCAGTTCCGCTCCACGCAACCATCAAAACGACCACAAGATTTCAATACACGACACACAGAATATTGGCACCCACAACGACCAACAACACCTCAGCTGTCGAACTACACGCCGCACTGGACAGCAACAAGACAACGAGGAAAATACACTGCCTAAAATTACGTCAACGACCAGGGCAGGTAACCGGAACGCCAAAGGCCACAAGGCAGGAAATACCGCTGGTGCACTTCCATCACAGGGAATAAATTAAGTTACATTTCACAGGAAGACGGCTGAAATCTTAGCCTACTTAAATACACACACGCTGTTGCTCGCAGGAATGTCCCAGAAGTTCCAACCAGGTTCAAACGAAGAAATGTAAACAGTTGTGCTGGGTAATAAGTTATTTGAGGACTCAACTTTCATTCCCAAGATCTGCTTCGAACGTCATCAGGAGTACTCTGGAAGTTAGCAGGTTTGCAAGCAGCAGAATAACTGATGTAGCCGGCCGGAGTGGCCGAGCGGTTCTAGGCACTACAGTCTGGAGTTGCGCGACCGCTACGGTCGCAGGTTCGAATATTGCCTCGGGCATGGATGTGTGTGATGTCCTTAGGTTAGTTAGGTTTAAGTAGTTCTAAGTTCTAGGGGACTGATGACCTCAGAAGTTAAGTCGCTTAGTGCTCAGAGCCATTTGAACCGTTTTAACTGAGGTAAAAAGTACTTTTGAAGTATTATTTTCTACAGCACTTCAGAATGAAATAATAGAGATGTCAAATATTGAGAAGCAACGAGTTTATGGCAAACAATGCCCAAACATTTATGATTCTCTTTTTCACGCATACTTATAACTCCTATTCCTTGCCAGTGTATATCGCTCACATGGGGAATCTACAAAATGTTTGTTGGAGAAGGATACTGAGCGGAACATATTTCGAGCAACCATGTTCCAAAAACCTTCTGTAAAATATCGCGCATCGTGGGATTTGATAAGAAAGCCGCGAAAGAGGAAAGACGACGTACTGATAAACTCGCTGCAGTTCGCAGTATCTGGGAGAAGTGGTTAGTTGTCCTTCCTAAACTGTATAATCCAGGGGAAAATGTCATCGTCGACGAGGCGAGGAGCTGGTAGCATTCAAGCAGTACATCCAAAGCAAACCGGTAAAATATGCGAACAAGATATGGACTCTACGTGAAAGCGTATCTTCGTATGTACTGAAAGCCCAAATTTATACTGGAAAAGAGAGTAGAGCGACACCAGAAAAAAATCAGGGAATGAGGGCACTTGCTGATCTTATCTCTGATTTGTGACTTGAGAATGTAATGTGGAAATTTCTTTACATCATACAATTGCGGACAGCTGCTCCTGAAAAGGAAACAGACAATAATAGGAACCATACGTAAAAATGAGCCTGAGCTTCCACAAAATACACTCCTGGAAATGGAAAAAAGAACACATTGACACCGGTGTGTCAGACCCACCATACTTGCTCCGGACACTGCGAGAGGGCTGTACAAGCAATGATCACACGCACGGCACAGCGGACACACCAGGAACCGCGGTGTTGGCCGTCGAATGGCGCTAGCTGCGCAGCATTTGTGCACCGCCGCCGTCAGTGTCAGCCAGTTTGCCGTGGCATACGGAGCTCCATCGCAGTCTTTAACACTGGTAGCATGCCGCGACAGCGTTGACGTGAACCGTATGTGCAGTTGACGGACTTTGAGCGAGGGCGTATAGTGGGCATGCGGGAGGCCGGGTGGACGTACCGCCGAATTGCTCAACACGTGGGGCGTGAGGTCTCCACAGTACATCGATGTTGTCGCCAGTGGTCGGCGGAAGGTGCACGTGCCCGTCGACCTGGGACCGGACCGCAGCGACGCACGGATGCACGCCAAGACCGTAGGATCCTACGCAGTGCCGTAGGGGACCGCACCGCCACTTCCCAGCAAATTAGGGACACTGTTGCTCCTGGGGTATCGGCGAGGACCATTCGCAACCGTCTCCATGAAGCTGGGCTACGGTCCCGCACACCGTTAGGCCGTCTTCCTCTCACGCCCCAACATCGTGCAGCCCGCCTCCAGTGGTGTCGCGACAGGCGTGAGCCGGCCGAAGTGGCCGCGCGGTTCTGGCGCTGCAGTCTGGAACCGCGAGATCGCTACGGTCGCAGGTTCGAATCCTGCCTCGAGCATGGATGTGTGTGATGTCCTTAGGTTAGTTAGGTTTAACTAGTTCTAAGTTCTAGGGGACTAATGACCTCAGCAGTTGAGTCCCATAGTGCTCAGAGCCATTTGACAGGCGTGAATGGAGGGACGAATGGAGTCGTGTCGTCTTCAGCGATGAGAGTCGCTTCTGCCTTGGTGCCAATGATGGTCGTATGCGTGTTTGGCGCCGTGCAGGTGAGCGCCACAATCAGGACTGCATACGACCGAGGCACACAGGGCCAACACCCGGCATCATGGTGTGGGGAGCGATCTCCTACACTGGCCGTACACCACTGGTGATCGTCGAGGGGACACTGAATAGTGCACGGTACATCCAAACCGTCATCGAACCCATCGTTCTACCATTCCTAGACCGGCAAGGGAACTTGCTGTTCCAACAGGACAATGCACGTCCGCATGTATCCCGTGCCACCCAACGTGCTCTAGAAGGTGTAAGTCAACTACCCTGGCCAGCAAGATCTCCGGATCTGTCTCCCATTGAGCATGTTTGGGACTGGATGAAGCGTCGTCTCACGCGGTCTGCACGTCCAGCACGAACGCTGGTCCAACTGAGGCGCCAGGTGGAAATGGCATGGCAAGCCGTTCCACAGGACTACATCCAGCATCTCTACGATCGTCTCCATGGGAGAATAGCAGCCTGCATTGCTGCGAAAGGTGGATATACACTGTACTAGTGCCGACATTGTGCATGCTCTGTTGCCTGTGTCTATGTGCCTGTGGTTCTGTCAGTGTGATCATGTGATGTATCTGACCCCAGGAATGTGTCAATAAAGTTTCCCCTTCCTGGGACAATGAGTTCACGGTGTTCTTATTTCAATTTCCAGGAGTGTATGACCAACAAGGAGATTCATAGCTCTTAATTCTACTACGCAAATGACGGTACGTTGGACAGTTATATTCCTGAGACAACTAAGAATGTATCTTTAATGACCACTCTCCACCATGGTGGCGAAATAAGTGATAAGGCTGATAAGAAGGCAAAAATGATTTTATATTACAATTCAACCAAAGTGGCTGTAGACTCACTTGATCAGCTAACAGGTACATATATATATGCAAACGAAAAACTAACAGATCACGCATGATAGCTTTGTACAATATTCTTGATGTTGTTGCTTATAATGCATATATTTTGTGGACATCGGATGACCCTAAGTGGAAGGCAAGAAAATTGAGTAGAAGAAGAATATTTTTGGAGGAACTTGGAAAGTCACTGGTTGCAGAGCACAATGCATCCAGGAGGCATTTCCCAAGAACAGAAGATTCTTTGAGAATGGTCAGGAGCATCCAGGGCCCTGAAGGAGTAGCAGGTGTGGCTAAATCAGTAACAGCAAGACACTGTACTAAACGTACACTCTGTAAGTTCTGTCCTTCAAGCAATGACAATAAAGCAAACATGTTGTCTGGAAAGTGTAATAAACATGCATGCAAAACACACGTCACCTACTTGTGTTCAAAGTACAGTGCGTAAGGAAAGAAAGTGATATGGCCAGACGGACAGACGGTTGTTGAGAACGACTTTTTGGTGGAAATATCTGTTGTTCCTAATATACCCTGCACGAATATTAAATTAATTAATTTTCTTTAGTGAAGTTCTGTGTATTACTACTACTACTACTACTATTATTATCATTATTATTGTTATCACTTCTGTTATTATTATCGCTATGATCATTAACAACATACTGTAATATAACAACAGTGTCGATGCCTTGCAACTGTACGAAAAATACGTGTGAGAAGAAGTTTTTTTCAGCATTTTATTATGTCGGGTTAAATTGATCCGAAAAGTACATTTTTATAGTAAAAGTGAACAGAGCAGCACAGCTAATGTGGGAGCGTTTAATTTACATCAGTGTGGAATACGGTGAGGTCACAGCAAGGGGCGTGGATTCGGGCTGTATTTGTGCTGTTGGAATTTACGGGTGATGTAAGGTATTACAGAATTGTGTTCCTTTTCGCGTAACTAGTCTTGGGGAACGTTATGCCTTTGTTTTCTTTTTTGATCTCATCAGTACACATGGTGGTAAGTATTAATTTCCAAATGAAGCATATGTTAATTCAAGTGACCTTTTATTTCCTTTCGCTCATAAAATCATGGTTCAGAAGCTTGACGTTGTTTTTAATTTTGTTAGTGCTATCATGTCCAGTGGGGGTGTTAAATGGTTCGATATTTGTTCATATCGGATAACCTTTTGTAGCTTGGATCTTTTAAACATTATATTCTATTTTTTATACGCCTGGCTTCCTTTATTCACGAGTTCCACCATGTGTCCTAAATCTCTGCATGTGGGTACTTAAGGTATGCTTCGTAAGAATGTTACGGCACCTCACGTGAAGACTATGTAACGTAAACGCAGTGACTGCGTCATCGGAACTTATTTCTTCCACAACAACAGCTCATAGATTTACGGATTCCCAAACAGCGTAAGTTACAATTGACAAATATATTCGTCCTGCAGAAGTCGAGGCCTACAAGGTACAACTTATTAAACTCTGAAGCAGTAAATTACTGCGTTCTAGTCAATGTTCGAAGTTAAATTTCGTCTGTTTTACTTTCAACTAATATCCCTTTTTTGTGGGGCTTTGAAAAAGTTTTTCCATCTACAAAACAGCGTCATTACAGTCAGATTGCTTTATTAGGAGAGTATATCTCACCACAGAAACCGAATTCATAATCTTATGTGAACAGTTACTTCCAGTTTCAAAACGATCTCCAGACTTTCAACGAAAAAAAGGGGAAATGAAGCGAAAAAAATATCATGAAGTGCACAAGAGATGAGAAGAAAATGAATTTGTAGGCCTTGATCGAAAAATGGTGGTTCTAGTGGCTACCTTTAGGTTGTATCACAGCCGACGTTAGAATTACAAGGGATGTTACAGCTAGAACACCTCAGGCGAATTAATTATTTTTCCAGAAAACCGCACTAGTGAAGTCAAAGAATGTCTCCTTGACTACTAGGAAATGGTTATCGAGGAGCTACAAGAGCGTGCTGAGAAGTAATACAGTATCTCCGAAATTTTTGTGTGAAAAAACATAAAGCTTTTTAAATAAAACAAACGTTATTAACGTTTTTCTTCTTTGTTCTTCATGTCTGAAAATCTGCAACCGTCTGTCACAAGAGGGCGCCGAATTGTAGCGCGTAACATGGCAGCGTGTAACGTAAATTTGTCGGATCGTGAGAAGCAGAATGCCGTAACAGAGTTGCGAATTCGAAGAATTCGTCCACAGATGGACAGCGTGACAATGCAGACCACACACGAGCGCTGCGACACCTGCAACTATCTGGCGCTATGGTTTCACTGTAGTCGACCATCTTTCATATATTACTGACTTGACCCCGTCCGATTTTAATGTGTATCCAAAATTTAAAGAACGTCTTCGAGTACTTCGCTTTGATAGTGCTGAAGCTGGGCAAGCAGAGGTGAGGTTGTGGCTCCGTCAACAAAGTCAAGTATTCTAGAGTGACGGTATCAACAAGCCACTCATTGGGAGAAATGTGTTCGTCGTCGGGGTGGCTATGTTAAGAACTGAATATGTGGACATGAGGAATAAGCATGTAGAATGTTAATAACGTTTGTTTCATTTCAACAGCCTTAAGAGTTTCACATAAAAAATTCGGGGGCATTACTTTTCAGCACGTCCTCGTACATTTGGAGCTCATTCTTGGACGCTGAGGAAGACGGAAAATACTAGAAGCTTTTGAGATGTGTTGTTGAAGGTAAATGTGAAGATCGCATGGACTGAAAGAGCCTCAAATGAGTAAATACTCAGAACAGCACAAGAGACAAGGAGCCTATTGAAAACAGACACTGCTAGGGGGAACCACATGGTCGGCTGCCTCATCGTCCATTCTTCACAGCTAACTACTCTGGGAATAAGAGAGGCCAACCGAGGCTGGAAATTAAAGTTGGCAGACGATAGGAGAGTATCAAGACTAGCATCAACGAAGGAGGAAGTATGAGCGAGTCCGCCAGTTTTCAGGCTCAAATGTAACAAATTGTGTTGAGCATATGTACATGCGGTGGCAGGATACTGTTAATGTATACGGGCAGGGAAGGGGGGCAGAGCAGGTGATACATATGCCTCGTGACGACAGTATGCAGGAGGTCGAGCATCTGTGCAAAGTTCCATCGGATTTTCACAGTGGTTTCCATTTCGCACCTAATCGGACCATGCTTTCCAAATACGCCTCGCACATAAATTGAACTTGTTTATTCTATATATACATTATACTGATTGAATAGTCGATGCTATGGATATGTTATACATCTTAAATAAATTGTTTCCGCCGGATGTAAAACAATTTTTAAATAATCTTATTACAGTTACTCAATAATCTTAATAATCTGTTCTGTCCTATAGACACTACCTTTTTATAATTATTCACTTTTAGATAAATTGAGTGGCCGTGCGGTTTGAGGCACCGTGTTACGGAGTGCACGGCCCTTCCCGCCGGAAGTTCGAGTCCTCCCTCGGGCATGGGTGTGTGTGTGTGTTATTCTTAGCATAAGTTAGTTTAAGTAGTGTGTAAGACTAGGGACCGATAACCTCAGCAGTTTTGTCTCTTAGGAATTCACACACATTTTTTCAAATGATACAAAATTTATGTAAATGGTTCTTCACTGGCTGACATTGACGTCATATTGCACAAAAACGTCTTCTGCAGGTCTATATAACGCAATGCTGCCCAGCCAAGAGCAGCAGATTCTGCGACTGAGGTCTACTGACTGTCCTGGTCATCGACAACTACAGTTGATGGTTTTTTTTAAGTCACTGACTTCTTTAGGTAATTAGCACGATTTCTAGCCTTCACAGCGCTATCCCGAAGATTGCCTAAGACCAGGCCGAAACCGGTAAATTTAAATAAAATAATCATTACGACATAGACTATTTTTCATTAATTTTATACCTTCTAAAGTTGGCGAAGTCGACTGTTATTGACGCGATTATTAAGTGGAAACACGAAGGAAGAATCTTAGCTAAACCAAGACCGGGAAGACCTGATGTATCGTTGGAAGGACCCTCCAGCATTGAGGAGGGTGGTTGTAAAAATCACATGATGTCGGTGGAAGGAATCACTCGTGAGTTTCAAAGTGCTACCATCAGGAGGCTAGCTATCACGCTAACAGTGTGTAGGGAGTTAAAAGAGTGGGGTGCAGTGGTGGAGCATCTCCTCGTAAGCCGTACATTTCTTTATTCACTGCAAATACTGGTGTAAACAGCAACGCCCCGGCTCAATGGATGGCTGAGTGATTTGGGGTGATGAATCACACTGTACCGTGTAGCAGTCCGATGGAGGGGCTTGGGTTTGGCAAATGTCTGAAGGCCGTTACCTGCCAACAGCGAAGTCTGGAGGAGATTAAGTTACGGAATGATCGTCTTTTACCACATTTAGGGTGTGGTCCCTATACTCTAATTAAGGTAACACTAAATGCGGATGACTATGATTTTACAGTGTTGTGTACCGCTTGCTGTTGAGAAAGAGTTTGGAGGCGATGATTGATTGTGTCAGCATGACAATGTCATGGAGCAACATCTGTGATGTTACGGTTTGTGGACAATGACATTCCTGAAATGGACTTGCCTTCCCTCCTAGCCCGAACCTAGTGGAGATCCTTTAGGAAGAGTTACAACGTCGGCTTCGCTCCAGACTCTAGCATCCAACGTCAGTGCCTTCTCTGGTTTCAGCTCTAGAGGAATAATGGGCTGCCATTACTCCATTTAGACACTTCATTTAAAGTTTCCGTAGCAAAACTGTGGCAGGGAAAGCGAATGGTCGACTATGGCTTATTGGTATAATTTTGGGAAAGAGTGGTTTACCTGTAGAGGAGACCGCATACAGGACGCCGGTGCGACTATTCTTGAGAACTACTCGAGTGTCTTAGATTCGTACCAGGTCGGAAGACATCGAAGCAAATCAGAGAAGGCCTGCTAGATTTATTACCGGTAGATTCGAAGAATACGTAAGTATTATGGATATGCTTTGCGACCGCTAATGGGAATCCCTGGAGCGAAGGCGACGTTCTTTTCGAGAAACACTGTTGAGAAAATTTAGAGAACCGGCATTTCAAGCCGAATGCCAAACGATTCTACTGCCACAAAAAAAAAAAAAAAAAAAGTTCAAATGGTTCGGAGCACTATGGGACTTACCTTCTGAGGTCATCAGTCCCCTAGAACTTAGAACTACTTAAACCTAACTAACCTAAGGACATCACACACATCTATGCCCGAGGTAGGATTCGAACCTGCGACCGTAGCAGTCGCGTGGTTCCAGACTGTAGCGCCTAGAAACGCTCGGCCACCCGGGCGGCTACCAACATACACTGCGCATAAGGACTACAAAGATAACATACGAGAAATTAGGGCTCATACGGAAATTTTATTTCAAGAATCACAAGACGATGAGCTATACTTGGTAAAAACGGATGCTATGGGAACATTTCAGTTAGGTTACATCATGGTCAGACAGAGATTCCGAAATCAGATATTAAATTGTAAGATGTACCCAGGAGTAGATATAAACTAAATTCACAATGTAGTAGTGATGAAGAGTGGGCTGAAGTTTAAGAGATTAGTCAGGAAGAATCAATAAGCAAAGGAGAGGGATACAAAAGTACTAAGGAAAGCGAGATACGCTTGATGTTGTCTGAGCTTACAGACACCGCAATAAGGAACAGCTCACTAGGCTGTACAGCTGAAGAGGAATGGACATCTCTAAAAAGAGCAATCACAGAAGTTGAAAAGAAAAACATCGGCGCAGAGAAGGTAGCTGCGAAGAATCCATGGGTAACAGAAGAAATTGAGGAATACAGAAATACAAGCCACTGAGGAATGAAATAGATTGGAAGTGCAGATAAGACGAAAGGGCTGCATGAAAAATGTGAGAAATCGAAAAAGAATTGATTGTCGAAAGGACTGATACATTTTATAAGAAAGTCAAAACAACGTTCAGTGAAACTAAAAGAGACCGGATACGTGGAAGGAGTACACTGAAGGGCTCTATGGGGGGAAAGATTTGTCTGATGTGATGGAAGAAGAAACACGAGTCGATTTAGAGGAGATAGGGGATCCAGTATAACAGTCAGAATGTAAAAGAGCTTCGAAGGACTGAAGATTGAATGTGACAGAAGGGACGAATAAAGTTCCATCAGAATATTCTAAAATTTCGCGTTGATGTGTAGAACGTATGAGTCTGGCGACATATGATCTGCCTTTCGGAAAAATATCATCCACACATTTCCGAAGATTGCAAGAGCCGAAAAGTGCGAGAATAATCGCACAATCAGCTTAACAGCTCATGAATACAAGGTACTGATAAGAATAATACACAGAAGAATTTGAAAGAAAATTGAGGATATGTTTGGTTTTAGGAATGGAAAAGGCACAAGAGTGGCAATTCTGACGTTGCGGTTGACACGCTCATAAGATTTGTCGACCTGGTAAGAGTGTTCAACAATGTAAAATGGTGCGAGATGTTCGAAATTCTGAACGGGTAAGCTACAGGAGGGGTGGGTAATATAAAATATGTACAAGAGCCAAGAGGGAATAATAAGAGTGGACGACCAAGAACGAAATGGTCGGATGAAAAAGATTGTAAGACAGGAATGTAGTCTTTCGCCCCTACTGTTCAATCTCGACATCGAAGAAGCAATAATGGAAATAAAAGAAAGGTTCAGGAGTGGGACTGAAATTCATGGTTAAAGTATATCAGTCATGCGATTTGCTGATGACATTGCTATCCTAAGTCAAAGTGAAGAAGAATTACACTACTGGCCATTAAAATTGCTACACCAAGAAGAAATGCAGATGATAAACGGGTATTCATTGGACAAATAAACACTCCTGGAAATTGAAATAAGAACACCGTGAATTCATTGTCCCAGGAAGGGGAAACTTTATTGACACATTCCTGGGGTCAGATACATCACATGATCACACTGACAGAACCACAGGCACATAGACACAGGCAACAGAGCATGCACAATGTCGGCACTAGTACAGTGTATATCCACCTTTCGCAGCAATGTAGGCTGCTATTCTCCCATGGAGACGATCGTAGAGATGCTGGATGTAGTCCTGTGGAACGGCTTGCCATGCCATTTCCACCTGGCGCCTCAGTTGGACCAGCGTTCGTGCTGGACGTGCAGACCGCGTGAGACGACGCTTCATCCAGTCCCAAACATGCTCAATGGGGGACAGATCCGGAGATCTTGCTGGCCAGGGTAGTTGACTTACACCTTCTAGAGCACGTTGGGTGGCACGGGATACATGCGGACGTGCATTGTCGTGTTGGAACAGCAAGTTCCCTTGCCGGTCTAGGAATGGTAGAACGATGGGTTCGATGACGGTTTGGATGTACCGTGCACTATTCAGTGTCCCCTCGACGATCACCAGTGGTGTACGGCCAGTGTAGGAGATCGCTCCCCACACCATGATGCCGGGTGTTGGCCCTGTGTGCCTCGGTCGTATGCAGTCCTGATTGTGGCGCTCACCTGCACGGCGCCAAACACGCATACGACCATCATTGGCACCAAGGCAGAAGCGACTCTCATCGCTGAAGACGACACGTCTCCATTCGTCCCTCCATTCACGCCTGTCGCGACACCACTGGAGGCGGGCTGCACGATGTTGGGGCGTGAGCGGAAGACGGCCTAACGGTGTGCGGGACCGTAGCCCAGCTTCATGGAGACGGTTGCGAATGGTCCTCGCCGATACCCCAGGAGCAACAGTGTCCCTAATTTGCTGGGAAGTGGCGGTGCGGTCCCCTACGGCACTGCGTAGGATCCTACGGTCTTGGCGTGCATCCGTGCGTCGCTGCGGTCCGGTCCCAGGTCGACGGGCACGTGCACCTTCCGCCGACCACTGGCGACAACATCGATGTACTGTGGAGACCTCACGCCCCACGTGTTGAGCAATTCGGCGGTACGTCCACCCGGCCTCCCGCATGCCCACTATACGCCCTCGCTCAAAGTCCGTCAACTGCACATACGGTTCACGTCCACGCTGTCGCGGCATGCTACCAGTGTTAAAGACTGCGATGGAGCTCCGTATGCCACGGCAAACTGGCTGACACTGACGGCGGCGGTGCACAAATGCTGCGCAGCTAGCGCCATTCGACGGCCAACACCGCGGTTCCTGGTGTGTCCGCTGTGCCGTGCGTGTGATCATTGCTTGTACAGCCCTCTCGCAGTGTCCGGAGCAAGTATGGTGGGTCTGACACACCGGTGTCAATGTGTTCTTTTTTCCATTTCCAGGAGTGTATTACACCAGACATGTGATTACATTTTCACGCAATTTGGGTGCATAGATCATGAGAAATTAGTACCCAGAACAACCACCTCTGGCCGTAATAACGGCGTTGATACGCCTGGGCATTGAGTCAAAAGAGCTTGGATGGCGTGTAGAGGTACAGCTGCCTATGCAGCTTCAACACGATACCACAGTTCATCAAGAGTAGTGACTGGGATGTGACGAGCCAGTTGCTCGGCCACCATTGACCAGACGTTTACAATTGGTGAGAGATCTGGAGAATGTGCTGGCCAGGGCAGCAGTCGAACATTTTCTGTATCCAAAAAGGCCCATACAGGACCTGCAAGATGCGGTCGTGCATTAGCCTGCTGAAATATAGTGTTTCGCAGGGATCGAATGAAGGGTACAGCCACGGGTCGTAACGCATCTGAAATGTAACGTCCACTGTTCAAAGTGCCGTCAATGCGAACAAGAGGTGACCGAGACGTGTAACCAATGGCACCCCATACAATCACGCCGGGTGATACGCCAGTACGGCGATGATGAATACACGCTTGCAATTTGCGTTTACCGCGATGCCGCCAAACACGGATGCGACCATGATAATGCTGTAAACAGAACCTGGATTCATCCGAAAAAATGACGTTTTGCCATTCTTGCACCCAGGTTCGTCGTTGAGTACACCATCGCAGGCGCTCCTGCCTGTGATGCAGCGTCAAGGATAACCACAGCCATGGTCTCCGAGCTGATAGTCCATGCTGCTGCAAACGTTGTCGAACTGTTCGTGCAGATGGTTGTTGTCTTGCAAACGTCTCCATCTGTTGACTCAGGGATCGAGACGTGGCTGCACGACCCGTTACAGCCATGCGGATAAGATGCCTGTCATCTCGACTGCTAGTGATACGAGGCCGTTGGGATCCAGCACGGCGTTCCGTATTACCCTCCTAAACCCACCGATTCCATATTCTGCTAACAGTCATTGGATCTCGGCCAACGCGAGCAGCAATGTCGCGATACGATAAACCGCAATCGCGATAGGCTACAATCCAACCTTTATCAAAGTCGGAAACGTGATGGTACGCATTTCTTCTCCTTACACGAGGCATCACAAGAAGGTTTCATCAGGCAACGCCGGTCAACTGCTGTTTGTGTATGAGAAATCGGTTAGAAACTGTCCTTATGTCAGCACGTTGTAGGTGTCGCCACCCTTGTGTGAATGCTCTGACAAGCTAATCATGTGCATATCACAGCATCTTCTTCCTGTCGGTTGAATTTCGTGTCTGAAACACATCATCTTTGTGGTGTAGCAATTTTAGTGGCCATTAGTGTACATGATTTGCCGAATGGAATGGAAAGTCTAATGAGTACAGAATATGGATTGAGAGTAAATCGAAGAAAGACGAAAATAATGAGAAGTACTGTAGCAGATATGATAACAACGACAAAAATATCATCAGCATTGATTATCATGACGTAGATGAAGTTAAGGAATTCTTCAGCATGGGCAGCAAAATAACCAATAATGGATGGAGCAAGGAGATCATCAAAAGCAGGCTACCACTGGAAATAAGGGCATTCCTGGCCAAGAGAAGTCTACTAGTATCAAACACGAGTCTTAATTTGAGGAAGAAATTTCTGAGAATGTACATGTGGAGCACAGAATTGTATGGTAGTGAAACACTGACTACAGGAAAACTAGAACTGAAGAGAATCAAAGCATTTGAGATGTGGTGCTACAGACGAATGTTGAAAATTAGGTTGAGTGAGAGGGAACGAATGAGGAGGTTCTGTGCGGAATGGGAGAGGAAAGTAATATGTGGAAAATGCTGACAAGGAGAAGGGACAGAATGATAGGGCATCTGTTAAGGCATCAGTGAATGACTTCCATGGTACTAGAGGGAGCTATAGAGGGCATAACTTAGAGGAAGACAGAGATTGGAATATATCCAGTAAATACTTGAGGACGTAGATTGCAAGTGCTTTTGTGAGATGAGGTTACCACAGGATAGGAATTCGTGGCGGGCCGCACCAAACTAGTCAGAAGACTGCTGAAAAATAATCCAGAGGCATACAGGCCTCGCTCTATTTGCGAGTGAAACAGGAAAGGAAATAACCATTAGTGGTATAGTGGTACAGAGTACCCTACAGTGACTTGCGGAGTATGTATGTAGATGTAGATTTCAAACCATCATAAAGGCGAAGAGTGGACACACCCCATATTAATGTCCCTTAACAGGTGTCTGGATACTTCTGATGAAATAGCGTATTTCCTGCACTTTTGAAATTCTGCTCAGAAGTTTCCTTTACTTAATTTTTCTTATATTTTCGTTTTAATGCACTGCAGCGGCACTACCATTTGGGATTGGAAAAGTCAGTTTTGGTGCAGTATTTCTGAGCACGCAAGTTGCAGCCAGGTGCGGGCCAGTTTACAGTGAGTTATGCTCACCAGCAGTTGCGAAGTAAAATAGAGGCCAAAGGGGCCTAGAACTGCTGGAAAAAGTACATGCAGCGGTTTGCATGGCGCAAGTCACAGGCAGAAGGGGCCCACTGGCCAACCTAAGTGTTATAAGTACATGACGCGGAGTGGTGCGTTTAGGAAAACAGAGGCACACAGCCACGTATAAATACACTCCTGGAAATGGAAAAAAGAACACATTGACACCGGTGTGTCAGACCCACCATACTTGCTCCGGACACTGCGAGAGGGCTGTACAAGCAATGATCACACGCACGGCACAGCGGACACACCAGGAACCGCGGTGTTGGCCGTCGAATGGCGCTAGCTGCGCAGCATTTGTGCACCGCCGCCGTCAGTGTCAGCCAGTTTGCCGTGGCATACGGAGCTCCATCGCAGTCTTTAACACTGGTAGCATGCCGCGACAGCGTGGACGTGAACCGTATGTGCAGTTGACGGACTTTGAGCGAGGGCGTATAGTGGGCATGCGGGAGGCCGGGTGGACGTACCGCCGAATTGCTCAACACGTGGGGCGTGAGGTCTCCACAGTACATCGATGTTGTCGCCAGTGGTCGGCGGAAGGTGCACGTGCCCGTCGACCTGGGACCGGACCGCAGCGACGCACGGATGCACGCCAAGACCGTAGGATCCTACGCAGTGCCGTAGGGGACCGCACCGCCACTTCCCAGCAAATTAGGGACACTGTTGCTCCTGGGGTATCGGCGAGGACCATTCGCAACCGTCTCCATGAAGCTGGGCTACGGTCCCGCACACCGTTAGGCCGTCTTCCGCTCACGCCCCAACATCGTGCAGCCCGCCTCCAGTGGTGTCGCGACAGGCGTGAATGGAGGGACGAATGGAGACGTGTCGTCTTCAGCGATGAGAGTCGCTTCTGCCTTGGTGCCAATGATGGTCGTATGCGTGTTTGGCGCCGTGCAGGTGAGCGCCACAATCAGGACTGCATACGACCGAGGCACACAGGGCCAACACCCGGCATCATGGTGTGGGGAGCGATCTCCTACACTGGCCGTACACCACTGGTGATCGTCGAGGGGACACTGAATAGTGCACGGTACATCCAAACCGTCATCGAACCCATCGTTCTACCATTCCTAGACCGGCAAGGGAACTTGCTGTTCCAACAGGACAATGCACGTCCGCATGTATCCCGTGCCACCCAACGTGCTCTAGAAGGTGTAAGTCAACTACCCTGGCCAGCAAGATCTCCGGATCTGTCCCCCATTGAGCATGTTTGGGACTGGATGAAGCGTCGTCTCACGCGGTCTGCACGTCCAGCACGAACGCTGGTCCAACTGAGGCGCCAGGTGGAAATGGCATGGCAAGCCGTTCCACAGGACTACATCCAGCATCTCTACGATCGTCTCCATGGGAGAATAGCAGCCTGCATTGCTGCGAAAGGTGGATATACACTGTACCAGTGCCGACATTGTGCATGCTCTGTTGCCTGTGTCTATGTGCCTGTGGTTCTGTCAGTGTGATCATGTGATGTATCTGACCCCAGGAATGTGTCAATAAAGTTTCCCCTTCCTGGGACAATGAATTCACGGTGTTCTTATTTCAATTTCCAGGAGTGTAGGTGCCGGTTCACTAACAAAGCATTCAAGTGTGGCAGCTCTCCTGGATGGTGGCATGTCACACCAACGGCTACTCGCAGCAGCAGATGGGGCGCCAGTGTTCCAGTCCACGGCGGGTCGCTGGTTCGACCATCTGGGGCAACGTGGCGCGTTGAAGTGTGCCAGCTGTCCTGGATGGTGGGGCGTGTCACACCACCAGCTACAGACAGCAGCAGAGGGGGCGCCAGCGCTCCAGTCCATGGCAAGTTGCTGGTTCGACCCTCTGAGGCCGACGCGGGGTCTGTAGCCAGCCAGCGATGGGCCATTCCACGGCTCGCTACCACGGGCAGTCGTCTTGGCTCCCAACATGCATGGGAGACACCCAGGGCGAGGGCCGCAGATTAAGCTGCCAGATCGCGGCGCTCGTTGTCGCCGTGTTCTTAACTACACCGGCAATGGAGCGTGCCATGGGTCACCTTGCAGCAGGCGGCGCTGGAGAGGCAGAGGCGAAGACCGCTGAGTCGACTGTCGGTGCATCCTGATGTCGCGACCGAACAAGGCCGCCACACAGCAGTGCGCTGCACGGGTCACTGAGGCAGCCATTCCGTGCCAAGCCATTTTGCAGACGGCGAAGTGGTGTCCTCAGCATTGTGGGACCAAGTGACACAGACAGAGGTATCTGGAAATAATAAATCACTTGGAAAGCTCAGACGAGTTTTAATACGGTGCCTTCTACCTCTTCTTTGGTGTTGCTGCTACATTCGGTGTCTGTAGTTGCCACTACATTTGGTGTCAGAATAGTGGACGTCGTCTGTACAGTACGACTTTCGAGCCCACTGCCTACATTACAGTCACAGAATGTAGTGAATGTTGACCAATTGTTCTTTTTGTGTGTGTTTTGAGTATGGCTCCTGGCAGGCCATTTTGGATGTTTTGCGTAGGCATATTATTTTTTTGTCAGAATAAGCGTTAGTGTGTTTGGGGCAGTAAGATGTTGTTTTGTATTGTTTTATGATGATACTGAGTGTGATGATATGGAGATGTAGGAAGTCAGGTTGTTCTGGTTCTTAAATGTTTTCTTTCAGGACTAACTGGGAACAAAGGCAACACAATGGCAGAGTCAAGGACGCACGGTGCATTGGAACCAGAAGAGGTGTTGATTTTGATGGAAAAGCTAGCACAATTGACGGAGGACAATACGCAGTTGAGAAGTGAATTAACATCTAGAAGTGGGCGGGAAACCGCATCTGATCAGTCGTTGTTGCCTAGGGTGCAGGAGATTGATCCAGCTGTCGCGAGTTTGATTATTCCATTTTATGGCAAGGCGTCTGAGGATGTGCGTTCGTTTGTGGAGGACTTGGAAACTTCAGCTGTGATGAATGTTTGGTCTGATGAACAGTTCTTACATGTAGCCAAGATTAGGTTAACAGATGAAACAAAGACATATGTAAGGTGCTCTAAGGCCTTGAGGAAGGCAGGAAAGTTTAAGCAGTTGAAGGAGTGGCTTTTAAAAAGGAACAAGAACAGACTTTCGCTCGGTACCTTAGGGAGAGGTTGAGTACAATGACGAAGAAACAGGGGGAGACGGTAGAGAAATTTGCGGATAGAATAAGAGAAATTAACGAGTACACTTACGAGTTGGGTCAGAGTGATGAAGTGAATGACGTATAATTGCACGAGACCTAGCAAAGAGCACTTGATGTATTTTTGAGTGTGTTACCTGCGCAAATATCGCGGAAAGTGCGTGAAGGGACTCAGAAAGATTTGTATTCGCCTATTCAGCTGGAAATCCAGTGTGAGGAAATAGACGTCGCAACGGGGGTACGTGATAGACAAACAGTGTTTACAGCGAGTATAAATTGTTACAAGTGTGGCCGTATGGGACATGTGCAGGAGCAATGTACCCAGTCACCGGCGAATAGAGGAAGGGGTGGAAAATAGCGGCGTGGAGGATGGAGGAGTGGAGTTAGTAGAGGTGGGCAATTGTGAAACGGCAGAGGGGCCCCAAGACCCAACAAAGGGAGCTCCCGTTTTATTTTAGTGCTACAAATATGTATGCAGAGGTGGAATGTTCAGTGGTAGGATCCATAGGAACTAAAATGTTTAAGATTTTGTTGGACACAGGGGCGCAGGTGTCAGTAGCTAATAAGAGTTTAATGGGATGAAGGAAGTTAGACCCACCACGTAATAGGTTGCGCGGAGAGTGGGATAAGAAGGTCACACTTTTGGGGTCGGTGACAGTTGACTTTCGCATAGGGAAAGTCCGATTTGCTGCATGCAAGGAGGTAGTACCATGAGTAAGCGAGGGCTACGATATGATCCTAGGAGTAGATGTCTTGCGTCAACATCATGCCAGAATTGACCTTGGACAACGAACTGTGGAACTTAGAGGAAAGTTATTTCAGCTAGGGGAAACTGTTGTCGATGTACAGCTGTCGCGAGAAGCGTTCGACGTAATGAAAGAACCAATTGAACCGCGTACATTAGCATTAATGCTTAATTCGCATGAGTGTGTGTTTGATGGCACCGGGAATTCGCTTTGGGTAAGTGTGGAGTCGAATCTACCTGTGGGTACAGTATGTGTTATTGAACCATTGGAGGATAATGAAGTTTTGGGTCCATTGGGTTGTTTTCTGAAACGTAGTATTCTACGTATACAGGAGTGGAACAACGTGCGAGTAGTTCCAGTAAACGTGGTTAATTTTAGCGCTGTAGGCGCGAATTTGTGAAAAGGAGTTTTTGTAGCAAATTTGGATATGCCAGATGACGAAGACTGATGTTCGAGAGGTAGGTGAAGCGATCAACCACAGCTGCTGATATAACTGCATTGCGTGACAAAATTCAGCATTTGAAAGGAGGAGAGAGAGAGCATATGGGATAATTATTGTGGAAATTTAAGGATTTGTCTTTCCCGCAAGGGCCGTTGCCAGCAACAACTCCATTAGTTCAACATAGGATACGAACAGGGAATGAAGCACCTGTTTACAGTAAACCATACAGAATACCGAGGTATTTGCAGCCGATTGTGTAGGATTTCATTGATCAGCATCTTGCGGAAGGTATTATAGAGCACAGTAATAGTTGCTGGGGAGCGGGCATTGTCGTTGTGTCTAAAAAATCTATGGATGGAACTAAGAAATACAGGTTCTGTTGTGACTACCGATACCTCAATAATAAGACTAACGGACGCATACCCAATTCCAAACATATTGGAGAGTTTGGATCACTTAAGACAGTGCCAGTACTTTTCTACGATGGATTTGTTAGAGGTGTCTGCAGAGGATCGTCCAAAGACTGCTTTTTCTACTCTGGCAACGTTTCAAAGGTTGCTAGACAGTGTCTTGAGGGTTTGAAACCACGGCAGTATCTTGTCTATTTGGATGACATTATAGTCTTTTCTAGTAGTATGGAGCAGCATAGACAGCAGTTAAGGGAAGTCTTTATGAGGTTAAGAGTAGCTCGTTTAACGTTGAGCCTGGAGAAGTGTCATTTTGCATTGGAAGAAGTGAAATATTTAGGCCATATCATCAGTAAGTACGGAGTGTGAACAGATCCGAGGTTGGTACAGGCTGTAAGGGATTTTCAGGAGCCTAAAACAGTTAAGGAAGTGCAATCATTCGTCGGAATTTGCAATTTCTATCGAAAGTTCGTGAAGCGTTTTGCAGATTTAGCACAGTCATTGACGCGATTGTTATGGAAGTGTGTGAAATTTGAGTGGACAGAAGAGTGCCAGAAAGCGTTTGACAAAGTGAAAGAAGCTTAAAATACGTCTCCTTTTCTCGTCTCTAGGGTTTTATCTCATTACTGGAGACGCAGCGACACTCCAAGAAAAATATGCTTCAGCCTCTAGCAGAAGAGATTCCTCCCTCCTTGCAGACAGAATTTTTGCTGGCACGTTCATACCCCTCATATGCTGTTGCACATTTTTACAAATCGTTCCAGCAGCTTCTTTGACGTTATGAACAAGACTACATCGGTTCACCTTTTGCTTTTTGGAACAGTGGAGTATTGCTTCATCTAACGCTGTTCTCGTCAGGTTCGAACATGAATAATTCGCGTTAAGGAACGAAATTAAAGAATAGTTTCAGTAGCCGAACTGTGCTGCACGACGGATTATCGACTGTCAAGAAGTTCTTCCCTTCCCTTAAAGGACTGCAAAATTAGACCTTCCTACAGTTTCCTATAAAGGAAGACAAATCACAGTGAAATACAAAATTATACAAAAACTTAATCACATTTGCAGTGATGTGTAGTTGTACTGGTTCGTAAGGTGACTCATACTAAGTCCATATCGGAGGTAGGTAGCTTAGCCCGAATTTGTACTCAGACAGTTCTGTGATGATGGGCACTGATTCTTCCAGGAATTCACCTGGAAAATGAGAGAGTTCCTACTAGTAAAGGAGGCTGTAGAATGAGAGATTACAGCTTAACGCTTTATTGATATCCAGGTTCGTTAGAGGAAAGCTATTAGTATATTTGGACATGGATGGTTAGGACATCAGTTCTGACGTTTTTTCGAATACCATGAGAATTCAGATCCCACTCGTGTGTAACATGAGTCCAGTGGTTTAACGGTTTCGCTATCATTGGGACGTATGTGACCTGAGGGTACATCTGAGTTTTCGACATACCCCTGTGGATGCCAGAATGATCTGTATCACTTCAACTGTCTGAAACTCAGATTGCTCCACATGGACTCAGATGGATTTAATAAAAGAGGTCTCACACAGTGGATAACTAATAGGACAAGAGTGACCCTAGAATATGTTAGACATGGGAGATGTACATCGCAAAATGTAATAAACAGTATGTTCATCTATGAACTAAAACATTGGTCCACATTGATCTCTGTTTATTACAAAAGTCTCTCAGAGCGTACATGAATAACAAATTCTTACAGGATTTGCTCGATCACAAAAAATTCAGAGAACAGGTAAGATGTCAATTGTTAACATGGGTCGATTCTAACTTAAAACGTGAAATGTCGGCAAAAATTGGATGGTTGAGGGGAATAGGACAAGACCGTAATCTACACATGAATTAAGGGCAGAGAACACCTACGCTGGGTGCGCAGTGATTGTGTGAATCCGTCAGAAGAACCAGTGAAATTTGCTATGTATCAATGACGCACTGGTAAGGGGATGTTTTCAAATGGATTGCACAGTTCTTATAATTACAGCTTGCACCTGTACGTACTGCTGTCTCGAAGTTTCGTCGTCAACCATCCTCTGCGCTCCGTTCCGTCTTGTCACATCTAATGAGTTCACTCCTGAAGGTAGACAACCCTGTGGACAGAGCTGCCAAGCGGGTTGCTGTTGTGCCTTTCTGGACAGTTCGTGTCAATTAGCTGTACGCACATGGTGACGTTTCCTGTATCACAAATGGTGTCCCTCTAGAGTATCTATTGTGTGAGTTAAGAACTTGGAGATATGCTCTGACCACTGATACGTGCCTGTTTTCTGTGTGTCTTGTAGTTTTTGCACAGTCGTTTTCTGAAACCTCAGGTTTTCTGAAACCCTGTAGGTCCACCCTCCACGTACTGGAAAATGAGATGGTGGGAAATATTTTTCATATTATTACCTCTGACTATGAAGTTAATTAAAATAATTGTACATTAATCACTTTCACTCCGAAAAGGAATTGGTAGTGAAAGGGATAAGCAACAGTCCACTTCGATCAGTTCGCACAAGTATGGAATGGATGCTAATCTTCCCAAGCGTGTTGTGATACAGTTGATGGACAGCTCCGCATCGAAGCGAAAGTTATAGAGTGAACAAAATCTAATGCTCCTTCCCTAACATTCATCCCGTCATTCGGGATCAGCTGTGTTATCGATTTGGAAACCTTTATTTTGTAGCATGATCCCCTTCCTGTCAGCACAGTCGTGAACCTAAGGGAGGGCAGCCATGCACGCCATTTGTCTGTCAATTGTGTGTACTTCGTTCTGTGTGTTATCGTATTTTAACAAATTGTTTGTCTTATTTTCGGAGACCGTACTTGTGCATGTATTACCACAGGGGTATTAAAACATACTTTCATTAGCACATGCAAGTAGTTAATGGAGATCGAAGGAGGACACAAGTCTCAGTAATATAATTTTTTAAATGATATGGAGATGATTACCTGTACAACTGGGTACCACCGAGTATCATAAGATAATAACTAAAGTAAAATAAAAGAAAAGCAAATAACCAAAACTCTGCTTTCATGGAATAAGTGATATTCTGTCTTATATCCGAGGTGCTATAATGCAGTCTCTCTTTGTGAATGTTATTATTTTGTAGGTAACTGGGATACATCAGTAACTAGTTGGGTGCGTTAATAGAAATGCACCTATGGCGAGTGAAGAGAAGTATTACGACCCGTGTAATTTTAAATTCAATTTATTTAAGGGGATCTGAGTCGGTTGCCAGTATCGTAATAATGAATAATAGTGAATTAAGTGCAGTCTAGTCGCTAGTATCGAAATAAGGAAAGAACAACTAAGTCAACCTTCTGTAAGGCATGGTACTTTAATAATGGATAAGTAAATAGGTATAAAAAATTTTTAAGATTTGTACTTAATATGGCAGATGCTGCCTCATATGAAATTAAGTAATATATCCACCTCAACTAAAAACTATTAGCATCATCAGAAACCTGGTTGGCTACGTAGTGTTGTAATGAATACTGATGGAAGTGGAAGCTTTTAACTGTATTAAGTATTGAAATAAGTATATGTGCTTTGACTTGTAGCTTTGGATATAGAACCTTAAAGTGCCGTTAATTTAGACCCGTAATACAAAACTGATCCTCTAATGCAGGTGTAGGCGAATATCGGACCGCGGGCCGCATGCACCAAGCTAGTGGCTTTTGAGTGGCCCGCCAAGGCCGTCAAAGTTTTTATGAAAAAATCTATACCTTTTCTGATATGCAAATTTAACTAGCGCATGTAGTCATTTTAAAAGGTGCAGCCCTCTGCTAACCGCTGCTTCCACAAAGTGAGCCCGATGTGGAGTAATCTTCCCATGCAGTAATAATAAATTAATGAATACGTCTAGTGGAAATCCTCTGAATAGGGACCTATAACCTGATGAAATACCTGGTAATTTCTGTTAAATACAGAGGTGGCCATATCACAGAAAAAGAATTGGACAACTGAGGTTGTAGGTACGCTGTTTAGGTTTTCTTATTGGTAACGCCACGTAGCGCTCTGTATGAAAATCACTGGCTGTGCTGTGTGCAGTCTGTGGCTAGTTTACATTGTTGTCTGCCATTGTAGTGTTGGGCAACTGGATGTTAACAGCGCGTAGCGTTGCGCAGTTGGAGGTGAGCCGCCAGCAGTGGTGGATGTGGGGAAGTGAGATGGCGCATTTTTGAGAGCGGATGATCTGGACGTGTGTCCATCAGAAACAGTACATTTGTAAGAATGGATGTCATGAACTGCTGTATATATATTATCATTTATATTATCTGCTGTGGGTTTGCTCTGTTGTCGCCCATTACCTGTCTGCATGTCAAGAGTCAGCACTGTCTTTCTGTTGGAAGGACTACACTACTTCTTCAAGACTGCATGGAAATCCACTACTTCTGTGTGCAATTTCTTTTACTAATGAGACTTTGTAAAAAAAACAAACTGTAAATACTATTATGATGAATGATCAGGACTGTCTTTATGGACTGTGAGAAAATTTTAGCTTTTGACCAACATTGTACCAATAAGTGTGTGCATTTGATTTCTTTGTTATTGTAATTGTGAAATTTTTTTTAACAAATATGTATTGGCCAGTGCCCAAAACATTTTGTAAAATTTTTTGTGGGGAGCATGGGGGCTATGTAAGTAGACTGTTTAGGTTTTCTTATTGGTAACGTCACGTAGCGCTCTGTATGAAAATCCCTGGCTGTGCTGTGTGCAGTCTGTGGCTAGTTTGCATTGTTGTCTGCCATTGTAATGTTGGGCAGCTGGATGTTAACAGCGCATAGCATTGCGCAGTTGGAGTTGAGCCGCCAGCAGTGGTGGATGTGGGGAAGTGAGATGGCGCATTTTTGAGAGCGGATGATCTGGACGTGTGTCCATCAGAAACAGTACATTTGTAAGAATGGATGTCATGAACTGCTGTATATATATTGTCATTTTTGAACACTATTAAGGTAAATACATGGTTTGTTCTCTATCAAAATCTTTCATTTGCTAACTATGCGTATCAGTAGTTAGTGCCTTCAGTAGTTTGAATCTTTTATTTAGCTGGCGGTAGTGGCGCTCGCTGTATTGAAGTAGTTCTAGTAACGAAGATTTTTTTGTGAGGTAAGTGATTTGTGAAACGTATAGGTTAATGTTAGTCAGGGCCATTCTTTTGTAGGGATTACTGAAAGTCAGATTGCGTTGCGCCAAAAATATTGTGTGTCAGTTTAAGCACAGTCTTCTACAATTTTTCTAAGGGGACGTTTCATATGTCGACCCTTAGCCGAGGATACCTCACTGGAATCTTCTGATTTTTTCTTGTAGTTTGTGTAATTAGTGTAGCTATTGTTTATTGCTAGAGCGTAATTATAGATATAAGTTGTAGTTTTTCATTGTTGTACAGTAAAACACTTGTGGCATGCATGTAGATTTGCACCAAGTATTTCGCAGCTGCGCTTGCAATTAACTAGATATTATTTTCAGTGCTATGTTAATGTGTTTTCTTATTTTGCTCTTCAAATTGTGCATTTCTGTGTTGTCGTGTGAAATATTGTGACAATAATGGCGCGTGAAAAACGTAATACTAGGCTCCAAAGTAAACTGAGAAATGCCCGCATCTCGTGGTCGTGCGGTAGCGTTCTCGCTTCCCACGCCCGGGTTCCCGGGTTCGATTCCCGGCGGGGTCAGGGATTTTCTCTGCCTCGTGATGGCTGGGTGTTGTGTGCTGTCCTTAGGTTAGTTAGGTTTAAGTAGTTCTAAGTTCTAGGGGACTTATGACCACAGCAGTTGAGTCCCATAGTGCTCAGAGCCATTTTTTGAACTGAGAAATGACGGTGAAGACGAAAGCAGTGTGTTAGCGCCACCGTGTAATGAATTAACTAATGTTCAAACTAGTAATTTGGTAATTGTGCATAGGGAAATGGAGCGGGTGGCAAACAATGGTGTAGACAGTGAAACAAGTAGTGAACAGGGAAGCATTATCGATCGATCGGTCGGCAACAGCTCGCCTCAGGAATCCGAAATGACAGAACACAATATTGCAAATACTGTAGACTCAGGTTTTGGGTCCTCACCGTTTTCTGAAATAAGTCAAGACACATTTTCTGCTCGTCAAAATGTGAATGTTGCCGGTGCAAATACACTGCCGAAAAGCATAGAGGAACAGATTCCAGACACTAATACATTATTATTGCAATTAATGCAGCAAATGAAACAAAATCAGAGACAAACACAGCAACATTTAGACACAATGGAACAAAATCTTCAAAAGTTAAACACAATGGAACAAAATCAGAGACAAACACAGCAAAAGCTTCAAAAGTTAGACAGAATGGAACAAAATCTTCGGAAGTTAGACACCACGCTTGAACAAACACGTGAAGATTTAACTACTGAGTTACATCAAATCGAAGCGAAATGTCAAAAAGTCTGTAATGACGTAAAAACACAAATTTGGGAGCATTTCCAATCTATTTTTTCGCGTCATGAAAATGCATTACAGAATCACGAAGCAGCCATAAAGGAACTGCAAACTATTGTTCATGAAACTCACGACACCTTGCAAGCTAAAATTGACTGAGTTGCATCTACCGATTCGGTTACGCAACTTGCAAAAACTCAGGAAAACTTAAAGGACACAGTAGATACTCTGAAAATTGGTTCAGAAAGACACATGGAGGAAATTAGTTCATTACCAGAGAAAGTATTTGAACTTTCGGATCAGCTAAATAATTTATCTACGAAGGTATATGATAATCTGAATGACACAAAACCGGTAGTATTTAATGACACAGAAGAGTGCGAACAAATTAGGAAGTTCAAACAAAATCAGAATCAAATTAATACGCAACACCAAAGAGAAATCCGGGAAGTACAAGATCAGTTGACACAGGTAATACAAGAATTACATATTTTAGAGGACACTCGCGCTACAATACGGGAAGAGGGACATAGAAATACGGAACAGTCACTAAATAATAACACAGCGCATTTCGGAAATTGTGAAAGAAATTGGCAAGGTGCACCGAATTTTGAAATGGAACCGCCGAAACGACGTAACAATGACCGACATGCGACTCGCCGACACGATGATTTTGACTATAAGCTGTTCATTACTACACGCAAATTCAAAACATTTAAGAATTCTGGCAACGACATTCATCCAGAAGCGTGGCTTCATCAATTCTCTCATTGTTTCGCCCCCAACTGGTCATTAGAGCACAGATTAGAATTTATGTGTGGCTATTTAGAGAATGAACCAGCTGTAAGAATGCGATCGGTCATTCACGATTGCCACAGTGAAGGAGAATTTTATCATGCCTTCCTCTCAGCATATTGGTCTCAAGCAACACAAGACCGAGTAAAACATAGCATCATAATGATGAAACATTTCGAACAATCTGAATTTTCCAGTCTTGTGAAATATTTTGAAGACATGTTGCACAAGAATCAGTACCTGTCAAACCCATACAGCCCCTCAGAACTCATCCGCATTTGCTTAATCAAATTATCTGAACATTTACGACATATTATTTTGGCAGGACGTTGCAAAGACGACATTGAAGCTTTTCAGGGACTCTTACAAGAATTAGAAATTGACACTGACAATCGGGGAACGCGAAAACAGGAACACAACAATTACAGGTCACATCCGTCGCAATTTCGCGATGAAAGAAATAATAACTGGACACGACAAGGCTATTCTCACAACACATATCGTGACCAAAACAGGCACCACCCATATGACAACCGTTGGCAGAGTAGTAATAATTACAGGGAAAGATCACCTCTCCGCGGTAGTGACTATCACAGAGACAATCAGAGAAACAGACAATTTGGGAACCAAAATAATTATTATCAAGGGAGACAGAATAACTTTAGACGCAACGGTCCAGCGCGCAGTTACGATTCAGTGAGAAATTCTCTACCATGTGACCGACAAGAAAGAAACTATGGAACCTACCGACATGACGACAGACGATATGATCGTAACGACAGACCTGAATTGCATCAGAACTGGCGGGATTCAAACGGGGCAGGGCCCTCTCGACAAGGTGAATTTGTAGAAGTTAGGTCTCCAAATCCCAATAACGACGCGCGCCAACAAAGAGATAATAGGCAATGACTCACCCCGCTGGCAGCCACAAAATGTACCTATGAAACTGACGACGCAGCTGCTGTAGCTAGTAATTACGTAAAAATGGAAGACATTAGGGACATCTTACTCCAGGAACACGACGTAAAACATAACAACATTGCATATCCTGTGATTCACATTACAGTAAATGACGTAAAATTTACGGCAGTACTTGACTCTGGCAGTCCCATTTCAGTAATTAGTGAAACAGCCTTTAGCAAATGCAACAAATCGAACGATTGCCCCACACTTCCGTTACGTAAGATTAAATTACAAGGTGCGATCGTTGGAAAAAGTGTAGATGTACGCCATCAAACCAACGTAGAATTCTTTTGTCAAAGCCATAGCTTCTCTATGAACTTTCTTATTGTTCCATTATTGTCGACGGAAGTTATATTGGGAGTAGACTTTTTGAATGAATACAAAGCAATCTTAAACTTTCACGATGCTGAAATAAGTTTAGAGAAAGAACGTAAGTCAATAGCTTTGAAATTTGAAGATTGGCTCTCAAACTACGACGTGGAAATTAATCGGCTTTACCTTCTGTTAGACAACAGTTCGGAATTTTCTACGGAACTAGACACTAACAATCACCCTGCGAGTACTGACAGGGATGATATCGACGACATATTTGAAACTAGTGAGTTAATTCAGAATAAAATCCAAACAATTGAGAATTGTAATGACACTGATAGGCAGGACCTTTTTGAGATTTTACAAGCACATTCCACAGTTTTTACTCACAAAACAGGAACAATCAAGGGATTTCAATACCAATTTCGTGTTCGTGAACATACTAAATTTTGTGTTAGACCATACCTAATGGTTCAAATGGCTCTGAGCACTATGGGACTCAACTGCTGAGGTCATTAGTCCCCTAGAACTTAGAACTAGTTAAACCTAACTAACCTAAGGACATCACAAACATCCATGCCCGAGGCAGGATTCGAACCTGCGACCGTAGTGGTCTTGCGGTTCCAGACTGCAGCGCCCTTAACCGCACGGCCACTTCGGCCGGCCAGACCATACCTAATTCCAGCACATTATAGGGACCGTGTTAGAACAGAAATACAATCTATGCTCGACGAGGGCATTATTGAGCCTGCAGTAAGCTCATACAACAATCCATTACATGTTGTTGAGAAGAAAAAGGGATCGATCAGTCTTGCCTTAGATTCGAGACAAATCAATACTCTCATTATTCCTGAAACAGACAGGCCGCAAACGATGGAAGAACTTCTTCAAATGGCTCTGAGCACTATGCGACTTAACTTCTGAGGTGATCAGTCGCCTAGAACTTAGAACTACTTAAACCTAACTAACCTAAGGACATCACACACATCCATGCCCGAGGCAGGATTCGAACCTGCAACCGTAGCGGTCGCTCGGTTCCAGACTGTAGCGCCTAGAACCGCATGGACACTCTAGCCGGCGAAGAACTTCTTCAAAATTTTAATGGCGTAAAAGTGTTGTCTTCTATTGATCTCAGATCCAGCTTTTATCAGATCGAACTTCATCCAGAATGTAGAAAATACACAGCTTTTATTTGTTTCGGCGTTTGTTATCAATTTCGGAAACTTCCTTTTGGTTTGAACATTTCTTCGGCAGCATTCATTCGCGGGCTTAATTCCATATTACCTGAGTTCTTAAAACGTCACATCGCCTTATATGTGGACGATATTCTGATAGCAGAAGCCTCATGGGAGCAACATAATCGCATTCTGAACAGTTTGTTACGTATTTTTGCAGAATCTGGAATTACAGTTAACTTGGAAAAGTCTGAATTCGGTAGGTCAAAGGTGAGGTTTTTGGGACATATTATTTCTTCTGAAGGCATTCAGCCGGATCTTGAAAAGTCAGAAGCAATCAGAGCCATTCCAGTTCCATCCACAGAAAAGCAAGTCCGCAGTTTTCTAGGTCTCGTAAATTTTTACCGTCGTTTTCTGAACATGCAAATTCTAGTTACACCAAAACTTTGTTCTCTCACAGGAGAAAATGCTATTTTGAACTGGGACGAACAAGCACAGTTGGAATTCAATTCTTTGAAAGAATCGCTACTTAACGCGCCAATACTAGCTCATCCAGATCTGTCGCAAGATTTCTGCCTTTGCACGGATTCTTCTAAAGTCGGTCTTGGTGCCCATTTATTTCAAGAAGCCATAGAAAATGACACTACTGTTCAGAAAACCATTGATTTTGCTAGCCGAGTGCTAACAAAATCTGAAAAAAATTATTCCGTTACTGAATTAGAAGCTTTAGCTATCGTTTGGGCATTTAACAAATTCCGTTTCTTTCTTTCTGGCAAGCACGTAAACGTATACAGTGATCATCGTGCATTACAATTTCTTATGTCTTCAAAATTAAATCATGACAGGTTAAAACGTTGGGCATTGTTTCTGCAAGAATTCCACTTCACAATAGTCTACATTCCCGGCACGGAGAACATTGTTGCGGACGCACTGTCACGCGCACCAGCTGGGCTTGAGAAAAGTAACACAGAAGGCAACCTCGAGAAAAATTTCAGTATTCTTTACATTCAGAAAGTCGCCTTTGAAAACTTCATCACCACATCTTTAAAGGACATTGCTCATGAACAAGATAAAGGTCCGAGTTGGAAAGACATCAAAAGTAAATGCCATGAAAAGACGCACACTCAGATTCGGCATTATTATCTGGTTAGAAACAACATACTCTTCAAACGCTGAACTGCTGATGACAAGCTGCGGGTACTTTGCATTCCAGACGATTTTGTTAATAAGCTCATTTGGTACATTCATTTCAGCTACGCACATTTTGGTCCACGAAAATGTTATCATATTTTTCGAACGACTTGTTATTTTAACAATATGGAAAAGAGAATTCGAAGAGTCTTGTCTATTTGTAAACTTTGTCAAAAGGCGAAACCATCTACTATCTCACATCGTGCTCCGTTGTTTCCTATCATTCCTTCTAATTTAAAAGAATTTGCTGCTGTTGATCTCTTGGGACCCCTTGTCAGAACATCGAATGGATTTTCGAACGTTCTAGTCGCTGTTGAACTTACTTCAAAATTTGTTTCTTTCACTCCGTTGCGTAAAGCCACTGGACGGTCGGTATCCAACGCCTTTGTTAAAAATTTCTTACGTGAAGTTGGCCACGTTGCTAACGTCATTTCAGATAACGGACCGCAATTCAGATCTGCTGTTTGGTCACGCATGCTTCGGAACCATAAAATCAAACCTGTTTTTATGTCCTTGTACTCACCACATTGTAACCCGTCTAAACGGATTATGAAAGAAATCAGTAAGCTTTGCAGACTTTATTGTCACAGAAAGCATCAGCATTGGGACAGATATTTACACTTATTTCAAAATGTGCTGAATGAAATGCCTCATGACTCCACTGCTTTACCACCTACTCTTGTACTGAAGAATGAAGAACCACCGAACAGAATCAGAGAGCTTGTACCTTTCCCAAATACACGTAAACTTCGACACAAAGACATAATTGATTTGGCTATTAAAAATATAAAATCTGCAGCAGACAAAAGAAAAATCTACACGGTAAAGCAAATGCAAAGAAATTATATATTGGTCAGAAAGTTCTCATTAAAGCTCAATCATTGTCACATAAGAAGAAACACTTGAGTCACAAATTCTTTCTGATTTACAATGGACCTTACAGAATCCGACGTATACCACATGATAATTGCGTTGAAGTTGAAACTCTGCGTACTAGGAAGAGTAAAGGATTGGACCACACTTCACATGTAAAACCGTTTATTGAGAGATAATCTGTTTTTTTTTTAATTTAATCTTTACTATAAAATTTTTCACTTCACGTTACTAGTACTCTTTGTCACACTTAGAAACTGTTAACATGTAACTACGTTTTAAAATAAACTATCCAGTCTATAACCTAGGGAACATATTTAGACAGTAATTACGAATGCATTGTTATAGTGAACAGACGACACAGTGTTATTGTGTGTGCACATTCTTGCTTGTTAGTGGCACGATTACGTAACGACCATAAGGCTCACATACTTAGAACATGTACCGGTAATGCTAATAAGATTTTAATGCAACATTTTAGTTTACTTGAAAATACATTCTGGATTTAAAGTACTTTCTGTGAGATATCAGATGACACAGTGGTTAGTTTATGTGACAGCTACACGATTTTATCACGACGCTACTAATGAGTGACACAATTTATATTATTGCTTTTGCGCTGTATCTGTTTTATATCTGCACAGTTTTTCTGTATTATTCTGGAAAGTAAAACATGTTTTAGTAGTAACTTTTGTGGTATAGCTACTTTGAGACAGCCTTTTTCGTAGCACAACAATACGTTACATTATAGTACTTTCTTGATCACGGTAAGGTACGTAATAACTACATTATCTATACGCAAAGCATTTCACTTTCGTATATGATGAGGTAAGTACATTGACTTCAGCAGAACTTTGCTTACGGAGGACGATAACTACGACAGTTCCACAGAATTATCTTACAGCAAGACGCACATTTAGCGCTACAGGATACACGCATTTGAGTGATTAATTTTGTACTTAAACCATTTATTTTTCAAGATTTTTGAATTACAAAGAAAGTTTTCCGTGATACATTTCATTCCACTGCTGTAATCTGTAACACCTGAGGGTATAATTACATTAATCCTCAGGGGGGTACACGCTTACTTTGTGTACCATGGGTTTGGCAAGCACAAGGAGCCCTAGCTAATATGGTATTTGCTTATACAACTTTACAAATCGGTACCATATTTCTGTAACACAGAATTACACAGCTATCTGATCATTTAACTGAGAGAAACAAACATTTTTTTTTTACTACATCAGTGACACATGTTTATGCAATTACACAGTTGGATAACTTCATACTTATGAAATTGTATTTTGTCTGTACTTTGTGAACTGTTCATATTTTTTCGGAACCGTTGTGATACTATGAGAGCTTAGAATGATGTATTTGGTAAGGGATTATGATGTTTGAAGTACGTTTGGGGTAGATAACTTTATTGAAGGTCTTGAAATTATTGAAAGAAGCTGCGACGATTCTGAGATGTGATTGATCTGTTATGATGTTATTATTGCGATGACGATGTGTATTATGCTGTTGAGGTATGTTTATGATCAATAAGCTGAGAATCGTACTTTAAGAGTTATGAAATGTGTGTACATGCGTGAATGTATCACAATGCCGCCGAAAATTTTTTGGACTCTGTTATATTGATAGGATTTTGTTTCTACACATTTGTAACGCAAATTCTCGACCTGGGAAATTTTTATACGAGACTGTCACTGCTGTCGTAAATATTGCGGTAAGAAAGTTAAGTGACCACCTTCACGTAATGCGTCGTGGGCACCCAGCTGCGCGACAGTTGCCTGGAAAAAAGCCATTAGTGTGTGCCTTACAGAGGCACAGGTGGAGAAAAAAAAAGAGGCCATTATCCTCGCTATTGACATTTCTTTGTAGAAAGCATCGCAAATACGACACGCTCAAACTTGGAAACATATGATTATACTGTGGAGCACGTGCTTTGTGCTACATACTGAAATGCTAATGAACTGATGGGAAATATTCTTACATCTGCACATCTGATTATGACAAGTGTCTTTCTACGAGAGTTGAGAGAATTTCTACTAACTTATGAAATGCCACATGACTATTGACTTATATTTTTATGCTTTTCTTTAGATAGTTGCTTATTTCATTTGATATCTGGTTTCCAGCTGCGTTACAGCATTGGTTTTATGAAATAAAATTAAATGCATTTGCTAATGTGAAAACTTTCTGTCAACAGATCTATTAAATAATAATTTTATGATCCACATTCTTCGAAAAAGGAGCACTTGGAATGGAAAGAAGAATAAGAATAGATTAATAACAGTAACTGCATACATAATTTTCTTTTCAACTACTCGGTAATTTTTTATAGAATAAGTTTTTGTGGTGCACCACTTTAATTATATAGACATTAAGAAGTGAATATACATTTCCCTTATCTGCATTGTTGTCTTTAGTATACTATTTTTTCTGCTTGCAGGTTTGTCATGTTTAGAGATAAGTTATTACATTTACTGCTGCTTGCTTTGCCAATTTGCATTTTTTGTCATTGCTGTTTGCGTTAATTGTTTTGTGCTGCTGCATTGCCTCATCCCTTAGTTTAGCATCTGAGCTCAGTAGATTTAAGTTAGCGTAAGAGGGGGTAGACTATATAAGAGAATGAGTTGCAATGAATTGGAAGAAATGCATTGAGAAGTTATACGAAAAAAGTACAGAAAGCAGGTATAGATAGGACTTTTTGGAAATAATGAAGAACGAAGGGAGATCTCCGAGAACTAAAGAAAGTTTTGTTTGCTAAATACTGCAGTAAAACAAACCCTGTCCTTTCCTTGTGTTATCCCACTATGTGTTTGTGTACCCTTGGGTATTTGTGTTCTTCCTGTCTTTATGTGTTTATCTGATGAGAGTTACATTGTAGAATTTTTCTGATAATATGTTATTTACTTTGTAAAGATGTTTAGACATTATTAATTCTGTTCTGTTTCAATGCTCATATGTGAAATTAATGTTTTGAAAACTATTCTCATTATTTTATATATTTACTTATGTCATAATTCCTGTAACACTGATGTATATGTTTATTTCTATTCTGTTGTAAAGCCTGTATTACTACAAATTTTATCTGTATTATTATGTTTTTAATGATGTTTTCTGTATCTCCGTAATTGTATTCTCATGTTATAAAATTGTAATTGACACCAGTTTATCAAATTAAGTAACTTGTAAGCATTCATTTCACTGCACACATTTCTGTTGGTCATAGTATATGCACAATATGTGAAAAAAGAGGACTGTTAGTGTTTGCACATGTGTTAATAATTCAGCAAGGGACTGGATAACAGAATTGCTGGTTCTAAGGACATTTCAAAAAACTTTTTTTGGGAGTGCACAAGTGGTGGTTTATGGACTTGCTATATTCTCCGCAAGACTCTTCGATGGTGATTGTGCACCTGCACAGTCTCAACAGATAGCTGCTGGCCGTCTCTACTAGGACTATAGTGGGTCTCCATCCTTGATGGCCCACCAATGCCATTATTTCTACAAGGACTACAGTGGGTCTGCACCTCTGGTGGCCCACCAATACCGTAATCTCTACCAGGACTACAGTGGGTCTGCTCTGTGATGACCTACCTACCAATATTCTTCAAAACTTCGACTGACTCTGCTGTGGGTTTGCTCTGTTGTCGCCCATTACCTGTCTGCATGTCAAGAGTCAGCACTGTCTTTCTGTTGGAAGGACTACACTACTTCTTCAAGACTGCATGGAAATCCACTACTTCTGTGTGCAATTTCTTTTACTAATGAGACTTTGTAAAAAAAACAAACTGTAAATACTATTATGATGAATGATCAGGACTGTCTTTATGGACTGTGAGAAAATTTTAGCTTTTGACCAACATTGTACCAATAAGTGTGTGCATTTGATTTCTTTGTTATTGTAATTGTGAAATTTTTTTTAACAAATATGTATTGGCCAGTGCCCAAAACATTTTGTAAAATTTTTTGTGGGGAGCATGGGGGCTATGTAAGTAGACTGTTTAGGTTTTCTTATTGGTAACGTCACGTAGCGCTCTGTATGAAAATCCCTGGCTGTGCTGTGTGCAGTCTGTGGCTAGTTTGCATTGTTGTCTGCCATTGTAATGTTGGGCAGCTGGATGTTAACAGCGCATAGCATTGCGCAGTTGTAGTTGAGCCGCCAGCAGTGGTGGATGTGGGGAAGTGAGATGGCGCATTTTTGAGAGCGGATGATCTGGACGTGTGTCCATCAGAAACAGTACATTTGTAAGAATGGATGTCATGAACTGCTGTATATATATTATCATTTTTGAACACTATTAAGGTAAATACATTGTTTGTTCTCTATCAAAATCTTTCATTTGCTAACTATGTGTATCAGTAGTTAGTGCCTTCAGTAGTTTGAATCTTTTATTTAGCTGGCGGTAGTGGCGCTCGCTGTATTGAAGTAGTTCTAGTAACGAAGATTTTTGTGAGGTAAGTGATTTGTGAAACGTATAGGTTAATGTTAGTCAGGGCCATTCTTTTGTAGGGATTACTGAAAGTCAGATTGCGTTGCGCCAAAAATATTGTGTGTCAGTTTAAGCACAGTCTTCTACAATTTTTCTAAGGGGACGTTTCAAGGTACCTGCATTGAGTGTAACTCAGTATATTATCTTACAGCTTAACTGGTCATACCATAACAAACTGTGTTGGCCTTACACGAATCTTAATGGAGGATGTAATATAGTAAGAATCTGGCAAGAAATTTGATCTTTGTAGTCACTGAAAATAAATCATCTTTTTCTTAGTAGAGTAGTAATAGAAACCTGAGCCGATAATATATTTTGTAACGACATGATAAAATAATAACCTCAAATTTAACACATAAGACTGCAAGTAGTAGTTACTAAAGATTTTAGTTAATTAATGTTAATTAACAAATGTCAGCATTATCTTTAATGAGTTTGGGACATTCCACTAGCTAGAATTATTCGAAACTGACGTGATAAACCAGGTCTTGATATTACTGATTTAAAAAGGTCGAGGAAAAGTACAAAATTGATTGAATCACCTGAGATACTATTTTCTCTTGAATCACCTTAAACTTCCGGCGCAAATATTATGAAAATGGAAAGTGATATGGATGAGCTGGTTTTGACAGAGTGTACTGTTAGCCAATGAACAAATTGTAGTAACGCTTAGAAAGTTTATTTTTTTTAATAACACACCTTTTTAAAATGGAACGATCCCTGTTGATACTAACAAAATGAAGGTAGGTTAAATTAGAATGTCTGTGGTGTTTGTTGCAGGATTCTAGTGCGACTCTTTTACGAGATAAGCAATTTCGAAAAGTTCCCTCACCTATGGTAGCAAACACTGAAGAACAACATAAGTACATGCAATAGTTATGTGGATTCTGACCAGAAACGAGACAACTTACCATCACAGGTCGTGTTCAGATGCCCACCAGCGGCGGCGCTACACGCTTCCAGTCTGGTATGGAACGATTGCTGCACACGTGCTAGCATTTCAACTCAGATGTCCTAGCAGGCTGCAGTAATATGTCGTTGCATATCATTGGGTGTTGTTGGTAAGTACTTGTAGACAGCGGCTTTCAGCTTTCCGCACAAAAAAGGCCTTTAAGCGTCAAATCCGAGGAACGGGACGGCCAATGTACAGCTCCTCCGCATCCAATCCAAGGATCTGGAAATAATTCGTGAAGAAATGCTGTGGTACTTCGTGGACTATGGGCTGGACAGCGATCATGTCGGTGCCACAGGTTCCTATCAGTCCGCAGAGGAACGTCTTTTAGCATCCGTGAACGACGGTCTGTGTATCTGTCCAGTGTTCGGTCTGTGAAAAACGATATTATGAACTGATGGTTCACTATTCAACATCACGCGTTTGCACTCCTTGGACGCTGACGTTCCACCTGGCGAAGCCAATGGGGATTGTCAACAGACCAATAGTGCATGTTTCGGTGGTTTACTTGACCATGATTAATATACGTGGCTTCATCACTAAACATGATAGATGGTACACCTAGAATATCCTGCCTTAATGCTCATGTACAGAAGTTAAGACGATTCTCATAACCGTTTCCATGCAGATGTTGATGTAGAGAGATGTGACGCGGATGGAACCGATGTCAATGGAGGATGCGTAGGACAGTTGCCTGACTCATGTCACGGCCTCGTGCGGTTGCGCGAAAGCTAACCTGCGGTTTCATTGCAACAGAAGCACGAACGTCGATTTACCCTCTTTTGTTGTCACTCGTTTCCTTCCGTTGCGATGTCTTGGTGTTACACTACCACTTTCACGTAACGGGTTGAAGTGGCTGATAAATGATTGCCAAGATGGTTGACGTCCATTCGGATGTCGTGCCGCATACATTGTACAACAACTAACTTTATATTAAGCTGATCGAGTCATTTGTAATAAAGGAGAAGTTGTAATCTACTCACCCCGTAAATATTCGTAATGTATGAAAACTGTAATTTGGTGAACAATATTTTTAACTAATTTCAGCACTGTAATGTGACCATTCACGTGTCTCAGTCAAGAGGGCAGTGAGGCGTCACAATGATTTTTTTCTTTCTTAGCCTGTTTAACTTATCTTACATGGACAGTGAGTGACGTTTTATTGAACAAACAACATTACTTTAATGCAAGAAAAGATCTCGCATTGTATTTGCATTTCAGTCGTAATAACGCTGATTTAATTTTTTTGTCATTTGTTTTATTCTTCTATTGTTAAATGCTCTTATCATCCCTTTCTCCCTTGTATCTATATGGACATAATGTCCATGTAAGTCTTGTTGAGTAATAAGTAACGCTAAATGAAATTCTCTGTGTTTTGCTTCTTCATTTTAATGTCAACATTACGTCTTAACAGTTTATGTGACTAATCAAGCGATCAATTTTTGTGATCAGAATTAACCGGATTGATCACGATCTGTTAGCCGCCATTATGGTTATCTCATAGAGATAATTACTGTTTATATTTATTGCATAGAACCTGTTTGCTTTATCTTGACGAAGTCTGATTTGACACAGCGAACTGAAAGTGGCGCGTTTATAATTTTAAATTTCACTGGCATAGAACCTTTAACCAATCCAGTTAATTCCAAAGGTAATACATCGTGTTCTCATTACAAGTTACACCACGAGAGAAAGACATTTTATCGTAAAACATTTATTGTAAAAAACTTCAAGATAGTTTTCTCTCTCACCACTATGACAGAAGATATACGATGACTGTTCGGAAAGTAAGAAACGATAGGTCGTGAATTGGAAACCACAGTGAAAATCAAAACTATTTTATTTACAACAGTTATCTACAACTTCCAGCTACTTATCTCCATAGTTGCCTATACGACGAGCAAATGCCGGGATGGTTCCTCTGAAAGGGCACGGCCGACTTCCTTCCCAATCCTTCCCTACTCCGATGAGACCGATGACCACGCTGTCTGGTCTCCTTCCCCGAAACCAACCAATCAACCAACCTATACGACGTTTGTCGTAGCGTTGTACCAACTTTCCAATGCCAGTGCTTTCCGCCAATTCCCTACGCTGGCCTACAGCTCGTCTGTGTCAAAATGTTACCTTCAGAGCCAGAGGTTCATGTGAGCGGAGATGAAACTCAGAGGGAGACAATTACGGGCTGTATTGTGGGTAATCGAACATTTCCAATTTGAAACGATTCAGGAGCATTTTCATTGCTCCTGCAGAATGCGGGTGAGAGTTGTCTTGAGGAAGAAAATGCACGACAGTTATGTAATGTTGGCTGCATAGCTTCAGGCGAAATTTCTCATCAGGCCATCGTACTAGGCGGGAGACACTATTATTCTAGGTATGTTTGTGTGCTCCCTGTGTGCTCAGAACTGAAAAGAACGACGTAACGCGATCGACAGACATTCTAGAAACACTGCAGAACACACCTGTGCAAAACTTCATCGGATTTTCACTGTGGTTTCCATTTCGCGACCGATCGTTCCTTACTTTCCGAATAATCCTCATATATCATCTGAAGCCGGCCGCGGTGGTCTAGCGGTTCTGGCGCTGCAGTCCGGAACCGCGGGACTGCTACGGTCGCAGGTTCGAATCCTGCCTCGGGCATGGGTGTGTGTGATGTCCTTAGGGTAGTTAGGTTTAAGTAGTTCTAAGTTCTAGGGGACTTATGACCTAAGATGTTGAGTCCCATAGTGCTCAGAGCCATTTGAACCATTTGAACCATCATCTGAAGACACGATTCGAGCCAATTTTATTTTGGACATTATTTAATCTGAAAGGTTTTTCGTATTTCCCTCTCGGCTCAGATCTCTTGTGACGGATGTTATAGTCTCTGTAGCAAGATCTGAATTTGTAGTCCTTCAAAGTAGGGGGAGAGCTTTTTTGACAGTCGATAAACTGTCGTTCAGAACCGTCCAGCTACTGAAACCGATATTTAATGTCTTTCCTTAACATGAACTTTTCACATGTGTAGCTGGCGAGCACAGAGTTAGACGAACCAGGACTTTACTGCCCTATAAGCAAAAGGTGAAACCGACG
Source organism: Schistocerca nitens (assembly GCF_023898315.1). NCBI lineage: Eukaryota > Metazoa > Arthropoda > Insecta > Orthoptera > Acrididae > Schistocerca > Schistocerca nitens. Next base: position 179,893,229 of record NC_064619.1, read on the forward strand.
TAATCTTGTTCATATCGTCAAAGAAGTTGGAGGAAGAATTGGTAATGAAGTGCATTGGTAGATGAGGGGAACGAACGCGCCAGCAAAAATTCTGTCTCCAATGAAGGGGTGATTTTTTGTGTTAGAGGCTGAAGGATCTTTGTCGTGGGGTGGCGCTGCGTCTCCGATAATAAGATAAAACCCTAGAGAGGAGAAAAGGAAAGGTATTTTAAGCTTCCTTCTCAGAAGTCTTACAAGATATTCTATCTGTATTTTCCAATAATATCGATGACATCTTTCGACTATCTCCCCGAGCGGTGTAATCTGTATTTACGTTGTATTAAGTAAGGTCATAAATAACTAAACGCAGAACAACATAACTGCACTTACTTGTCTTACGTTTTTTGCTCTTTTCATCAGCTGAGCGTTCATCGAAAAAATTGAATAAATCGAGTTTTTCATCAAATGAAACTGTACGGTTCCAGTAAATTATTCAGGTCTCGAACATGTGTGATGTATGCATGCAGACTGAAGTGACGAATGAAGATTTGTACCAAGGCCGGATTCGAACCAGGGAGTGCTCAGTAGGCAGATGTGGTAACCATGCACCCCTAGGCACAGTGGCTTTGTGCAACTTCACGGACTACCCTAGCACGCCTCCCTCCTTAGTCAAAATTCTCATTCACGCCACACCCATTGGTATTCCCCCTAAACTCGAACGGCATTAAAGACGTTCTCCAACTACATTGGAATGGCAACACATCATCGAACGAAGCAGGTGATCCTGCCTGAAACCCAGGCAGAGATGCTTTTAATCAAATGAAACTATATGATTGCAGAAACCTCTTCAACCTTCGTATACACACATCACAAACGTTCGAGACTTGAAAAGGTTTCTGGAACCATACAGTTTCATTTGATTAAAAGTAGCTATGCATGGGTTTCAGGCAGGATCCCCCGAGAAGAGCGCAAATCCAATTGGGAAGCGATTATTTTACGAGAATCGAATTAGAAACTGAAACTTGCTACCGGGGATCGAACATGAACCTTATACGGGTTCGATAGGAAATAATGAAGGTTTGTATTTGACTTCCCGTTGACGGACAGGTGAATGCAAGCAAGAGCAAACGTTCGAAAATGGGGGAAGAATGAGGAAGGGAATCGGAAGTGTCCTTTTCCGTGGAACAGTCGTGGCATTTTAATCGAGAGTCATGGACATTACGTTGGCACAAAATCCGTATGACTACGCAGGGCTAAGAAAATCTGTCCTCCCGAAAGTGAGTCTCACTACTTAGCACTTGCGTAATCTGGTTCGATGTGTCACTAGCAAGAATTACGAGGGAATGTGTGAAATTATTATTGGCTGGTCACATCTCATCGGACATCCTCTCGTTGCAGTCTGTCATTTTGTGTTCTGAAAGTAGTTGTTTTGTTCTGGCGTATGTAAAGAGGGCATGTAATGCCGTGTGTTTGTTATGGTAATCGAAGGTTTCATGTCAAATGTGGGCGACGTGAACATCAGTGCTCGTTACTTGCGTCTCTCCATAGTCAATTTCTTCCACGAAATTAATGGCATCTTTCAGCGAGATGCACCATGTGATCAAAAGTATCCGGACACCTGGCTGAAAATGACTTACAAGTTCGTGGCGCCCTCCATCGGTAATGCTGGAATTCAATATGGTGTTGGCCCACCCTTAGCCTTGATGACAGCTTCCACTCTCGCAAGCATACGTTCAATCAGGTGCTGGAAGGTTTCTTAGGGAATGGCAGCCCATTCTTCAGGGAGTGCTGCTGCGAGGAGAGGTATCGATGTCGGTCGGTGAGGCCTGGTACAAAGTCGGTGTTCCAAAAGTTCCCAAACGTGTTCTGTAGTAATAAGGTCGGGACTCTGTGCAGGCCAGTCCATTACAGGGATGTTATTGTCGTGTAACCACTCTACCACAGGCCGTGCATTATGAACAGCTGCTCGATCGTGCTGAGAGATGCAGTCGCCATCCCCGAATTGCTCTTCAACAGTGGGAAGGAAAAAGGTGGTTAAAACATCAATGTAGGCCTTTGCTGTGATAGTGCCACCAAAAACATGAAAACACGACCACACCATAACACCACCGTCTCCGAATTTTACTGTTGCCACTACACGCGCTGGCAAATGACGTTCACCGGGCATTCACCATACTCACAACCTGCCATCGGATTGCCACATTGCGTACCGTGATTCGTCTCTCCACACAACGTTTTTCCACTGTTCGATCGTCAAATGTTTACGCTCCTTACATAAAGCGAGGCGTCATTTGGCATTTACTGGCGTGATGCGTGGCTTACGAGGAGCCGCTAGACCATGAAATCCAAGTTTTCTCACCTCCCGCCTAATTGTCATAATACTTGCAGTGGATCCTGATGCACTTTCGAATTCCTGCACGATGGTCTGGATAGAAGTCTGCCTACTACACTTTACGATCCTCTTCAACTGTCAGAGGTCTCTGACGGTCAACAGACGAGGTCGGCCTGTACGCTTTTTGCTGTACTTGTCTCTTTACGTTTCCACTTCACTATCAAATCGAAAACAGTGGACCCAAGGGTGTTTAGGAGTATGAAAATCTCGCGTGCAGACGTATGACACAAGTGACACCCAATCACGAGAACGCGTTTTAAGTCCGTGACTTCCCCGAAGCGTCACATTCTGCTCTGTCATGATGTCTAATGGCTACTGAGGTCGCTCATATGAAGTGCCTGGCAGTAGGTGGTAGCACAATGCACCTAATATGAAAAACGTACGTTTTTTGGGGTGTCAGGATACTTTTGATCACATAGTGTAATTGCCCGTGCACAAGGTCAGAATCATGTTACAGTGATAGGATGGGCACGACGGGGAACTCACGTTGCTCTCTAAGCTGGCTTGATCTGAACCCAATGGAACGTATCTAACACGGAATTTGGCGGTAGCTCTGCGGCCACAAATTACCGTGTCGTAACGGGAATTACGAGACGTTGCGTAAACATCTGGCGCCAAGTACCTATGAAAACCAACCAAGGACTCGACGAATCCACATCAAGCAGAGTCCCTGTTGCATTCCGCTCCAAAGTTGAATCAACACGCTATTAACACTGTGGTCAAAATGTTTTCGCTGACCAGTGTTGTTTGTATAAATCCTTGTTGAATCTCAAGGATTGTTAGTGCAGATTTTACGAAGGTAGATTCATAAACTTCCTTAAAATTTATAAATTCTGGGCAAAGTGGTAGTTTATACTTATTGCTTCCTTGGTTTACTTAGCTTGAAACGTTGTCGCGAATAGCAGGAAGGCTAGCTAAATTCAGTAGTGCAGTAGCCAGAGCGGCAGAGGCTCGTACCTGACCGGACACAGCCACTATTTACTATTTGTTCTGCCAACAAGGGCGGACTCTGTAGCATCACGAGGCTCGGAGTAAGCGAGGAAAAGTGACCTTTGAACACAGTCAGTGTGGAAATATCATGCGTGTACGCAATGCGGATATCACGCTCTCCCGCGTGATCAGCCCCGTCCGTATAAGTAAGGGTGAAAACTTCCAGAAGGATGAGGCCGTGTGCAAAGACGCCTATAAAAGGGCTACACACACTACTGTTAGCTAGTGTCACTGTGTGATAGGGGCTGTACTTACAAGAATCCAATGTAGTTAACACTTAGGCCGGCACGCTCGCTTCTGCACCACGAGACTTAGGCTCAGGGAAGATTAGGAAATCTTATAACCAAACGAAGACACTTTGTAGATAGACTTGTACATAGGGAGTGTGCCAGGGGTGCTTCCAGTAATAATAATCCTATCTCCCGATTTATGATATCCTCCTGGGATCCCCGAGATTCCTGCCGAGTTCCGTACTCTAACCCACTCAGTAGCCTCCAAGTGCAGAGCAGGTGACCTACTAGCAGAAGTTATTCTCGACGTACCTTGTCGGTGCTTTCCATGACGCGCCTTCGTGCAGTCCTTCCTACGTCCTCTCAGGACTCTATAGTGGGACGCGACAATGGCATAATACGTTCCGTTTCATTATTATCACATCGAAGCAACTTGCACACCTATTGAGCCATGTCGCCTTGTTTTCCAGGCTGTTATATCTTTGGTTACTAATGCAATCCGTTTCCTGTCACGCCACCGGCTGGCACTTCGGTCTTCTTGTAGTTGGCTCTTTGGTTAGAGGGAGTTGGAGGCAGCTTGTTTACGGACTGTGGGCAGTCAGAAAGAGGAACGTGTGACGAACGGTGAGCGCCATTACGATGCCTGATAGGCGGTCGCTCGTCGAAGTGGGCGGATACTTGTACGGGGCAGTGGTGGTGTGGAGTGCTGGGCTCTAAACTGTTGCGACCGATTGAATATCTAGATTTGGGAGTGACTGCTGATGTGGGCATCGTGATCTCGTTGATTTCCTCTGGTAATCATCCACCGTACCTGATTTTTTGGTAAGGTTCTTCTGTTTATGGACTTTGGCACTTATACTAAGGTGCTGGACTTGCTCCCGTTAGGCTGGTTTGCCCGCTGTTATCCGTCACTCCGCACTCAAGGTACTAAATTCGCCCCCCTTTCTGTGTAAACTCCCTACATGGATGTTATACACTGAAGCACCAAAGAAACTGGCACTGGCATGCGTATTAAAATACAAGGATATGTAAACAGGCAGAATACGGTGCTGTGGTCGGCAACACCTATATAAGACAAGTGTCTGGCACAGTTGTAGATCGGCAATGGCAGGTTATCAAGATTTAAGTGCGTTTGAACGTAGTGTTATAGTAGGCGCACGACCGATGGAACACAACATCTCCGAGGTAGCGATGAAACAGGGATTTTCCCGTACGATCGTTCCACGAGTGTAGCGTGAATATCAGGAATCCGGTAAAACATCAAATCTCAACATTGCTGGGATCAGAAAAAGATCCTGGAAGAACGGGACCAACGACGACTGAAGAGAATCGTTCAACGCGTCAGAACTGCAACCCTTCCGCAAATTGCTGCAGATTTCAATGCTAGGCCGTCCACCAGTGCCAGCGTGCGAACCATTCAACGAAATATCATCGATACGGGCTTTCGGAGCCGAAGGCCCAGTCGTGTACCCTTGATGACGGCACGACATAAAGCTTTACGTCTCGCCTGGGCCCATCAACATCGGCATTGGAGTGTTGACGACCAGAAACATGTTACCTGGTCGGGTGAGTCTCGTTTCAAATTGTATCGAACAGATGGACGTGTACGAGTATGGAGACAATCTCCTGCATCCATGAAACCTGCATGTCAGCAGGGGACTGTTCAAGATGATAGAGGCTCTGTAATGGTATGGGGCGTGTGCAGTTGGAGTGATATGGGACCCCTGATACGTCTAGGTATGATTCTGAAATGTGACTCATACTTAAGCTTCCTGTCTGATCACCTGCATCCATTCATGTCCATTGTGCATTCCGATGGACTTGTGCAATTCGAACAGGACGATTCGGCAACCCACACGTCCAGAATTTGCTACAGAGTGGCTCCAGGAGCATTCTTCTGAGTTTAAACACTTCCACTGACCACGAAACTCCCGAGACATGGACATTATTGAGCATTGGGATCCCTTGCAAACGTGCTCCACCGCCTCGTACTTACGGATTTATGGACAGCCCTGCAGAATTCATGGTGTCCATTCCCTCCAGTGCTACTTCAGACAATATTTTAGTCCATGCCATGTGGTGTTGCGGCACTTCTGCGTGCTCTCGGATGCCGTAGACGATGTTTGGCAGGTGTACCAGTGCGTTTGGCTCTGCAGTATATTTGAGTATATTTAAACTGTGTTTTCCTTTTTATTGCAATTTGTTGAGTATTTCGGTGATCTTTGTAATTATTGTTTGGGTGTGAAATTAATTTGATTATAATATGTTCTAGGGCACCACATATGTTACATCTACATCTACATCTACATCTATACTCCGCGAGCCACCTTACGGTGTGTGGCGGAGGGTACTTATTGTACCACTATCTGATCCGCCCTTCCCTGTTCCATTCACGAATTGTGCGTGGGAAGAACGACTGCTTGTAAGTCTCCGTATTTGCTCTAATTTCTCGGATCTTTTCGTTGTGATCATTACGCGAGATATATGTGGGCGGTAGTAATATGTTGCCCATCTCTTCCCGGAATGTGCTCTCTCGTAATTTCGATAATAAACCTCTCCGTATTGCGTAACGCCTTTCTTGAAGTGTCCGCCATTGGAGCTTGTTCAGCATCTCCGTAACGCTCTCGCGCTGACTAAATGTCCCCATGACGAATCGCGCTGCTTTTCGCTGGATCATGTCTATCTCTTCTATTAATCCAACCTGGTAAGGGTCCCATACTGATGAGCAATACTCAAGAATCGGACGAACAAGCGTTTTGTAAGCTACTTCTTTCGTCGATGAGTCACATTTTCTTAGAATTCTTCCTATGAATCTCAACCTGGCGCCTGCTTTTCCCACTATTTGTTTTATGTGATCATTCCACTTCAGATCGCTCCGGATAGTAACTCCTAAGTATTTTACGGTCGTTACCGCTTCCAATGATTTACCACCTATGGCATAATCGTACTGGAATGGATTTCTGCCCCTATGTATGCGCATTATATTACATTTATCTACGTTTAGGGAAAGCTGCCAGCTGTCGCACCATTCATTAATCCTCTGCAGGTCTTCCTGGAGTACGTACGAGTCTTCTGATGTTGCTACTTTCTTGTAGACAACCGTGTCATCTGCAAATAGCCTCACGGAGCTACCGATGTTGTCAACTAAGTCATTTATGTATATTGTAAACAATAAAGGTCCTATCACGCTTCCTTGCGGTACTCCCGAAATTACCTCTACATCTGCAGATTTTGAACCGTTAAGAATGACATGTTGTGTTCTTTCTTCTAGGAAATCCTGAATCCAATCACAAACCTGGTCCGATATTCCGTAAGCTCGTATTTTTTTCACTAAACGTAAGTGCGGAACCGTATCAAATGCCTTCCTGAAGTCCAGGAATACGGCATCAATCTGCTCGCCAGTGTCTACGGCACTGTGAATTTCTTGGGCAAATAGGGCGAGCTGAGTTTCACATGATCTCTGTTTGCGGAAACCATGTTGGTTATGATGAAGGAGATTTGTATTATCTAAGAACGTCATGATACGAGAACACAAAACATGTTCCATTATTCTACAACAGATTGACGTAAGCGAAATAGGCCTATAATTATTCGCATCTGATTTATGACCCTTCTTGAAAATGGGAACGACCTGCGCTTTCTTCCAGTCGCTAGGTACTTTACGTTCTTCCAGAGATCTACGATAAATTGCTGATAGAAAGGGGGCAAGTTCTTTAGCATAATCACTGTAGAATCTTACGGGTATCTCGTCTGGTCCGGATGCTTTTCCGCTACTAAGTGATAGCAGTTGTTTTTCAATTCCGATATCGTTTATTTCAATATTTTCCATTTTGGCGTCCGTGCGACGGCTGAAGTCAGGGACCGTGTTACGATTTTCCGCAGTGAAACAGTTTCGGAACACTGAATTCAGTATTTCTGCCTTTCTTCGGTCGTCCTCTGTTTCGGTGCCATCGTGGTCAACGAGTGACTGAATAGGGGATTTAGATCCGCTTACCGATTTTACATATGACCAAAACTTTTTAGGGTTCTTGTTTAGATTGTTTGCCAATGTTTTATGTTCGAATTCGTTGAATGCTTCTCTCATTGCTCTCTTTACGCTCTTTTTCGCTTCGATCAGCTTTTCCTTATCAGCTATGATTCGACTACTCTTAAACCTATGATGAAGCTTTCTTTGTTTCCGTAGTACCTTTCGTACATGATTGTTATACCACGGTGGATCTTTCCCCTCGCTTTGGACCTTAGTCGGTACGAACTTATCTAAGGCGTACTGGACGATGTTTCTGAATTTTTTCCATTTTTGTTCCACATCCTCTTCCTCAGAAATGAACGTTTGATGGTGGTCACTCAGATATTCTGCGATTTGTGCCCTATCACTCTTGTTAAGCAAATAGATTTTCCTTCCTTTCTTGGCATTTCTTATTACACTTGTAGTCATTGATGCAACCACTGACTTATGATCACTGATACCCTCTTCTACATTCACGGAGTCGAAAAGTTCCGGTCTATTTGTTGCTATGAGGTCTAAAACGTTAGCTTCACGAGTTGGTTCTCTAACTATCTGCTCGAAGTAATTCTCGGACAAGGCAGTCAGGATAATGTCACAAGAGTCTCTGTCCCTGGCTCCAGTTCTGATTGTGTGACTATCCCATTCTATACCTGGTAGATTGAAGTCTCCCCCTATTACAATAGTATGATCACGAAACTTCTTCACGACGTTCTGCAGGTTCTCTCTGAGGCGCTCAACTACTACGGTTGCTGATGCAGGTGGTCTATAGAAGCATCCGACTATCATATCTGACCCACCTTTGATACTTAACTTAACCCAGATTATTTCACATTCGCATTCGCTAATAACTTCACTGGATATTATTGAATTCTTTACTGCTATAAATACTCCTCCACCATTGGCGTTTATCCTATCCTTGCGGTATATATTCCATTCTGTGTCTAGGATTTCGTTACTGTTCACTTCCGGTTTTAACCAACTTTCCGTTCCTAATACTATATGCGCACTATTTCCTTCAATAAGAGATACTAATTCAGGAACCTTGCCCTGGATACTCCTGCAGTTTACCAATATTACGTTGACTTTTCCTGTTTTTGGTCTCTGAGGACGGACGTTCTTTATCAACGATGATGATGTCCTCTCTGGTAAGCCGTCAGGTATTTTATCGTTTCGCCCAAGGGGGGGTCCCTCTAACCTAAAAAACCCCCGTGTGCACGCCACACGTACTCTGCTACCCTAGTAGCTGCTTCCGGTGTGTAGTGCACGCCTGACCTGTCTAGGGGGGCCCTACAGTTCTCCACCCAATAACGGAGGTCGATGAATTTGCAACCATTATAGTCGCAGAGTCGTCTGAGCCTCTGGTTTAGACCCTCCACACGGCTCCAAACCAGAGGACCGCGATCGACTCTGGGCACTATGCTGCAGATATTAAGCTCAGCTTGCACTCCGCGTGCGATGCTGGTTGTCTTCACCAAATCAGCCAGTCGCCGAAAGGAACCAAGGATGGCCTCAGAACCCAAGCGGCAGGCGTCATTCGTTCCGACATGTGCTACTATCTGCAGCCGGTCACACCCAGTGCGTTCAATAGCTGCCGGAAGGGCCTCCTCCACATTACGGACGAGACCCCCCGGCAAGCACACCGAGTGCACACTGGCATTCTTCCCCGACCTACCCGCTATTTTCCTAAGGGGCTCCATAACCCGCCTAGCGTTGGAGCTCCCTATAACTAATAGGCCCGCCCTCTGTGACTGTCGGGACCTTGCCGGAGAATCGGCCACTGGCCCAACAGGCGAGGCATCCTGTGGTGGCTCGGAAACGATGTCATCACCACTAGGAAGTACCCCGTACCTGTTGGAAAGGGGTAAGGCAGCTGCCACGCGGCCAGATCCCACCTTCGCCTTTCGGCCAGGCACGCGCGAGCCCACCACTGTCCGCCATTCACCCTGGAGTGATGGCTGACCGGTAAGATGCTCACTGCCGGAAGACGCAGCGACATCAGGGGTTCCATGCGATTCCAAGGCCACCGAAGTAGGCATAGGTCTCATCACAGTTGCCCCAACGCCACTACGAGCCGACGCCTGCGCCTCGAGCTCGATGAGCCTAACAGACAAAGCCTCCACCTGCCCCCGAAGAGTGGCCAATTCTCCTTGCGTCCGCTCACAACAACCACAGTCCCTACACATGACTATGTTTACCCTACAAGCGAACGGTGTACTCGCCTTATTAGCAGCAGGAAATCGAAGTGCTCTCTCACTGACGGTCTAACCGACACTGAGCTGTTCTAACCAAACAAACAAAAGCCTGTACGATACGAGGGTCGATAGCAACGGCGATACTGTACACTACACTGTTATTAAAATAAAAGGTTGTGTCTAGTAGGCACTCAAACACGCAAGAAAGTACAGAAATAAAATAGTAACTACCCAGATAACTGAAAATAAGTTGTACCTGTTTGAAGCTCGTAAAAATGTGTAACAAGCGAACGGTGTACTCGCCTTATTAGCAGCAGGAAATCGAAGTACTCTCTCACTGACGGTCTAACCGACACTGAGCTGTTCTAACCAAACAAACAAAAGCCTGTACGATACGAGGGTCGATAGCAACGGCGATACTGTACACTACACTGTTATTAAAATAAAAGGTTGTGTCTAGTAGGCACTCAAACACGCAAGAAATTACAAAAATAAAATAGTAACTACCCAGATAACTGAAAATAAGTTGTACCTGTTTGAAGCTCGTAAAAATGTGTAACAAGCGAACGGTGTACTCGCCTTATTAGCAGCAGGAAATCGAAGTACTCTCTCACTGACGGTCTAACCGTGACCCCTGAGGTCGAATATCGGGCCTGACCTTTAAGGTGGCAAATTCTCGCTTGCCTGACTTGCAGAAATTGTAACGTCGGGCATGGTCGTCGCAAACAAATGCGAGGCCAGGTGAATGTTGGTTCGTTTTCTGTACTCACGTTGGAAGTCCTTGGTAAGATGCAGTACTTCACTTAAAAGAAGGAATTTATTGTTTACTGTTTTATGTTTTACTGCTACTGTGTTCTGGTGCTTAGGTATTAGCCCTCAAGTATTTTTTGCTACTTCTAGAGATTATTTAAGTAAATTTATTTTTTGTGGAACTTGTTAACATTTGGCTGCTTAATCGAATTAACTGTTATGTTTGGACATTACAGTTAATGGGTATACCAATTTAGCCTTTGTTTTAATCATACAGCCATTGTGGCACTTAGATTTCGGTTGGTATCTGGGACGGGGATTGCATTTTTATTCTTGTGTCGGGACTAGGGAATTTACTTATTTTTGTTGCTCAGTCTTGCACGAATTGTGTGTCTGTTTCTTTGCCCTGGCTTCCCGAGTTGTTCGTAGTGTTGTGGCAGTTGGCCCTGGCGTTTTACCCGCTAGCTGCCGATTCACCGGGCATGGCTAACCCACGTCGGCTGTGTACGTGTGTGCGACGTGGTGTTGCGCCTTCCGTCTTGCGATAGCCACTGATACAGCGGGACCTCCTCGCTTGCTATTCCATCTGCATGTAAGTTATGTTCTTACTGTTACAGCATTTGGACTTAAGTTTGAATCAAAGTGTCCGCTGTCCTAACCCATCCTAGCCAAGCATTACCTCCGCCAGCCCGGCCTTGTCTTCTTACCTCTGCCTTAAAATTTGCTTTGATTTGAAAATCTTTCAATCCTTTGATTGTGGCTTGCTGAACCTGTAAATTTTAAAACCGTTGTTGCTTTTCTGTTCCAAAATTTTTAGTGCCAAAAGGGCGCTCTAAATCTTTTATAGTAAGCCTGGAACTGCCTTTGCCTTTCCTCTCTGAAAAACTGCTTATGGCAAAGAGACTCTCCAGACTGGTGAAATAATGAACATGTACATCTTAAAAAATTTGTTACCGTTTCTGTTTGAGAAAATGCTATATCCTAAGGGCTTCAGGTTGTCAAATGATGAACTTGTAACAATAGATCAAATGGCTCTGAACAGCATGGGACTTAACTAACCTAAGGACAGCACACACATCCATGCCCGAGGCAGGATTCGAACCTGCGACCGTAGCAGTCGCGCGGTTCCAGACGGAAGCGACTAGAACCACTCGGCCACAGCGGCCAGCGGTGAACTTGTAAAACTTTGAATATTGTTACCTTGCTGTTTGAAAAGTTGTTAATAACAAAGAGTTCCTCCAGTTTTGTGAAATGTTGTACCCGTGAATTTTTAAAAAATGGGTTATCCTTCGGTTTCTAAATTGCTAGCGCCAAAAGCGCCCTCAAATTATTTCAATCGTAATCCTGAACTTGTAAAATTTTTCTAAGCATGGGACACCTTCCTTGTTTGAAGTTTACTATCTAATGAGTGTTTCTCAAATTGTTATGGTAATGCTCTTTGATGCTCTTTGTGTAATTTTAGAGAAGTCACATTTGCCTGGTCGAGCTGTATTTTTACGATATTTTAAAGAGGCATTAGTTGTCATATATATATGAACTGCTTCGAGGGGTATATAAATCGCCTTATGCAGCTCGTGTTAACATGCCTTAAATTTGCTGTTCTGTCAGGGCTACTTTATTGTAAGTTTGGTCTTTCTGGTTTGTCGCCCTGAAATATGTCTCAAAGAGCTACTATTTATTTGTATGTTACTGATGTTTTAAGTAGGAGTATATCTTGTTAAATGAAAGGGACCAACTACTGTGAAGTAACAGTGACATATTGTCTTAAGGGCCTCTATTACATCTTTTCCAGGAACAACACATACCAAACATGTTACAAAACTTTCTCAATAGTAATAATAACAATAATAATAATAATACGAGGGGCGTTCAATAAGTAAAGCGACACATTTTTTTATCGTCTGAATTCGGGTAATAAAATACGGAATTTGTTGTGGAACATCGCAGAATATTCCCTCTTCGGACTATTGTTCCAATCATTACACACTGTTGGAGAAATGTAAGGTATGAGTGGAGCCACTGTACAGCACTTGAATAAAAATGTTGACTTGTAAGCTTAAAAAGTAAAATGTCGAAGTCGATAGTGTTGCAGGCTTTGCTGAAATACAAAAAAAAAAAAAAAAAAAAAAAAAAAAAACACGTAATAGTCGTCTGTTGTTTATCCATAACTTGTTTCAGTTTGTCAGTCATTTTTATAAGAGCAGTCGTGGTGCTGCGATTTTACCGGAAACCGGACTGGATTAATCTGAAAGGTTATTTGTTGTTAAATAATTAGAAAGCTGTATCTTCAATTTGGACGCTTGCATAGGGTAACCACTGGTGTGTGGGTGGTGTAGAACCATTGTCGGCCTAAGTTCACCGGAAAGTTTAGCAAAGAAGAAAGACTGGAAGCTGAGTCGAGATATAGGGTGGATTAAAATTTTGTAGAGCTATATTTTGCCACATCCACCAATTCCCTTCCTCCCACCACTTCTTTGAATGTGGAGCTATTTTCTCGGCGATTGCCATTACAGGCATTCATACTCCAGTGTGGTAAGTGATTTGAATTAAGGTATCAGAACGTGTTATTTAGTTATAGAGTCATGTAATTCCTTTTCTCTCAGAGTTGTCCATGTTAGGGAAGTGAGACAAGGTACCCTAATTCTTCTGATTATTTTAGTATTTCTGTAGGAAGAGTGTAGCGTGACGATTATTCTTTTGTGCGAGTTTGGGCCCAAGTATCACATGACTTAAACAATATGTGTTAATTCTTGGTTAATATATACTCAGAGATAACCGAGTGTATTTTATCCAGTTTTAGGGACTGCTTCTTTGTTTCTAATATGCAGGTCCCCCACCACCCCATACTTTCATGGTTTCACAACTGGAATGGTACCTCCCTTGGCGCAGCATATAAAATTCAGTGTCTTGAGTCGGTTTGAGTCAATACGAGTGATGCTTTCTTTGTAGGAATCGTGTCCACATCTGTCCACCATCACTACCACCACCACCAGCATCATCACCCCATATGCTCATGGTTTCATAGCTAACAAGCTATAGTATCCTCCACTGTCTCAACTGTAAAGTTCTGTGTACAACGAGTACCCAATTACAGTGTGAAATATCAACCAGTTTCTATTTTGTTTTCTGAATTATTTGAGGCTCTCGGTCACGATTGTGCGTACTTGGTATCGGCTTCAGCCGCACCTACTCTATTTATTAACTGAATTAATCCACCAACAAAGGTGACGCAGAAGTTTTTGAGAAGACTTGAACTTACTCTTGCGTTTGTTTCTTTGTGATTAGCACGTCCTCCTTTGGTAACCATTTTCTGGGGTTTTTAAAACCTTGTAGAATTGGCTGTAGTTTCACTCACTATTGAGTACGTTCGCCTTTTTGCTCAGTTGGCCTACTATAGCTAGTAGCCTATATGGTTGCCAACCGCTTTATTAAATGCATGAATATGCCTGCATTTGATACGACTATATTATAAGTGCTTCACATTCTTCCTGTCAAATACTCAGCCATGAGAAAATGATGTGTCGGTTACAAATGAAATAGAAACCCTGTTGGTCACGCAAATAATTTCTTATCCGATAAACCATTGCTAGTCCTGTCCAAATCAATTTCCTCACGAGAGATCGATGCGCTTATACTGTTGAGAGTGAAGATTTACAAAGTACTGAGTGGAAATACACTCCTGGAAATGGAAAAAAGAACACATTGACACCGGTGTGTCAGACCCACCATACTTGCTCCGGACACTGCGAGAGGGCTGTACAAGCAATGATCACACGCACGGCACAGCGGACACACCAGGAACCGCGGTGTTGGCCGTCGAATGGCGCTAGCTGCGCAGCATTTGTGCACCGCCGCCGTCAGTGTCAGCCAGTTTGCCGTGGCATACGGAGCTCCATCGCAGTCTTTAACACTGGTAGCATGCCGCGACAGCGTGGACGTGAACCGTATGTGCAGTTGACGGACTTTGAGCGAGGGCGTATAGTGGGCATGCGGGAGGCCGGGTGGACGTACCGCCGAATTGCTCAACACGTGGGGCGTGAGGTCTCCACAGTACATCGATGTTGTCGCCAGTGGTCGGCGGAAGGTGCACGTGCCCGTCGACCTGGGACCGGACCGCAGCGACGCACGGATGCACGCCAAGACCGTAGGATCCTACGCAGTGCCGTAGGGGACCGCACCGCCACTTCCCAGCAAATTAGGGACACTGTTGCTCCTGGGGTATCGGCGAGGACCATTCGCAACCGTCTACATGAAGCTGGGCTACGGTCCCGCACACCGTTAGGCCGTCTTCCGCTCACGCCCCAACATCGTGCAGCCCGCCTCCAGTGGTGTCGCGACAGGCGTGAATGGAGGGACGAATGGAGACGTGTCGTCTTCAGCGATGAGAGTCGCTTCTGCCTTGGTGCCAATGATGGTCGTATGCGTGTTTGGCGCCGTACAGGTGAGCGCCACAATCAGGACTGCATACGACCGAGGCACACAGGGCCAACACCCGGCATCATGGTGTGGGGAGCGATCTCCTACACTGGCCATACACCACTGGTGATCGTCGAGGGGACACTGAATAGTGCACGGTACATCCAAACCGTCATCGAACCCATCGTTCTACCATTCCTAGACCGGGAAGGGAACTTGCTGTTCCAACAGGACAATGCTCGTCCGCATGTATCCCGTGCCACCCAACGTGCTCTAGAAGGTGTAAGTCAACTACCCTGGCCAGCAAGATCTCCGGATCTGTCCCCCATTGAGCATGTTTGGGACTGGATGAAGCGTCGTCTCACGCGGTCTGCACGTCCAGCACGAACGCTGGTCCAACTGAGGCGCCAGGTGGAAATGGCATGGCAAGCCGTTCCACAGGACTACATCCAGCATCTCTACGGTCGTCTCCATGGGAGAATAGCAGCCTGCATTGCTGCGAAAGGTGGATATACACTGTACTAGTGCCGACATTGTGCATGCTCTGTTGCCTGTGTCTATGTGCCTGTGGTTCTGTCAGTGTGATCATGTGATGTATCTGACCCCAGGAATGTGTCAATAAAGTTTCCCCTTCCTGGTACAATGAATTCACGGTGTTCTTATTTCAATTTCCAGGAGTGTAGTAAACAACTGCATAGGGAAACGTAGAGCTGCTTCCTAAACGTTCGCTTCCCTGATTGCTCTCATCCACTAGCATTATCCGTTGTGCTATTCATTGCTGTTCCAATAAATATTGCGCTAATAGATGTGGCACTATCAACTTTTATACTACGAAAAGTATAAATTCGATTATCGGTCCAAATCTATACATAGTATAAAAAAGAATGCACATATGTATTTATGTATGTATGTATGTTCGACAGCTCCTCCCAAACCAATAGATCGATTTCAACTAAACGTGGTACACGTATCACTTACTGTCTGGAAAGAGTCGCCGTGGAGATGAGAACCACCCACCTACGACAGATGTGTAAGTGAAAA
Organism: Schistocerca nitens; assembly: GCF_023898315.1. Lineage (NCBI taxonomy): Eukaryota > Metazoa > Arthropoda > Insecta > Orthoptera > Acrididae > Schistocerca > Schistocerca nitens. The sequence goes on from NC_064619.1 coordinate 179,909,225, forward strand.
CGAAAGAAAGCCAAGACGCGCGATTTATCAGATTTTATTCGTACTGTGCTTGATAACGAGAGCACTTAGTGACTAGCAACAAACTTTGTACACAATTTAAAACCTTTCCGGAACTTTTTCTCGCTAACAGCCCCCAGAAAATGATGAAAGGAAAAAAACGTTTATCGGTTACTACATTCTCACTGTTGTGCAGTACAAGTTATGCATTAGGTATGACGTTTTTAATTTATTACTTCATTACTACTGATTCTATTCGCAAAACATTTTGCAGACGTTATTCACATATACCGCTGAATTTGCTTGAAAAAGTATACCATTGTACTACACACACTTCAGGAAACAAGACGTTCCAAACATTGAGATGGGTGAAACATTGCTGCATCACCCATGACGTTTAAATTTATTACTTCTTTTCTACTAAATTTATTACTGACACAGTTCGCAGATAGTGTCTATATATGCCTCTGAATCTACCTACGAAATTATATCATTGTACGACGCCTAGTTCAGGAGATAAGACGTCATAAACATTGGGCTGCGTGAAAAGGAAACTGCAGGCGAAATTCGCTAGAGATACAGGTAAACTACGTATATATACGTTGAATATATGTGAGATATATGTGATATGTGCGTACGTGAGCTAAGATACGAATGAAAAGCTCCTCTTAAACTCCTGGTTCGATTTCAACCAAAGTTAGTACACTTACTATCGATACTTACTATCTAGAAAGAAATACTGTAGGGGTAAGAACCGGTAACCTCCTATCAGGGTAGCGGTGGTAACGTGGAGACTGGAAAGGGTAGAAGCAGATGGGTGCAGAGAAGGGGAATTCGGTGATGGGCGGAGAGAGGGGAGGAAGAAATGGACACAGAGAGGAGAAGGGGGAAATGGACAGAGAGATTGGGAGGGGTAAATGGACGGGGAGTGGGAAGGTACAAGGAGAAGGGGGAAAAGGAGATGGACAGAGGAAGGAAAGGGAGCAAACTGACAAAAAATGGGAAGAGAAGGAGATGAACAGAAAAAAGGAAGAGAAGACAGTGAGAGGAGGAAAAGACGGTCGGTGAGAGGATTAGGACAAGATGGAAAGAGGGGCAAGGAGAAGATGGACGATGGAGAAGGCAGCAAGAGATAGAGAGGGGGGAAGGAGGAGCACCAACATAGGAGGAAGGAAACGATGGACTAATAGAAGATTGGAATGAATAAACACCTGGGTAACGCCAGCTATTCAGCTAGTCATTCTCACATTATAATGAGCTTTTTATCAGACTGTTATGTCTTTGGAAGCACATCCCAAGATGTATCTTCGCCTAGAAAGATATTACCAAAAGGGAAGTAATATTGTAATACACCCCCGTTTGAAGCCTACGAATTCTTAGTGGTCGTGTGTGCTTTATCCATTTTGAAACTTGCCTGTTCATTTGAAAATTTCATTTCTTCTCGATGTATTTGGCTTTTAATAGAGCGTGAAACTTTTTTTTCAGTACTCTGCCCTTTTCAGCTATACTCAGCTTCGACTGACCGTCAGGAGCTCTTAGAGTAACCTCTCTGCGTGATTACTGAAGCGATTTTGCATCGTCGAGGAGTCAGTTTTTTTTTAACCAATGAGAAGCCTTCGCGGTTTATTAGCCACGAGGCCAGTTTTATTTGAAATACACACATCAACGAAAGTTTTGCATCATTCCTTTATTTTCATATTCAAGGTACAGAAAATAATAACTGGCTCTGAGGGATGCGTATATATTCATTTGTAATGTCCCCAGATCATCGAATGTAAAACAAAAAATCTTCTGACAAACTGCCTATTGGCTTCTGTCTCGGGTTCTTCGGCCGACGTTCATCTGATTTTTTTGACGTTTCGCCAGCACGAGTGGCTGGCATTGTCAAAGCTTCACCCTCCATTGCTGGTGGTGAACTGGAGCCGAGCTCGCGGCCGCAGACTATATGTACCTGGCGCGCCAACGTCCGAGGGCTTCTCCGCGGTCATTTCCGGTGCGGTTCTCCTCTTGCTACCTGCGACGGTCGTTCGCTACAGTACGGGAAGCCAGGATCCGTTTACCTTAAGGCTCTCCTCTTTCTTGTTCAAACTGTTCGCGTGTTTTTGTATTTCTACAGCTTCTCTGAACAAGCGCGTGTGATAGTGCTTCTCTACAGCCAGAACTTCCGTGTCGGCGAATTTTATTACGTGGTCGGTCTCATTCAGTGCGATTTCTCCACCTGCCCCAACCTGCAATGTCGCTTATGCTCTTTGATCCTGGTGTTAATTGATCGTCCAGTCATTCCGACATAAACTTTTCCGCATGTGCATGGTATACGGTATATTCCCGACATTTCAAGTGAGTCTCTTTTCTCCTTCGCCGATCTAAGACACTCTTTGATCTTCTTTGTCGGTTTGAAAATCGTCTTTACGCCGATTCTGTCAGTTACTCTGGAAATGTATGGCAGAAAGGCCGTACCCGACATTTCTTTCTCTGGTTCCTTACTTCGCCGAGTGCTTGGCTCTGTTACACTTCTAATGTAATTTGTGGAGTACCCATTGCTCCTCAGAACATTTTTCCAGGTGTTGCATTTCTCGTTTGAGGTGTTGCGGCTCACATATTCGTCTTGCTCTCACTACGAGCGTACTAATCATGCCTCTTTTCTGGCTCGGGTGGTGGTTTGACAGTTAGTGCAGGTATCGGTCCATGTGTGTCGGTTTTCGATACACGCTGTGTCCCATCATTGGTCGCGATTGTACTTGGTGGCATGGTTTATGTCCACTCTGTTACCCAGCCGTCTCTAGTACGTCGCTATTGGTGCTCTGCTTTCAACTGAAATGCTGCAGTCCATTCGAGTGCAGTGTTGCACCGGTAGGTACCCTTGGAAATTGGAAATTTGTGGTAAGCACTATGGGACCAAACTGCTGAGGTCATCGATCCCTATACCTTTAACTGTCAGAATTTTCAAAATGGTATATTACACTTTGCTTTCAATTTCTTGACTTCTTATATATTTAAATAATGCACACATGCTATTATTTGACCTTTCTCTGTCTTAGTGTGTCTATTATAATAGCTGCGTTTATAAAATTTTTTCTGTGACATTGAAATTCAATTACAGACACTGTTATTAACCAGATTTGAATACAAATAAGGTAAAACACGAAAAAAATAATTCTCGTAAAACAATTTATAAGAACAAACGCAAATTAATTCGCAATAACTTGATTAACTGACATTCCTGGTATACTTCAAAACATTCTGAACACAATCCTTTTGTGCAAAGCCGGCCGAAGTGGCCGCGCGGTTCTGGCGCTGCAGTCTGGAACCGCGAGACCGCTACGGTCGCAGGTTCGAATCCTGCCTCGGGCATGGATGTGGGTGATGTCCTTAGGTTAGTTAGGTTTAACTAGTTCTAAGTTCTAGGGGACTAATGACCTCAGCAGTTGAGTCCCATAGTGCTCAGAGCCATTTTTTTGTGCAAAGTGCTGATGACTGCCCTTTGCAGTACAAACCTACACGTGCTCTCTCTTTGTCAATATTCTTAATGTAGTGTTTTATACCGTTGTATCTCACTTCACTTGGGATACACGTTTAGATATCACTGGTAGGAGCCCTGCCTGCTCCTTTTACAGGATTCACATACCTCTTTAAGTAAACTTGTACATTTTCTCCCCTGAGTTCAAACTGATTAGTCCTAGCTCCCGTTCCGTTCTTCACCGCCAAGCATTATGTACATATTATGTACACTACTGGCCATTAAAATTGCTACACCAAGAAGAAATGCAGATGATAAACGGGTATTCATTGGACAAGTATATTATACTAGAGCTGACATGTGATTACATTTTCACACAATTTGGGTGCATAGATCCTGAGAAATCAGTACCCAGAATAACCACCTCTGGCCGTAATAACGGTCTTGATACGCGTGGGCATTGAGTCAAACAGAGCTTGGATGGCGTGTACAGGTACAGCTGCCCATGCAGCTTCAACACGATACCACAGCTCACTAAGAGTAGTGACTGGCGTATTGTGACGAGTTAGTTGCTCGGCCACCATTGATCAGACGTTTTCAATTGGTGAGAGATCTGGAGAATGTGCTGGCCCGGGCAGCAGTCGATCATTTTCTGTATCCAGAAAGGCCCGTCCAGGACGTGAAACATGCGGTCGTGCATTGTCCTGCTGAAATGTAGGGTTTCACACGGTTCGAATGAAGGGTAGAGCCACAGGTCGTAACACATCTGAAATGTAACGTCCACTGTTGAAAGTGCCGTCAATGCGAACAAGAGGTGACCGAGACGAGTAACCAATGGCACCCCATACCATCACGCCGGGTGATACGCCAGTATGGCGATGATGAATACACGCTTCCAATGTGCGTTCACCGCTATGTCGCCAAACACGGATGCGACCATCATGATGCTGTAAAAAGAACTTGGATGCATCCGAAAAAATGACGTTTTGCCATTCGTGCACCCAGGTTCGTCTTTGAGTACATCGTCGCAGGTGCTCCTGTCTGTGATGCAGCGTCAAGGGTAACCGCAGCCATGGTCTCCGAGTTGATAGATCATGCTGCTGTAAACGTTGTCGAACTGTTCGTGCAGATGGTTGTTGTCTGGCAAACGTCCCCATCTGTTGACTCAAGGGATCGACACGTGGCTGCACGACCCGTAACAGCCATACGGATAAGATGCCTGTCATTTCGACTGCTAGTGATAGGAGACCGTTGGGATCCAGCACGGCGTTCCGTATTACCCTCCTGAACCCACCGATTCCATATTCTGCTAACACTCATTGGATCTCGACCAATGCGAGCAGCAATGTCGCGATACGATAAACCGCAATCGCGATGGGCTACAATCCGACCTTTATCAAAGTCGTAAACGTGATGGTACGCATTTCTCCTCCTTACACGAGGCATCACAAAAGCGTTTCACCAGGTAACGCCGGTCAACTGCTGTTTGTGTATGAGAAATCGATTGAAACCTTTCGTCATGTCAGCACGTTGTAGGTGTCGCCACCGGCGCCAACATTGTGTGAATGCTGTGAAAAGCTAATCATTTGCATATCACAGCATCTTCTTCCTGTCGGTTAAATTTCGCGTCTGTAGCACATCATCTTCTTGGTGTAGCAATTTTAATACCCAGTAGTGTATATATGTCAATCAACCAAGAAACTAAAGCACACAACTATTTCTTGTTTCGAATATTTATCCTGTATATGGCAATATTCTTATCCATCCTATCCACTCCCTCCATATGTTTATGATAAGCTGAACTAATTTGAGGACTTTTACATGACTCACTTTCTTCTCCTTCGTGGGGTATCTTTTTACAGATGGTACAGGTTCCACTATTTCACTCGTTCACAGGTGGATAATACAGCAACTAATGAATGTTCCAGCCAATTTGTAACAATAACACCATTATCCTTGGAAAGTGAATATTCAAAAGTCCTCTTTTCTTTCAGACTAGCTCTCGATTTGAAGAAATGAGGCAAGATTTGGGAACTCTATTTTCTCTAGTAATGTTTGTTCAACCATAACCTTCATGTCATAGGAAAGACAGAACAGCAGATTCTGTAAAGATGTAGTCAAAGAAAAATGGGGTGACAATTGGTTTACTTCCAGTGTTAAGTAATGAGTCATAGCTATTAGTGGAAAAATAGACTTACCAAACTGTTCTTCATATCGTGTATTTGTATTTGGTAGTTTTCCTTGATAAAAGGAAACATTTACAAGATATGCATGTTTTACATGCAAATCGTATTGGCTTCCCCCTGATAAATTAGTTCCCAGAGTGTCTCCCAAATGTTTTATCACTGATTCATCATAAGACGATGTTGTTGAGGAACAGAAAGCTTACTACATTTGTCTGTAACACATTCAGTAAATTTTCCACAGCTTCTTCTTTTTGTGGATTTGGTTATCGTTATTACAAAAATGGCTCTGAGAACTATGGGACTCAACTGCTGAGGTCATTAGTCCCCTAGAACTTAGAACTAGTTAAACCTAACTAACCTAAGGACATCACAAACATCCATGCCTGAGGCAGGATTCGAACCTGCGACCGTAGCGGTCTTGCGGTTCCAGACTGCAGCGCCTTTAACCGCACGGCCACTTCGACCGGCTATCGTTATTACAATGCAGACCTCTGAGAATTTGTTCAAAATGATTTCTTCTCGTGGCTTTATGTACAAACTCGTTTCTGATGTCCAAATTTGAATCTCGGTACAATCTCTTACTGTGAAGAGGGTTATGACTACTTAGAACAAGGATGTCAAGGAAACATCACATTTCTGCATAGTTTATGTTAGGATTCGGAAAGTTCTTAAAAAGTGCATAGTTCTCTGACTCGTGAGCTAGGAATTTTATAAGATCATCATCGAAGAATATGTCGAAAATTTCCTCAGCAGACTTATCAACACACGTTGAAAAGCATAAATCAGGAAAATGATTCAAATTTGTAGTTTTTGCGCCATGAACTCAAGTTTTCTGTTTATTTATTGTTCTGTAATATGAAGTTCTGAAACCTGTTTCTATTTGCATCTCTGTTAATCTTATATCAGCGTCGACTAGGAGTTGTTGAGTGTTTAAATTATATCGTACTTCCCCTTCATCCTCACACTCGAATCATCATCTAAAAGTTCTGGGCCGATTTACTTCGAATTTCTGCACATTTGGGTGGAAACAGGCTATGTATATATTTAGTACACACAATAAATAAATATGTATATAAAATATATAAAGGAGAAAGGTTGTTAGTGAACGTCTTGAACAGTGCTTGGTCGTTTTACTTCAGAGTTCTTAGCAGATTTACTTAAAATGTGTACATTCACATGAAACAATGAGGAAAATTAACGAAGAATTAAATGCCTAACGAACGAAAGACGTCGTGAAAATCTGACTGTAATTCATTACGCTAGAATAAATTACAGCGTCAATAGCCTTCTTGGAGACGGTAGCATCAGAGCGCAATAGATAGCGGGAAGAGCGAAATCTCGAGAAGCTGACAGAAACACGATTGCAAACTCTTATTTATTGATTTGTTGCCGTTGCGACATGTGACATACACGTTAGACGATATTTTAGTCAGTGTTTAACAGTTATTTTTATTACTAAGATCCACAATGCCATACAAACTAACGCAGTTCGTGGGTATGGTACTAACAAAATTCACTAGGTCGCGCGCCGATCAAAAGATCGAACAGGATCCCACATTAACCGAAATGTGGCGTAACCTCTTCGAGCAGTTAGAGTCCTGTTCAAATACGATCCTTCTTGAAACAGATAAAACTGAGCTGTAACAATGGAAAACGAATTCCTCAAAAAACATGCAATCAGATACTTATCGCAAAATGTAGCAACGGATGGCGCAATTGGCCGTCTTTTCATACAGGTAAAGACGTATTCATTCGTTACATTTAGTTGGCACCAAGGGATTCAAATATGCCTTTCCATATAACACCATTGAAGTTTCCAACGCAGCTTGCATTCGCTATTTACATCTACATGGCTACTCCGTAAATCACACTTAAGTGACTGGCAGAGGGTTCATCGAACCAGCTTCACAATAATTCTCTACTGTCCCACTTTCAAACAGCGAACGGAAATAACGAACAGCTATATCCTTCCGTGCATCCTCTGATTTTCCTATTTTATTATGTTCATCGTTTCTCCCTATGTACGTTGGCTTCAACAAAATATTTTCACTTTCAGAGGAGAAAGTTGAAATTTTATGAGAAGATACCATCGCAACGAAAAACGCCTTGGTTTCAAGATGTCCCCCCAAATCCTGTGCTATGTTAATGACACTCTCTTCCATATTTCACATTAGTAAAAAACTTCTGCTCTTCTTTGAGATTCCTCGAAGTTTTTCATTACTCATATCTACTAAGAATCCATACCGCGTAGCAGTACTCCAAAAGAGGACGGATAATTGTAGTGTAGGCAGTCTCTTTAGTAGAACTGTTGTGTCTTCTAAGTCTTTGTTTACCTTTCCCCACAACATTTTCTATGTATTATTTCCAGTATAAGTTGTTTGTAATTATAATTCCTAGGTATTTACTATTTACTTGAATTTACGAGCTTTAGATTTGATTGATTTATCGTGTAACCGAAGTTCATGGATAGAACTCATATGGATGACCTCACACCTTTCAATTGCCAATTTTCGCATAATACAGATATTTTATCTAAGTCGTTTTCAAATTCGTTTTGATCTTCTGAAGACTGTACTAGTCGATAAACGACAGCATGATCTGCAAACAACCTAAGACGGTTGCTCAGATTGGCTCCTAAATCCTTTATATACTAAATAAGGAACAGCAGACGGCATATAAAATTACCTCGGGGAACATCAGAAATCAGTACTGTTTTACTCGATGACTTCCCGTCAGTTGCTGAGTCAGCTGTGACCTTTTTGACAGGAAATCACGAATCCAGTCACATAACTGAAACGTTATTCCATAGGCACGTAATTTCACTACAAGCTGATTGTGTGGTATAGTATCAAAAGTCTTCAGGAAATCTAGAAATACGGAATCAATTTGAAATCCCTTGCGATACACTCAACACTTCGTATGAGTAAAGAGCTACTTGTGCTTCAAAACAACGATTTTTCTAAATTCGCGTTGACTGAGTGTCAATAGACCGATCTCTTCTAGGTAGTTCAAAATGTTCGAACACATTATATGTTCGAGAATCCTCCTGCATATCGACGTTAATGATATGGGCCTGTAATTTAGTGGATGACTCCTACTGCCTATCTTCATTATTGGTATGATCTGTGAAACTTTCCAGCCTTTGAGTACGGATCTTTCGTCGATGGAGCGGTTATATATGATTGTTAAGTTTGGAACTACTGCATCAGCATACTCTGAAAGGAACCTAATTGATATACAGCCTGCACCAGAAGAATTGATTTTATTGAGTGATTTAAGTTGCATCTCTACTCCGAGGATATCTACTTCTAAGTCACTCATGTTCGCAGCTGTTCTTGATTAGACTTTGGGAATATTTACTTCGTATTCCAGATGGTGAAGGAATATTGGAAAGCTGTGTTTAGTAACTCTGTCATCGATTGTGTTTCCGTTGCTATCGCGCAGAGAAGGCATTGATTGTGTTTTTCCACTAGAATGCTTGCCGTTGTGACTATCAACAAGGCATAGGGTCAGTCATTTTGTGTGGCAGATAGTAAACATCATGATAAACGTCGGACGTTGCAGCTAGTGAAATAATAAAATACGTATTTCTTTTAGGACTAGCAGATAGCTAGGGATTTGTCATTACGCTGTTATTGGCTAAATGGTTCAAATGGCTCTGAGCACTATGGGACTTAAGATCTATGGTCATCAGTCCCCTAGAACTTAGAACTACTTAAACCTAACTAACCTAAAGACACCACACACATCCATGCCCGAAGCAGGATTCGAACCTGCGACCGTAGCAGTCGCGCGGCTCCGGACTGAGCGCCTAGAACGCTGTTATTAGTAGCTACAGTTATGCTACATATGTCGCTAGGTAACCTTCAGAGTTATGTTATTCATTTTTTTTGTATCTGTTTACGTAAAATGCTACCCATTTTAACCTACTTGGCTGAATAACGAGTAGCGTTACATAACAGATAAGTAGGCCTTTACAACTATTCTTGTGTGCCAGTTAACTTACAAACAACAGAATTTTTCTATGTCCACTAGCAACAACCTAGACGTTCTCACTAAATTGTAACATCTCTGACAGTTATCAACTTGCTGCACATTACTAAGTAATCAGCAGCGTCATGCATACGTATATAAGTTCTCCCATACAGGGAAGTGTTAATGGCGATGTTACTGGCTCACATTTCATGTTGGTCTACTTTTTATTACATTATATTTTACAGTGTAAAAACAAGCACCTCAGTAACATTACGTAACAACTAAATATGTTTTTTCAATTATCTCTGTGTGTCAGCTAACTTGTAAGCAATACTTCAGAGCAACAAGCTGGACATATTTCGTTGCATCGTAACATATTTGACGGTTATCGATACGCTGCACGTTGCTAAGTACCCAACAGCGTGCTGCACGAGCAGGTGGTCCTGTAGATGGCAGTGAAGTAGCGATGGTCTTAGAGAGCCTGTATAGGGAGAGAGTGGCCAACCGGACGATACGGCGGCCATTTTTCTGCCAAACAGCGGGCGGTACTTTTGAATCGCTAGTAGTGGAGTAGTGGAGTACACACTCACCGAATCAAAAGCACAATACAATATGGCGAAATCATTCGTTAAATACCTTTGTTTATAAGAATAATGTGTTATAATAATTTTCACACAACCAATTTACAGGTCCGTTTTCAAATTTAACTATGTATATTGCAAGTTGTTTTATATGTAGTAAAAAGCAAAAACGACTAACTTCGCATAGATAAGAATACTTGGTTGGTTTCCACAAGGCTCCTGTTTGATTTATGTCAGCCCTGTTGACTGCGACTGGCCACTGCTTTCGTCTTTCTTCATTGCGTGGAAATGCCAACATGCGAAATCCACCTTCGCCTCTATTGGAAAAACCAAATGCAGCACAACCTGGCATCGTTTACGAACGTCTGCAGGACGAATTACAGATGTCAAAAACAATACTGTACAATTACTAACGTGTTTACTTCAAACATGTAGGCCTACCGACTTCATCACAAAACGCTTCATTATTTCAACTCGTATTTAAGATCGCAAACGCTAATTACGTACTAAAAACGATGTACAACTAAATCGAACATGCATGCACAACGCATAACAAGTCTCTCAATAATTCAAATACCTTTTAATCGTTTCCAAAAGTCCACTGAAGTTCAATTCAACTCAAAAGCACAGCGAACATAGGAAGCACGAGAGACGTTTGGCGCCATTTTTCTGCCAAAGCTAATCAACCAATCACGGGCAACTTCACCTGTGGCCACTCTCTCTGTATACAGGCTCTCTAGATGGTCTCGGCTTTTAACTTTATGTTCATTTTTGTTTTAGCGTGTTATATTTTACAGTATAAACAGAAAATAAGCAACTTCAGCCGACATTATAATTAGATACCAAAAGCAAGCTGGTAAAAAAAGAAAAAAAAATATGTAAACACATTGTACACGTTGCTAAGTGACCAGTGACGCCTTATACATATATACTGCCCATAGAGGGTGCTGTACTTTATCTGATTTTTATTGTGTGCTATTTTATGTTCTGATTCTTTTCTTCATAAATATAATGGTGGTTAGTCTTACAGCTAACACTATAAATAGATATCGGAAGTTAGTAACCAAAGTTCTACGTCATGTATTCAATAAGCATTCATTCTATTAGTTACGAATGACATGTGGAGAGTATTATGGGGCGGAGCTTCCGCTATTGAACCACAACACATCGTTATTTCTCGAGCAGTTGACAGCATCTGGAGACTTCTGCAGTCCCTTCTCAGTGGATCCATGTCAACAAATCATCTTTAGGTATAATATTATTTTACTTTTATTATATTGCTTATACTGTATTTCACCTTTACGTCTATCTACGTTTATACTATTCCGTATTTCACAGCACGGTCTGGACTGAAACCGTTCACCAATAAATCTGATTGGTGCGACCTAGACTGTTTTCCTAAATAAACCTTTTAAAAGGTAAAAATATACAAACCTCACACAAAAATAGGTCCGACGATACGATAGGTATAATTACTGGCCCACAGTGGACGATATTGTGTCACCACGAACATGCCATGTGAGCAATGCAGAAGCAGATCTAAATCCAACCAGTGCCTCTGTCTTGCAAAGGGAAAGATTTGGTTCAAACTCTTTCTCAAAACGCTAACCAGTCTCTACCATGTATTTGTATTAAAAACGTTATACATCTGTCATGTTTATTACGTTTTTATGTCATAAAATGTGAATTGTAAAATGGATACAATTTCGATAACATTTCTATCAAATAAAAGAAAAGTAATAACATGCTTTCATTCATTACTGTTCCTTAAAATATTAAATATGTTGCAGTAAGAGTACAATTCAGCTGAAATAAAACCTGAGCCACAGAATTGTGCTAGAGCATTTCTCATTATTTTTTTAGTGTAACTTATTTTTGGTATTTTTTCATCGGCTAATATGCCAGCGTTTTCAGAGAATTCAACTTAATTCACCAGTTTCTTCTCTTTTTTTCTTTTCTTTTCTTGAGAGAGATGAAAGGGGAAAGAATACAAAAAGTGTGTCCGTGTGGAAGTAGGTAGTAGAAGGAATGGTGTGCACTAATGCATCTGTGCTGTCAAAGGCCAAGTGAGCTTCAGATTCGAGTCACGTGCCGACAGAGAAAGAGAGAGAGAGTGAGGGGACAGAGAGAGAGAGAGTGAGAGAGAGGGGGGGAGGGGTCAGACAGAGAGAGAGAGAGAGGGAGAGACAGAGAGACAGAGAAGAGAGAGGTGGTTAGGATATTACACTTTCAGAAAAAAATTAAAATAAAGGGAATCACTGTCTAGCGCAGACATGCTGGATGGCCGATGCGCTTTTGGCGACGAACCGTGAACAATTTATGCCGGTATAACGCCACACCGCGTTCGCTTCGCCCCGCCACGAGGGTGGCGCGCGGTGACAGTAGCGCCGCCGGTGGCGGCCGCGCAAAGCTAATTCCACGCGGTGAGCCGCCCCGCCCTTTGTGGGAGAGCCGCTGTCTCTGATATTACCTGTCCCCGTCCTTTGAACGCGAAATCAAAGAGCCGGCCTCGGATTTGCCTGCCATCGACTTTATCATCGGGGTAACTCGTTTTAATGCCTCATCCTTCCGGAAACGAAATATTCGTCCGCTTGCGCCGTCTTCTGTAGCAAAAAGGCCGGTATTAGCCCTCAGTGCCATCGGTGCAGGTCTCTCCAGCCGATCATCTTGTCATTTTCGATCAATGAAATATCCACAAGTATCATAAAGAAGTAAAGCAAAATGGAACCAAGTGTAAAATCAATTTAACTGGGGGATGAATGGAAGAAATCGACTAATATGAAGGGAAATAGTCGCAGTTTCACGATTCGTCGATATCGAAGCCTTTAAAGACATAATTACTGGGATAGTAGCCTTCATATCAAGATTATGATGGCTAAGCTTTTGGCTGTTCTTCGAGTCCTTCGATGCGCAGAGAAATACTTGAGATCTGAGTTCACTATCCTTTCTGATTCCATATCACCGCTGGAACTATTAGGACAACTGCACAGTGGTAGATCCCACCACCCAATAACATGCCACATCATGATTGTGATATCACAGATCAGAACTTGGAATCACGAAGTAACCATGTGCTGATTAAAACCACACTGTGGAACAGAAGTCAGCCAAAGCAGCTGTCTATGACAGGGTGAGGGGACTCGTGGAATTACCAGCTACAGATCTTTTAAACGTTATTAACAGAACAATTAGTGAGGAGTGGAACACAGAATGGCAGGACACCTCCAAATAGAAAGGCAAAAATCAGACCAAAGTGAAAAATCAACGCTCCAAAAAGACTCACCACCTCGCATTCAACCACGGTTTTTACAGGAAGCATTTACATGGTATTCGCCCGGACGAATCACCACTGTGCGAATGTGAAGACCAAGAGGATGAAATTCACATTTTTTTTTTTTGTTATTGCGCGAATGGATAAAAAGTTACAAGCCATCCCCTACGACGTCTTTTCACCATCACTTGCTGTTTTTCGACGTATATCAGGGCACTGCGCTGCTTGAAACATTTGAGACTGTATCGCCTTTCATATGCCTTTTTTTGGAAGAGCACATCCTTAGACTGTACCAATCTGAGTAATCCCTTTGATAGATGTTATTTTGGTTTATCCATTAACTATATGCCATTTAATAAGTAAGGGAACATTGTACGAGGGAAAGATGCCATATAAACATGCCCGTGCTAAAAAAAGATATGTAAGAAAAGAAAGATGAACACACACTGAAGAGCCAAAGAAACTGGTACACTTGCTCAATATCGTTTTGGGCCCCCGCGAGCACGCAAAACTGCCGCGCGACGACGTGGCATGGACTCGACTAATGTCTGAAGTAGTACTGGAGGGAACTGACACCATGAATCCCGCAGGGCTGTCCATAAGTCCGTAAGACTACGAGGGGGTGGAGATCTCGTCTGAAAAGCACGTTGCAAGACATCCCAGACATGCTCAATAATTTCCATGTCTGGGGAGTTTGGTGACCAGTCGAAGTGTTTAAACTCAGACGAGTGTTCCTGGAGCCACTCTGTAGCAAATGCTGGACGTATGGGGTGCCGCATTGTCCTGCTGGAATTCCACAAGTCCATCGGAATGCACAACTGACATGAATGGATGCAGGCGATCAAACAGGAAGCTTAAGTATGTCTCACATTTCAGAGCCATATCACTCCAGCTGCACACGTCCCACACTATTACAGAGCCTCCATCAGCTTCAACAAGCGTGAAGCTTTGTGTCGTGCAGTCATGAAGAGTACACGAAAGCCCATGTCGATGATTTTTCGTTGAATGGTTCTCACGCTGACGCTTTTTGACGCCCCAGCATTGAAATTTGCAACTATTTGCGAAAGGTTGCACTTCTGACACGTTGAACGATTCTCCAGTCATCGTTGGTCCCGTTCTTGCAGGATCTTTTACCGGCGGCAGTGATGCTGGAGATTTGACGTTTTATCGGATTCCTGATATTCATGGTAGGCTCGTGAAATGGTGGTACGGGAAAATTCCGACTTCATCGCTACCTCGGAGCTACTGTGTCCCATCGTTCGTAAGCCGACTACAACACCACGTTCAAACTCACTTAAATCTTGATAAACTGTCATTGTAGCAACAGTAACAGATTTAGCAACTGCGCCAGACACTTGTCTTACATAGTCGTGGCCGACCGCAGCGTCGTATTCTGCCTGTTTACATATCTCTGTACAGGGATATTACAAATGATTGAAGCGATTTCATAAATTCACTGTAGCACCATTCATTGACATATGGTCACGACACACTACAGATACGTAGAAAAACTCATAAAGTTTTGTTCGGCTGAAGCCGCACTTCAGGTTTCTGCCGTCAGAGCGCTCGAGAGCGCAGTGAGACAAAATGGCGACAGGAGCCGAGAAAGCGTATGTCGTGCTTGAAATGCACTCACATCAGTCAGTCATAACAGTGCAACGACACTTCAGGACGAAGTTCATCAAAGATCCACCAACTGCTAACTCCATTCGGCGATGATATGCGCAGTTTAAAGCTTCTGGATGCCTCTGTAAGGGGAAATCAACGGGTCGGCCTGCAGTGAGCGAAGAAACGGTTGAACGCGTGCGGGCAAGTTTCACGCATAGTGATGTGAAAGATTCAGTGTTTAAACCTCCTCTACCAAGAAACGTGCCAGAACTGCGAGCTCGCATCAACAATGCTTTCGAACTCATTGATGGGGACATGCTGCGCCGAGTGTGGGAGGACCTTGATTATCAAAAAAAATGGTTCAAATGGCTCTGAGCACTATGGGACTTAACATCTATGGTCATCAGTCCCCTAGAACTTAGAACTACTTAAACCTAACTAACCTAAGGACATCACACAACACCCAGCCATCACGAGGCAGAGAAAATCCCTGACCCCGCCGGGAATCGAACCCGGGAACCCGGGCGTGGCCTTGATTATCGGCTTGATGTCTGCCGAATCACTAAAGGGGTACATATCGAACATTTGTGAATGTCTAAAAAAACTTTTTGAGTTTTTGTATGTGTGTGCAAAGCATTATGAAAATATCTCAAATAATAAAGTTATTGTAGAGCTGTGAAATCGCTTCAATCATTTGTAATAACCCTGTATTTGAATACGCGTGCCTGTACCAGTTTCTTTGGCGCTTCGGTGTATATCTGTATTCTATAAGCTCTGATTCTGGGTGGACACCACGCGTGTATGTCAGACGGTAGTATATATTTGTGTAACAGTATTTTCAGTGCGAGGGCTCTTCGGAAAGTAATGTCGGCCGGTCGGGAAATGGAACCCCAATGAAAATCAAAAATCTTTTATTCGCAACAGTTAGCCACACCTTCCAGCTACCTCTCTAAATAGTCGCCTCTCTGACTTAGCATTTGTCATGACGTTGTACAAACCTTCCAGTACCCTAGTCGTAGAAAGCAGCCGCCTGTGCTTTCCGCCAATTCTCTACGCTGGTTTACCTTTCGTTGTTTGTGCCAAAATGTTGTCTTCCTAGCCAGCGGTTCATGTGAGCAGAGATGAACACCCGAGGGAACCAATTAAGGACTGTATTGTGGGTGATCAAACACTTCCCCTCGAAAAAAGCCGCAGGAGCGTCATCATTGCCCCTGCAGAATGTGGCTGAGAATTGGCTTGAAGAAAGAAACGCATGGTATTTATTTTATGTGGGCTGCATAGCTTCAGGCGAAATCCCTCACCAGATCCACGTACTTGGCGGGAGACACTGTTGTTTTAGGCATTTCTACGTGATCACTTTGCGCTTTGAACTGGAAAGAGCAACGTGAAGCGATCGACAGGCACACCAAAGACAGTGCAAACACATCTGTGCAAAGTTCCATAGGATTTTCGCAGTGGTTTCCATGTCGTGCCAAATCGGACCTTGCTTTCCGATTACGCCTCGTATATCTTCTGGAAAGGGAGGCAATTTCTTTCATTTCTAAATTGCTCGTCATGAAAATACCTGTCTACACTGTAGCGTGAAATTTCATAAATCACGGCAACATTGTTTACGATTGTATAAAATTGTATTCTTTATCACGGAGCTGGACGGTGCATCCGATTCTTCATGAAAGAAGAGCTAAATATCACTCTCTTAAAAAGGAGAGTTAATATATCAATCAATTTTAGTGGTAATCGAAGCGAGGGACTGTGGAGGTGCGAACTTAGACGCGTGAATTGCAGCTAGGAAAAGCATTCACACAAACCACACACATCGAAATAATCCACATTATTCGTATCTCCTTACGGCGCCAGTAGTTAAACACCAGCATAACGCCTGACGCGATTGTGTAAGCTAGAGTAGACGTAAATCAGCATGATCGAAATGGAATCTGAACGATGCCAGTTTTGAATACATATCCATTATTTTTGGCACTGCTATAACTTGCTCTGTGAGATTTCCAGTAGAACTGTATCACACACTTACATTACACCATTGCAGCATCTCTTCCTTAGTAAACAATTACGTTACCCTCTTCTATCATGGACTTCACATTCAGAAAGGGGCTTTTTTTCTGATGGTATTGTAGACAACTGCGTCGCCTGGGAAAAGTCTGAGGTTACTATCGATATTTCTGCAAGGTCATAAATAAACAACATGAACAGAAATGGAGGCAACACACTTCCTTATGACACATGTGGCGTTCCTGTGTTATTCAGTGGTTTGGTATTTAACTAATTTGTAAATGAAAATGATAATCTTATTTTATTACATTGAGTAATTACTAAATAATTTTTCTCCCAGCTAAAGATTTGGTCAAGTTGCTAAAGAAGTCCTAGTTAACGTCGTGTTAAAGTGTTGTCTGTAAGTTGTGTAAGTGTCACTAAATCACAGTTCATACAACAGATTCTATACGACTATTGATTATGATGGAAGCAGTTATCTTCAGCAAAATGATCATTAAAACCACCGAATATCAGCCGCGCACAACACTGACGTATGTTACCTGAAACCATATTCTTCGGAACTCATGCGTAATTAATTTCGGCTCCATACATCAGCTAGAAAAGTTTGTTATAAGGATCGTGCTACGAGCGCTGTTTTTAAAGAACCAATCTGATTTGAATTATTTTCATTAAAATGAGTTCGGGACCACCGGTGCACATTTATTTTTACACATTTTTTTACCTTCGGCATTTATGTCTGCAGAGTTGCGTAATTTGAATTTGCCGCTGAGATAATTGTTAAGATGGCGGCAGACAATTGATAGAGACTTTCTATTGTTAGAGCAAATAAGGTAAGTATTTGAAATGCTTATTAAACTTTACTTTCGTATTGTGCACTATTTAGACTTCATCAAGCAAACATTTGATTTTTTTCTAAGGAAAACACAGACAAAATGCGATACAAATCGCTATCATCAATGGCTGCGCTCCTTGCAGCGGAAAGAAATAATTAACACAGATAATGCTTATTGAGAAAGGAATTAAAGTTACAAATAATTATTCACTCATATTTATAATAATAATGAACTCTATTCTCAAGTAACAATTAACAAATAATTACAATTTCTTAAGAGACCTCAGTTTGATATGCGTCCACAACCTACAAAAGCCAACCAACAAAAAGTAAAAAACAAAGGAAGACAAACGCAGATGATAAAAAGAATTTACAATTATCATTGTCTTTGTATGATACACATCGATATGTCCAATTACATCATAGAATATTATATGAATAATTAATATTTATAATCGTTTTCACTATTTTTCATATGTCGAATACATAATGTTTATAGCTGTTACAGGCATAATTTCCTCTCGTCGCACTATCGCTAAAATTTATCTCGTGGATGTTACGCACACAAGTAGTTACTGCTACATCTGTCGATTGTTCAGTATCTAAAATGCAACTTCCTCAACAAGAGCCGGCCGGTGTGGCCGTGCGGTTCTAGGCGCTTCAGTCTGGAACCGCGTGACCGCTACGGTCGCAGGTTCGAATCCTGCCTCGGGCATGGATGTGTGTGATGTCCTTAGGTTAGTTAGGTTTAAGTAGTTCTAAGTTCTAGGGGACTGATGATCGCAGATGTTAAGTCCCATAGTGCTCAGAGCCATTTGAACCATGTTTTGAGACTCAACAAGAAATTCTCAATCCAGTCACAAATACTGCCGCGCGAGGTAGCCGCGCGTTCTAGGGCGTCTTGCCACGGTCCGGGCGCCTTCCTCCGTCGGAGGTTCGAGAACTCTCTCGGGCATGGGTGTGTGTGTTGTCCTTAGCGTAAGTTAGTTTCAGTTACGTTAGGCAGTGTGTAGGCTTAGGGACCAATGACCTCAGCAGTTTGGTCCGTTAAGAATTCACACACATTTGAACTTTTTTTCACAAATATTACCTGACACTCCGTATTATCGCATATTCGATACTAAGTGTATGTGTGGTATTGAGTCAAATGCCTTTCGAACGTCGAGACTGATCCGTGGGGTTATGCCAGATGAAAGCACACTCGCCGGCACAACAGGGAGTTCTTTGGTTTGCTCCGGAAGGAGGCGGTGTCGAGCCGTACCATGTAAAACATTAGTTTACTTTATTACAATGGACACTGCTCAACAAAAGTTTGGAACAGTATTTTAAAATGTAGTCTGTCTCGCTGACCTAGGCGCTTCATGCATTATCCAGTTACAGTCCATATACTGGACGGTGTTTACTACTGTCATGCTTTGAGGCCGTTTCCGAGTCATGCAAACATACCGCTGCCGTAGCGGCACACCGCGAACAGTCCAGTATCAACAACAGCTTCATTCAGTTTGTGTACAGCACTGCAGTAACATTCCACGTAGAGGAATACCACACTTTGATAGAATAGTGGCTTTACTTTCAGCAGGTCATATACCGCAAAATGTTGCCGATCGGTTACATGTCACTCAAAGTGTGTAAGGTGTGGAGAATGCACAGAGAGACGGGAAATGTGGGCTGTATGCGGACGCAGATGAAGAGACAGGGAGCGGACCTGTAGCCGATGACAGCTCCCTGCCCGCACCCAAACATCCATCTTGCAAGTGTACGCAAAACCAGCCGAAAATACAAGTCACAGGATGCTCACCTGCTTCCAGAGACGCTGACGCTGTGGTCTGATGGACAGCAAAGCGACCTTCTGGGGGGGGTGTGATGACCTTCCGGGGACGGCGCGTCCGCGGACATTGGTCAGGCTGCGGAACGGGCAACAGCAGTGGCGACGTGCTGGGCCCGTGGACGAACATTATGTGGCAGAGTCACTGACATACCCAGAAGCACGGCGCAGCTGGTTTTGGTGGCGCCGCTGCAGGCCTGCAGAAACTTGATGGCGTGAGAAGTAGGTTCGATGGCTTTGGTAATGATTCCGCACTCCCAGCACTGTTTCTTTCCGAAAACTTTGTATAAAACTTCATCTTGCGTCTAGATGCAACAGGGTAAGGTGTCTACGACCATGTACTAATTCTGCCGGCGATTTCCCCTCACGTGGCAGTGAGTGTTAGGAGGACAGAAAAAATTTCAATGACTGCTCCCGTATGTGGAAAGAACGGAGTTTCTCCATGCGACTTTTGGACGTTCGAACGAACGGTTCCGACTCACCGTTTAGACAGTGGGTGAAAAGGTGCACTTGTCACATGAAGTATGCCGTTAGCTGCACAAAACAGCTGGAAATTGGATGACATGAATTGTGGTCCATTGTGAGAGACAATGAGATCTGGAAGAGATTCAAGACAGAGAACAGAAGACAAAGCGGATACTGTACATGCACTAGTGGTGAACAAAATCAAATTTACTGCAAGGCTCAACCACTATACTCTGTTCATCATAAGAATAAATCTGATGCAAACATTACGCCATGTATGCTTCCGCGTTTGCTTGAATCTCATTGGATTTCATTCCCCATGGGGCAGAAGCCAAGTTGTGACCAGTACAGTCAAGTACGATCATAAGGATACGTTTTATGCTGTGTTACAAGCACATAGACTGAGCGATAATGCGCAGGACAACAGCTTTACCGGTGCATTAAACGTGGACAGCTCTGCCCACCAGCGGTCCAAATAGCTTGCAAGGATGTGAGCTGTTGCAGTTCAGACGTAAAAAGAGACGGGCAAAGAAACAATATAGCTTCGAATGTCATATAATGTTTAAAGAGAATGAAATAATTTTCGGCAAAACTCCACCACTACCGCGCGCTTCTTAGGTGACCAGACGGAAAGCATAAAAGGAACTGGTTGTCAGTATTCTAATTGTAAACAAGACACTTGAAAATTCCAGACTTAAACACAGGGTAATTTTTCTGAGCGAGTTATGTGTGATGCAAAAGCATACTGCAGGGATTTCATTGTACAGTTGAATACTGAAGCCATTGAAAGTAATACACTACAGGCCATTAAAATTGCTACACCAAGAAGAAACGCAGACGATAGACGGGTATTCATTGGACAAATATATTATACTAGAACTGACATGTGACTACATTTTCACGCAATTTTGTACATAGATCCTGAGAAATCAGTACCTAGAACAACCACCTCTGGCCTTAATAACGGCCTTGATACGCCTGGGCGTTAAGTCAGAGTTTGGATGGCGTGTACAGGTACAGATGCTCATGCAGCTTCAACACGATACCACAGTTCATCAAGAGTAGTGACTGGCGTATTGTGACGAGCCAGTTGCTCGGTCACCATTGACCAGACGTTTTCAATTGGTGAGAGATCTGGAGAATGCGCTGGCCCTGGCAACACTCGAACGTTTTCTGTATCCAGAAAGGCCCGCACAGGACCTGCAACATGCGGTCGTGCATTATCCTGCTGAAATGTAGGGTTTCGCAGGGATGGAATGAAGAGTCAAGCCACGGGTCGTAACACATCTGAAATGTAACGTCCACTGTTCAAAGTGCCGTCAATGCGAACAAGAGGTGACCGAGGCGTGTAACCAATGGCACCCCATACCATCACGCCGGGTGATACGCTTCCAATGTGCGTTCACCGCGATGTCGCCAAACACGGATGCGACCATCATGATGCTGTAAACAGAACCTGGATTCACCCGAAAAAATGACGTTTTGCCATTCGTGCAACCAGGTTCGTCGTTGAGTACACCATCGCAGGCGCTCCTGTCTGTGATGCAGCATCAAGGGTAACCGCAGCCATGGTCTCCGAGCTGATAGTGTATGTTGCTGCAAACGTCGTCGAACTGTTCGTGCAGATGAATGTTGTCTTTCACACGTCCCCATCTGTTGACTCAGGGATCGAGACATGGCTGCACGATCCGTTGCAGCCATGCGGATAAGATGCCTGTCATCTCAACTGCTAGTGATACGAGGCCGTTGGGATCCATCACGGTGTTCCGTATTACCCTCCTGAACCCACCGATTCCATATTCTACTAACAGTCATTGGATCTCGACCAACGCGAGCAGCAATATCGTGATACGATAAACCGTAATCGCGATAGAATACAATCCGACCTTTATCAAAGTCGGAATCGTGATGGTACGCATTTCTCCTCCTTACACGAGGCATCCCAAGAACGTTTCACCAAGCAACGCTGGTCAACTGCTGTTTGTGTATGAGAAATCGGTTGGAAACTTTCCTCATGTCAGCATGTTGTAGGTGTCGCCACCGGCGCCAACCTTGTGTGAATGCTCTGAAAAGCTAATCATTTGCATATCACAGCATCTTCTTACTGTCGGTTAAATTTTGCGTCTGTAGAACGTCATCTTCGTGGTGTAGCAATTTTAATGGCCAGTAGTGTAATTACAGTCACTCGTCTGGTAATCTCTTAGCTCCTTCCTTATCCGAATCTGAGAAACGAATTTAAATACTGGAACTGTCATCTGATATGTTGATGACGAGTCGATCAACAACAGAGTCCACGAAGGCACCCAGGCGCCACATTTTTTCCTTTTATAACTTGCCATTCAATATCATGCGGACGTTCGGCAGTGCCATGTGAAAAAGCTGCGTGCGTTAGTTCCAGTACGTCTGGCAGCTTAACAGTCTTGTTATTTCTCGTGCCAAATTCCGTAACTTGGCTCCAGTTCTGTTGGTTTCATATTGTAATGGTACAGTGGCAAATGTAAAAATGTAACATTTGTAAGGTGTGCTCGATGCTGTGAAAATGATTGTTTTTCATGTTTCTATGCCACATATCTACATCTGTGATATAAAACAATGGACATAGTCCAAATAAAGGGTATTTAGTTTTTTTATTTTTGCCTTAAAATTAAGTTGTTACGCTTTCTTCATTTAAGCAACCTTTATTGGCAGTATTCCTAAAAATATCGATAGTTGAGAATTTATATTTGAAATGAAAACATGAATTTCGCCTGCAGTATGTAATTGAAAACAAGAAGACGTGCGTTGTTCATAACAAATGATGATGAATTTTACAATTACGAGATGTAGGTAAATCATATTGAATGAGATAAAAATTGATGCTGGCGAGACTTGAACCAGCGAATCATTTACTGCAATGAATTAGCGAGTTAGTACGCTACCTCTAGTTAGTACGCTAGCAAATTAGTACGCTTCATCTGCATCTAATACAGTTCCTTGGAAAACTTCAATGCCGATTATCTCTGTAAATTTATGACAAACATTAAGAACAACATATTTCTCGGCACTTTTTAACCGTGTTCCACACGCGTGTTTCAATACTGAACAGGAAGCAGCCTCAGCCATTTTCATACTTCCTATCAACATCACGACAATCAGAGCACAACAGTGCAGAGACTGTGACTGTACATTATTTTTAAAATAAAAACTATATAACTACAGCGTGATTAAGAGAAATAGGTTGTTCTTAATGTCTGTCATAAATTTACAGAGATAATCGGCGTTGAAGTTCATGGCGGCCAATACATTTGAATATCTTAAAGTTTCAATTACCATAACTTGTTAATAACATATCTAATACATAAGTACGACCTACGTCCAAGAGCGCAACAACACCAGTGTGCGTGTGCTACGGCTACTGACCAGTCATCGCGTTTGTGTTTGTTTACATCAGGTTTATTCTTATGATGAACGGAGTATAGCAATCATTGCATTTGCAGAACGAACCCGCGATATGACTATGAATTCGTGGGCACGTGGCCACTCACAAAAGCGTTGCGGTGGGGCTGAGTGATGTTTCGCACAAACTTCGCAACAAGATCACATTTGCTCATTCTGAGAATCCATTCAATGCCAAGTATAGAGACGTTTGGAGAGTTGCTTTGTGTAAACTATACCGTAGTGACCTTAGCAATTAGGAAAAAGCTTGCTGCTGAAGGGAGAGAGGAACAACAACACGCGGACCGTCGTTCTCTGTATGTAACAGCAGAGCATCTAATCACGCGGACAGCGTGCGGCAGTGGTAAAACTAACGACGCGACACCTGCTGGGGGATTTCCATCAATATGCATGGCCACACATGGCGCACGTATTGAAAAGCAACCTGAAGAGCTAATCAGAGGAGCAACACACAGCAATAGAGGGAACAATTTTGAAGACATTCAAAATCCCAAGAATAGATTTGAAAACACGATTCCTCGGAAGAATCAAACGCTTTAGCGGTACCGAGCGCTAACCAGGCCAGAAAGTCAGCGTTCGAAGGTTGGGCAGTGGGCCTGTGCATTAACTCGTACCAATAATTACACGCTATCAGAGCCCAACGTTGCAATTTTTGAGCTGTGTGAGAAGGGACACGTTTGGCAGGATTGAACAAACCGTGAAAAGCTGATGATCTGTCAGCAAATAGAACTTCCAACCATACAAACATTGGTGGAACTTGGCGACACCACAGATAATGGAGAGTGCCTCTTTCTCGAGCTGACTCTAGTTACACTGTGCTCTGTTAAGAGTTTCCAAAACAAAAGCAACATATCTGTCAGAAGAACGACTTTTATGGGAGAGAACTGCTGCGATCCAATACAAAGATGCATCCACAGTAACTGACAGTCCTAGCTGCGTCAAGGCAAATCAAATCATACATCGACGACTTAACTTAATTGCTGAAATGTGGTTTGGTATTCGTTGGACCTCACAAAGGGAACATTTTTCCGTTGCAGCCAGCGGAGCACTGCAGCAATTTGTGCAGCGTTGTGAATAAATCTTATGTAATTTGTGAGCTTCCCCAGGACTGATTGGAGCTCCTTAATGTTACAGGGCGCTGGCAGATCTCTAATTGCAACCATGTGCGATGTAGTAGGACGAATACCCTGTGCAATAATTATTTGATCCAAGTAGTCCAGTTCTTGGGAAGAAAGAGTACTTCTTTTTGTTGCAATTTAGGCAACCTATAGAAAGAACTTGAAACAAGCTGTCTAAATTTTCTAAGTGTTCAACATGTATACAACCCACGACTGCAATATCGTTCAAATAGCTTTTACAAGGAGAGACTTCTGCCATTAACTGTTCCAGGACCCGTTGGAAAATGACAGAAGCTGTCGCACTTCCAAACGGTAGTCTTTCAAATCGGAACATTCGAAGGTGAGTGTCTCATAAAATATTGCTTGGGCTGCACATCCAGCGACAACTGTATGTATAATATGGATAAATTAATCCTTGAAAAGAATCTTCCCTGTCCCAGTCCATCCATTAATTCCTCAGGTCGTGGGAGAGGAAAACGTTCAAGACAGTTTGTGGCATTAATGTTGTTTTAAAATCATCTCACATTTGTAAACCACCTGAAGGCTTCTTCACAATGGCCGAGGGTGATGTCCAATCCCTGAAGAAATAGACTGGATAACCGCATTGTCTTTCCATCTTTGCAATGTCTGAGCAACTTGCTCACACTGTGCACCGGGGACACGCTGTGGACGAAAAGTTTTCGGATTTACATTGTATTTCACTATCAAGTACGCTTCAAAGTCTTTATCCCTTCCCAAACCTGATTCAAATGGTTCCTTCCACTTTACTGTACAGGTCAGAAAGACTAGTGTGAGGCACTGAAACACTGGTTTGTAACATATTGGCTTGGATGCACAAGTTGAGCAAATCAAATAAATCTAACCAAAAGATATATTCACTCTTTCTAGAATTGAGTATATTTTGCATCACAACAAGGGCAAGCCTTCCGGCCGTGATTTGAAAATCACTCAGGACAAGACATCCTCACAGAAATTTGTAGCATTCGACTTGCACTGGCATAAATCTTATCTTATCAAGAAATATATAAGAAGATTATATCTCGCATAATTGTAGAAGACCTGTGGTACAGGCATATGAGACAACATGATATCCCCAACACCAACCTGATTATTTTACGGAAGAAACTGATGAAGTATTTGTGTACAAAAAAAAAGGTTCAAATGGCTCTAAGCACTATGGGACTTAACATCTGACGTCATCAGTTCCCTATACTTACAACTACTTAAAAATAACTAACCTAAGGACATTACACACATCCATGCCCGAGGCAGGATTCGAACATGTGACCGTAGTAGCAGCGCGGTTCCGGACTGAAGCGCCTAGAACCGCTCGGTCACAGCGGCCGGCGGCTCTTCGTGTTCTCACAGATACAGTGATACTCAATAGAAATGAGACAGTAATGGATTAGCAGCATTTCTGTAGAATACATTAACCTATGGGAACTCACTGATACATTATCATCCCTATACTCTTCACCTTACACTCAAGCTATACCTTTCAAAATGCCATAACCGTGGCTCTCACCTTCTCATCGTTCCGTGAATAATCAACATTGTTCGGTGAAAATACTGATCTTTGGTCATCGTATTTGGTCTTTGTACACATAATAACGTTTTCTTCTCGAAGCCAGGAAAAGAAAAGGTGCCTCAAACGCTGTATCGACCACATAATGCGATTGACAAAACTATATTGGACTATCCATCATTTTTACATGTCGTGAGTGGGTATGATTCATATCTGAGTTGTTGAATCAAGTGAAGATCAAATTTATCAGTTAAAAATATACAAACAGTTTAGGCTGTCTAAAATATTTTATTGTAAAAAACGGTGACCGGTTTCGACCAATATCTGATCATCCTCAGACCCTTACATACTCCTCGCTGACTGCTGGAGACGGTGGCATGGAGCAATAACTGCTCTTGGCTGTGCATGATCAGATATTGGGCGAAACCAGTCATCGTTTCTTAAAATTTTACGTGGCCGGGACTGTTTTTATATTTTTAAAAATATTTTATGGCTGCTGATATTTCCCAAAACCAGCTTCGAATTTTTTTTAAAAATTTGTCAATGTTGTGAGAAGAATCCTGTACTGAGACATTACTGAGACAATGCAGCGCAGTGTCTGCGACATCGAGTCTTGCAGTTTGCGGGTCATTCGTTATATTGTTGACAGTTTTAAAGGCTCTAAAACAGTTCAGGCAGAAATAGCCAAAGCAGACTAAGCAAGTGAGTTTCAAGTATAGCTTGTGTCACTGAAGAAGCAGCATGGCAGCATCTGCTGAACTTTTTTACTGGATTCAGAGGTAGCTGGGCGGCGGGCATAGATTTCGGGGTTGGGGATGGACGATATCAAAATGGCGGTCTCTTGCCAGTAAGCACATTGTTGAAACCAGCACCAGACGCTATTTTAACACAAGTTTCGTGCAGAGGATCGAAAGCCTGCCGAGGGAGTTGCAGGTGTAGGAAGGCAGGCTTATGCACAGTCACTCTGCCAAGCTGTTAACCTCAGATATTTCCCGAAACAATTAAGATATATGAAATTTGTTTTCAGGCAAAATAATTATGATGAAGTTTTCGCCAAATGACGTACAGTCTCTTTTCATAGTCTCTTTTCATAGCTATAATAATTAAAGACATCGGCATCAACCTCGCTTTTTCAAATGGAAATATAGTCACTTCTGCTGCTAGTTTCGTCGTTTCGATGCAGGCAAATTCAAAGACGTTTCATTCTTCAAAATACAATTAATAGTTTCGGAGTAACTGCAATACTTAGAACTCAAGATTTATCGGTTTTCAGTGTGAAACTGATTGCTATCTTTTGCGGAAGTTCGTATTGATCTACCGCATTCTGATATTACAGTCGCGACACCCCGTCAGTTTTTTGTTACACACTGCGATACCAGCTCGCCAAGCGGCCAAAAAGTGCACTTCTGAATGCAATATCCCAAGAGTTGCGAATACTATCGTTTACACCGAATTTTAACGTGGTTTATACAATAGAGAGCATATGTAGTGCAATAAAAAATCTACAATAAAGAAGAAATGACAGCGTATCTGTCATTCTTTAATTTCCTAAGGATCCTGGGTGGCACTAAATTGCACTTCATAGGACATTTTATTTCCGATTCTGTCGCAACGTACAGATATTTACTGAAGAATGTTTTTCTACTTTAATAACAAAAATTAGCTAGTAAACACCAACAGACCTGACCCATTGCAGAAAGACGTCTTATATCAGCCCAACAACGCTAAGTTTTGTTCGCTATACTTTCATCCAAATCAATGAATATGGAAAGTGGGAAATCTGCATAGAATATATTACCTACATTATTTAACGTGCAAGATAAGCCACCATACTTATAAATGAAGGGAAAATCAAACAGACGTGGTAATAAAACAGCAAAAAATGGTTCAAATGGCTCTGAGCACTATGGGACTCAACTGCTGAGGTCATAAGTCCCCTAGAACTTAGAACTACTTAAACCTAACTAACCTGAGGACAACATACACATCCATGCCCGAGGCAGGATTCGAACCTGCGACCGTAACGGTCGCGCGGTTCCAGACTGTAGTGCCAGAACCGCTCGGCCACCAGCGGCCGGCCCAAAACAGCAAAGAAAATAAAACAGTTTCCCAACACAGAAGAAAGTAATTCCATAATAGCTGCTACATCTGCATCACTAACAGCAAGAATCTTCAATATATTCGCTTTTGAAGCAAAGATAATTACAATTACAAAAATATTCATGTATTAGAAAATCGAGTGAACTGCAAGAATGCGCGAATTATCAAGATTCCATAAAAATTTTTTTACATGGCGAACAAAGTCCCTGTCATAATAACAGAAACCAACAGAAATATTTGCTTCTCAGCTATGAAATATTTATCTACATTCTCTCCTTTTTTTGGTGTAAGCTGCAATTATCCAGTTTTTCGAAAGTATTTCTTCATCAGTAAGTTGCAGTTTGTCATTGAATCAGTGAGATTTGGCTATTTTTACATTTCTTTCAAGATAATTTATCTTCTTTCGGTAATCTACTAATGCATGGAACAAAAAACAACAACTATTTCGTTAATGAAGTAGAAAAATAATTAAAAACAATCCTTTTCCTTACGATGCAGGTAGCTGCTTGGTTTTCTCGCCACTTGAAGCGCTAGTATCGCTCCAACGGCAACAACGTTCGCACCAAAGATTGTAGCGGCTATGGAAGTAAAAAAAGAAGGGAGTTGTCAGTAGGTCACAAAGTTGAAGCCGACGTCCGCCATCTTAAGTAGCCCAAAACAGTAGGTTCATTGCATTCATACCGCCATGGTTTACTGCAGTGATAGTTCCCCGTGACGTCATTCTGACGTGCCCGTGCTCAGTTTCGACCGTGTAGGGTGCTTCCACTGTGTAGAGATGATTCGTCAAAAATACCACCTCGCGTTGTTTACGGGTGTAGTAAACGATCTCATCGTAATCTAAAGCCTAAAGGAATTACGTTTCCTTCGTAAGTGGAGGAGAAGCAATATTTTCTTTTGAAAACATGAATTATGGTTCCTCTATTTACTTTTATTGAGTTGTTTTATTTGTCTTGTTTCACCCAGTGTACGTTCTTTCTCTTCCCTTCCAAATCGCAAATTCTACGACATCCGAGCCACGCTGTATCAACGGTCTCGTCCCTGCACAACACACATACGTAACCGCTCTGATTGTTGGGGACATCTCAGGCCCATAACTTCCTCCCGCCGATAATTATTCATTGTTCACATTTACTCCCCCTTCAAAGGATTCTGGCTAGAACAGCCGGAGATAGCGATCATGTATGTATGAGATTAGTGTGTATGATTCTATGAATGTTTATGTGTGCTTTGCTTCATTTTCGAAGGAGACTTTTGCTGAAAACTTATCTTTCATCGTGCCTGCCTACTGCTCGGCATGCGACTAGCAATCTACACGTTTCACAGTATAGCTATTCCCTCATGAAATTCGTTGTAAATACTCCACAGCACTTTAACGGGAGCAGTGATGGACGTAATTACAATACCAGAAGAAAAAAATGTCATTAGTTACGCCACTTCAAGGTTGTACGTAGCAAACAGGGGTTCACAACGCTGCAACCAAAAGTTTTAATCACTTACCTACTGGCATAAAACTCCTGACAGAAAGCAAAGTAAAATTTGAGACTAAACTGAAAAGGTCTCCCTGTGATAACTCCTCTCATCTCTCTTTCCGCAGAAGATTAATTATTATTAAATGTTTAAATGGTGGTAAGTAGGAACTACTGACTAACATCTTTCTGTCTTCAAGTAAAAAAAAAAAAAAAGAAAAAAAAGCTAGTCAATGTTCAGCATGGAGGTATATTTACAAAAGCAATAGATGTTAATATACACTCCTGGAAATGGAAAA
This sequence comes from Schistocerca nitens, assembly GCF_023898315.1. NCBI lineage: Eukaryota > Metazoa > Arthropoda > Insecta > Orthoptera > Acrididae > Schistocerca > Schistocerca nitens. The sequence continues at coordinate 179,939,375 of NC_064619.1, forward strand.
AAGAACACATTGACACCGGTGTGTCAGACCCACCATACTTGCTCCGGACACTGCGAGAGGGCTGTACAAGCAATGATCACACGCACGGCACAGCGGACTCACCAGGAACCGCGGTGTTGGTCGTCGAATGGCGCTAGCTGCGCAGCATTTGTGCACCGCCGCCGTCAGTGTCAGCCAGTTTGCCGTGGCATACGGAGCTCCATCGCAGTCTTTAACACTGGTAGCATGCCGCGACAGCGTGGACGTGAACCGTATGTGCAGTTGACGGACTTTGAGCGAGGGCGTATAGTGGGCATGCGGGAGGCCGGGTGGACGTACCGCCGAATTGCTCAACACGTGGGGCGTGAGGTCTCCACAGTACATCGATGTTGTCGCCAGTGGTCGGCGGAAGGTGCACGTGCCCGTCGACCTGGGACCGGGCCGCAGCGACGCACGGATGCACGCCAAGACCGTAGGATCCTACGCAGTGCCGTAGGGGACCGCACCGCCACTTCCCAGCAAATTTGGGACACTGTTGCTCCTGGGGTATCGGCGAGGACCATTCGCAACCGTCTCCATGAAGCTGGGCTACGGTCCCGCACACCGTTAGGCCGTCTTCCGCTCACGCCCCAATATCGTGCAGCCCGCCTCCACTGGTGTCGCGACAGGCGTGAATGGAGGGACGAATGGAGACGTGTCGTCTTCAGCGATGAGAGTCGCTTCTGCCTTGGTGCCAATGATGGTCGTATGCGTGTTTGGCGCCGTGCAGGTGAGCGCCACAATCAGGACTGCATACGACCGAGGCACACAGGGCCAATACCCGGCATCATGGTGTGGGGAGCGATCTCCTACACTGGCCGTACACCACTGGTGATCGTCGAGGGGACACTGAATAGTGCACGGTACATCCAAACCGTATCGAACCCATCGTTCTACCATTCCTAGACCGGCAAGGGAACTTGCTGTTCCAACAGGACAATGCACGTCCGCATGTATCCCGTGCCACCCAACGTGCTCTAGAAGGTGTAAGTCAACTACCCTGGCCAGCAAGATCTCCGGATCTGTCCCCCATTGAGCATGTTTGGGACTGGATGAAGCGTCGTCTCACGCGGTCTGCACGTCCAGCACGAACGCTGGTCCAACTGAGGCGCCAGGTGGAAATGGCATGGCAAGCCGTTCCACAGGACTACATCCAGCATCTCTACGATCGTCTCCATGGGAGAATAGCAGCCTGCATTGCTGCGAAAGGTGGATATACACTGTACTAGTGCCGACATTGTGCATGCTCTGTTGCCTGTGTCTATGTGCCTGTGGTTCTGTCAGTGTGATCATATGATGTATCTGACCCCAGGAATGTGTCAATAAAGTTTCCCCTTCCTGGGACAATGAATTCACGGTGTTCTTATTTCAATTTCCGGGAGTGTAGTATAATGTCTCGTTTCACATCGTCACGTTTCATCAGGCAAATCATACATGGAACATAAACCTAACTAAGTAGCTAACTAACTATTGATAAATTATAAGGCATGGTAGAGGGTTTTATACTTCGAAAACCCCAAAAGAAAACTCAGAAGTAAAGTCAAGCAGATGATCAAAACAGACGTACCTCGCAGTTGTGCTATGGTTGGTTATTTCTGAAAAACTGACAGAGTTACTGGCGAGAAATATTCCGGGAAAAGAAGCAAATAGGCTACTGTTGGAAAGGTAGGCTATCATTACTAAAAATGTACTTAAATATATGTTAAAGCAAAATATCCATTTTATAGTGTCTTAAGCGCTTGAGACCACCCCCTTAATCACGTTTATAGCATTCTACAATGCTGGAAGATATCTGAAAAATTATATCGTTCTTTTTCACCCTGTAAATTTCTATTACTGTCCAAATAATAAATGACACATCATAGGTAAGACTGTAAAGTGAGAAGATGTGTAAACTACAGTGAGACTAAAGCACTGACAAGCTAATAAAACAAGAGCTTTATTCCGAATGTAGGTATACCTCTATGCAATTCTGTTTCGTTGACATTTCAATAATCGATCACTTTGTCGACAAGCAGAAGATATTAGAGCGTGCCTTGCTTCTCTCTCTATGCACACGTTTATGGGTTAGCTAAGAACACGTAGCTAAGTTTTCTGCAAACGTGAACATTAAAAATGTTGTGCATGCGAATTGAAAGCTGAAAATGTTCCATAAATGCAATACCAATAAGCAAGCAAGCATTGATTTCGGAGTTCCAGCTTCATTCGCTATCGATACAAACATATTAGACATCTACAGTCACATCTACATGGATACTCTGCAAATCACATTTAAGTGCCTGGCAGAGGGTTCATCGATGTCCGCAGCTCGTGGTCGTGCGGTAGCGTTCTCGCTTCCCACGCCCGGGCTCCCGGGTTCGATTCCCGGCGGGGTCAGGGATTTTCTCTGCCTCGTGATGACTGGGTGTTGTGTGCTGTCCTTAGGTTAGTTAGGTTTAAGTAGTTCTAAGTTCTAGGGGACTGATGACCATAGATGTTAAGTCCCATAGTGCTCAGAGCCATTTTGGTTCATCGAACCACCTTCACAATTTTCTATTATTTCAGTCTCGTATAGCGCGCGGATAGAACGGACACCTATATCTTTCCGTACGAGCTCTGATTTCTCTTATTTTATTTTGGTGATGGTTTCTCCCTATGTAGGTCGGTGTCAACAAAATATTGTCACATTCGAAGGAGAAAGTTGGTGATTGGAATTTCGTGAGAAGATTCCGTCGCAACAAAAAACGCCTTTCTTTTAATGACGTCCAGGCCAAATCCTGTATCATTTCTGTGATACTTTCTCCCATGAAATGGAATAAAATGCATTACGAAAGCATCCTTTTCACATTACATCCTTCACTTCTTTGTTATTCGAAATATGTCAACAAGGAGTGAGTTACATTAACGACGCCAAATGTGTCCTATTATTAAAGCAAATACGCATTTACGAAAATAAAAACGTTAGAAGTTGCCTTCCTGACGCAATGTTACTCTCGTAAGCGCTGCCATTTATAGTATTTAAAACAGTTGTTGCATGCACCCGACAGAAATAGTGAGCAAGCAGTCTGCTAATGTTTTGGGCTACTTAAAATGGCGGCAGGCCCCGCCCACTCTGGCTTCAAAACAAAATACAGCGTAAGTATGTAGTGCCATTTCCCTTCTTTTCTTACCTCCTTGGTCGCGGCTATATATATATTAGACTGTGGTTACACGGAATTGTTGTGTGAGGTCAATAGGGAGCTTCAGCCTGTCGCAGCTAAGAGAGTCTATAACCTTACAATAGAGCCCCCCGTAATTACCACATTATTTATGTTTGAAAATTCGGTATTGTTTTCTGAGTATAAATGTAGGTATTTTATATTTTCAAAGTCAATGGTGATTAATTGAAGGGAGGTAATGTATATTCATGAGAAACCATTTGAAATCGAGATTGTAAAGAGATGTAGTAGACATGTTGGCAAGTCAGGGAGCTTGCATTATGTGTAATCCAAAGACATCATTGAGACATGAGCACACGCAGACAGAACGAGTTTGTGCAAGCTGACCCTGATTGAAGACGTACGTTAAGTGGCTGTGATAGCGTGCACAACGTATTGTAGATATGGTATGCAAAATGTGATAGGGTATTGTGAATTTAGGAACGCTCGTCTACATGGTCCACAAAACATTGTTTAATCAAAAGGACTTGGTAAAATATGTTATTGAAAGAAGAGTACTGGTTGCGGCCAAAAATAATACATAGTGCTCGGCGCTGGAAAAAGAGCCTGTTGCCATTATTGTCGCTACAAAATCATAATGTCTCGCCAACTGCAACTTCACCACAAGGTGAGATTGTTCCATTTAACACTGTAGACCTACTGCGAAAGTCTTACCATGGTCGTAGAATCAGTTTCTGCTGTCTGGTCAACTATAAATAGCATTCAGTATTAATGATTTTTCTCAAGTCATCAACAAACAGTAGGATCATTTTCCTATCATTATTATTACCGAGTGACACAATAATAAAAGACATATCACTTAACATAAAAGAATCTGAACGCACTAGCCAGTGTAACTTTAATTTTGCTTCTTCGTGAAGAGAGAAGCAACAGTAAGTAAATGAAATCATTAATTCGTAGTAGTACGTTAACCGCATTCTTTAAGTATTTGAAAAAAGTAGTCCAGTGCATATTAAAAGTAATTCCAACATACTGACATAGTGATGTGATTAATATGATTAACAACCGTTATTGTAATTCTTCATTTGTATGACCATAGTGTCCGTAGTTGCTTTATAATTCATGAGAGTATTTTTGTTCTGTCGTTGCAACTACAAAAATGCGTGATTTTTTTCCACAAGACGCTTTTCGCTTTATTGAGGTAAAGCATTATCACTGGCCTGTAATTAACTTATTTACATTCTGATTTGCTTTTAGATCGAAAAACAGTTCTTTAAGAATAAGTTGATTTGTACTTACGGTGATTTTCGGTTAATTTCTCGCTTACATCTGGAAATGCCGTCTGCTAGCACATCGTGTTTCCGCGTTAGATGCAGATAATTTTGGTCTAATTTTTAGTTTTTCTGCAGCACTATGCATTTCTTATGTTTTTCACAACATACTTTTATGCTCACCATTGTATTCTGTTTGTTTTTGCACTTTTAAATATGGGTTGTGGTTTGTATTGTTGCCAATATAATATTTCCACAACTTTGCTTGAACTACAACTTTCTTTATTTTTTCATTAGGTTATTGTATGTGCGTATTTATGTACTGCGTAAGAGTAGGGAGGAATAGCGATGGAGGTTTTTCGTTTTTTGTTTTTTTAGTGGAGGGAGAAACCATGATGAATGGACGCAAGTGTATAATTTTCTTGGAAAGCTACATTGAAAACGATAGGAATATCATAAAAATCAGTAAAGACGGACACCTCCTCCCTTTCCAAGAAAATTTCCACATACAAAAAGCATTAACACAAAATAAACAATCGCTCAGTGACCAAATATATACTGGAAACCAGACCCTGCACAAAATGATTCATGAGATTACGTTGAAAAGGAAAGAGCCTTTTCCATCCTTACCCCCTCCCAGTCTCCCACAACACCCTCCCCCAATTTCGTTCCACTTCTCGCTCCTTACCTTCTCCTCTCACTCACACTCCATCACACTGCTATACACTTATGTCCACTCATCATGATTTCTCCCTCCCCTTAAAAAAAGTCCCTCCATCGCTATTCCTTCCACACTCTTACACAGTACGTAAACATTCAGAAACATAATTAAATAGAATTATGCATATACAATAACCTAATAAAAAATTAAAAAAAGTTGTAGGTCAAAGACAAAGTAGTGGAAAGTTTACGTTGGCAACACTACAAAACATAAACCACAACACATAGTTAGAAGTACAAAAACAAACAGAATACAGCGGTGATCATAAATATGTGTTGTGAAAAACATAAAAAATGATAGTGCTGCATAAAAACTAAAAATTAGCCTAAAATTATCAGTGTCCTACGCAGAAACACAACTATGTGCTAGCAGACGCCATTTCCCGATATAAGCGAGAAATCAACTGAAAATCGCCGTAAGTACAAACAGACTTATTTTTAAGGAACCGTTTTTCGAACTAAAAAAAATAATAAAAATGTAAATAACTTAATTGCAGACCACTGATGATGCTTTACCTCAATAAAGCGATACACGTCTGGTGAAAAAAATCATGCGTTTTTGCTAATTACAACGACAGAACAAAAATACCCTCAACAGTAATTATATTTTATGTGTTCTATATGTACGTTGTGTGATTATTGGCTCTCATAATGGCGGTGTTGCCCAAACTGTTGGCTACTATTTTGTAAAATCATGTTGAGCTTAGCTGTTATAAAATCTGGTATGGAATATTGATTAATAGTTGATATTGCTTCGCAAAACCTGACGGCAGTCAACAGTATTGGGCGTAACGTAGCTCAATCTATACCGTATCACTTACTGCTAGTAGCTAATCGGTATAGGTTTCGCTGTTTCTGCCGTGTCCAATACAATGAAAGTTAACTTTGTTTTACGACATTTTCATTTGAGTTTCCACGTATGTATTTACAGTTGCTTGCTAAACACGTCAGTAATTGTAATGTAACATCAGTTTTAAACCAACGTACAAAAATTCATAACTTTTGCTCGGACTCGAGCTGGCGAACATACATTCCCATTCAGTAATTAATATTTCACTCAATTTCATTTACGCAATTAATTATAAGCTTGACTAACTGCGAGTACACATAAATAATTAAATTGATTACACAGTTTGTTTTCGAAACCTGTTGTGCAGTATAATTATTTGTGCTTTAACCATCAGTCGTATACACGCTAACATCTTTTTTGTCAAATTATGCTTCGTAATAGGCCTAGATGCCTTTTTTGAAAGTTACAGTACATTAGGTTACTCATGTCATTAAAATACAACAGGTTGCTGGTCGTGTTATAAGTCTACTTACAAAAGCGGAACAGTGGAGAAACATTTAATTTAAGACAGGCAATAATGACACTCGGCTACGTGTGGTTGGACTGAAACATCAATCGGAGGGAAAAGGGTGTTGAATCGAAGGATAAATTAGTAGTTAACTACGATAACAATTTAGCACTTTTTCTGCCTCGAAAGAAAGTTGAACGTCAAAAATTAAATGGAGTAGTAAAACGGGAACTTGAGGTATAAAGACTGTTAAATAATAACTTCACATCATTTCAATGTCAAGATGCACACTTATACTGCAAAATTTCTCCAGTAACAGCAACAAAGGGAATGACAAAAGAACGTAGTCATAAACAGTTCCATAAAATTCCACTTTCGTCACAAAGTGTTAGAAATACCCATCGTGTACTGCAATATATATTTGTAGGCGTTGGTAAAAGAACTTCTGGGCAGACTGAATAGATTCCTTCGATATCATTTTACCTGCTGTAAATATGCGTTGTTTTAAATTCTCTTGGGTTGTCGTAACTTGTGAATAGGCTTCATCTTTGAGTTAACCACAGACAAAAAATTCCAGTGGCATCAGGTCAGGCGAATGTCTTGGCCAACTGACAACGCTTGCACGTCCATCCAGCTGGGTGAATTCTTTCCTAGACTCAAGCGAGTGGGGAGCCGGGCTCCTATTGTGCTGATAGCACACATGTGTATGAAGTTCATATCAGGTTTTATTGTGAGTTTTATTGTGGAGTAAATTCATCCCCTTGTCGGTTATTGCTGCTGAGCAATGAGAGGAAATGAATTACCGAATAAAAAATAAAGGGTGCCATTTAAAAAGTCATACCGCTGTCCATATCTCTGTAAAAAACAAAGCTACAACGAAGGCAATCGTGCTGACTGATGTCCACCTGTCGGCTAAAGAACATTTGCTTGAAACATTTTGAAATTTGCATCTGGACAAACATTTATTTAGGGTGATCAAGATAAATGGGACACCCTGTATAAACATTTTGTTTATTTATTCCCTCAAAAATCGCTTTACAATTTTGTGTAGAATTTTTATTCTGTGAGATATTGTGTGTTAGAATTGAAAATCAAGCACTTTGACGTCACGCATTACAGCTCTGTTCACTGCACCACCTAATACAGAATTTCACGGGACAGCTTACTTAACATATAGTTTTACGTTTTATGAAATTTTGGTGAAAGTTAATTCAAATACAATTATACAGTGTCAGAGAGCACAGTGCAAGTTTTAGTTCACAACATCAAAACAAACACTTTTTTAGAAACAAGTTACTACCTTTGTGAAACATTTTGCTGGCTGCGGGATATAAATTAATCTTTTTAGGATAATCAGTATCTATGAGTCATTGGCTGTGACTAGTTGTCAAATTACAAAACCGGGGGCCTGGGATTCGATCAACAGTCGTTACCAGTTACTTTTTTACTGCTATTTTTCTTTTCTTCCATCTCACACAACAGTTTGTTGACATGGAAAATGCTGAGTTGAGCCGTATTCCACATTCCACGTAAAACTGTAGGTTCCTCTATAACAAGGGCGCTCATAGGATAGTTTGTAGAAGAGGAGATGGGAGGGGGGGGGGGGGGGGCAAGACCTGTAGGTCTGGAGTATTTCTAATATTTAGAAAGACGAATGGAGAGTTGTAAGCAGCCATAAAAAAGTTCCAGGTCAAACGCTGTTAAAAACCTGCGTAATGCCGACTTTTAAATCATTTTCATGAGGGAAAATGACCACTGGGCCACCTCACACGGTACTGCTTTTGCCTCAAAACAGTTAACAAAGCGTAGTTCAATTACAGTCAGCTTGAGAAAGAAGCGCTTGCCATTATGTATAGTGTTACAAAGTTGCACAATATTTGTACAGCCAGAAGTTGTATGTGGTTGCACATCATCGGCCTTTAACAGACTTACTCAATCCTTTCAATCTTGTCCCGACTCGGACAGCGTAAAAATTGCAACATATGGCTCTGATATTGTTCAGTTATCAGTAGGAGTTGTTGTACAGGCCCACATCACACTATCTGAATGCTTGCATGTTGTCTTTGCTACCGGTCGGTACTGACACAGTGTTTGATACTTCTGAGGGAATTATGCTTTCAAACCGATACTCGGGAGTTTGAAGTCTTCAAAATTTTCGTCTTGATTTTCGGCGTGTTTCTGCAGCAACTGCTTCTAACTCAGCTCTTCAGGCTGGCCGGCCGTTGTGGCCGAGCGGTTCTAGGCGCTTCAGTCTGGAACCGCGCGACCGCTACGGTCGCAGGTTCGAATCCTGCCTCGGCATGGATGTGTGTGATGTCCTTGGGTTAGTTAGGTTTAAGTATTTCTAAGTTCTAGAGGCGTGATGACTTCTGATGTTAAGTCCCATAGTGCTCAGAGCCACTTTTTTCTTCAGGCTGTTTGCGCAATATGTTCCTCATGGGTGGCCGCATGGTTTGAATGATACTCACACTCCCTACGTAGCAGTGCGTCGCCATTTCTGGCGTTGTCATGCACTATTCGAGCAGTCAAGTGTTCTGCTGTCGCATACAGAGAATGACGATGCGCGTGTTGTGATTTCACACTCCATACAGCGGGAAGTTTTGTGACTGTTGCACCCAGGTCACTAGGGCGTAGTTCACACGAAGTAACGCGCGCGACGACGTTGTACTTGGCAGGCCATGGCTGTTCTGATTGAGCAAATGATATCTTGTTGCAATGTTAGAGCAGAGCATTAATCAATGCTTTTCGAGTGGACATGTCCACCTGGACCACGGTAACGTGTCGATATTGATTTCGTGAGTTCGTTCTGGAAAACGCGATGTTTGTTGGTGGTAAACGCATGTAGTAAATTTACTTTTGTTGGCCTCATGACATCCACCAATACTACAAGTGCGTTATTTGCTTCATCTTTTATTTTTTGTCTTGAAGGTCTTCCTGAGCTCATTGTCTTGGACACTTCACTACAATTCTCGTCATCAGATTTTCAGCAGTTTTGCGCTGCCGGCGGAATTCGCACTGTCACTACTGCACCGTTCCGCCCTCAGTCTCTTTCGAACGTAACATGGAGAAACCCTGTTTCTCCTACACACGGAGATAACCTCAAAAGTATTCTATCCTGCTAGTGCTCCTTACTAAGTGACAGGAAGCCACTGGCAGAGTTATTACATGGCCGCATAAACCGAACCGTATTGCATTTTCTGTGGCCATTGCGGGAGCATTTCGTTCCACCTGGTAAGACGAAGTTTCAGCTGCAGGCTGAAGTTTTCCTTAGGTGTTTCGCGAGAAACAGCGTTGAGAGCACGGTGTCATTACAAAAGCAACTGGACATTGTTCGTACATCGTACTGGTCTGTTTCCAAGTATGCCAGTGATTCTGCCACAGAGCTTTTGTACACAGACACAGCTCGCTGCTGGGGTTAAAACTAGCAGTCGCCACCACCTCTCAGTGAATCGCGATCGGCAGCATCCACTGTGTTGTCCATGGGCATCGACCTCCCCCCCCCTCCCCCCCCCCCTCCCGGTGATGCTGTCGCCGTGATTGATGTCATCGCCGTCAGCGCCCGTCCTCCAGCGTAAACCAATGTCAGTGGACACGCCGCCCCTGGATGGTCATCGCATCACCCCAGACGATTCCCTTGCTGTTCGCCCAACCACAGCGTCTGCGGCTCTGAATGAGGGCGCGCACCCTGTGACCAGTTATTTGTCTGCGTTCCTGAACAATCGCAAGGTGGATACCGATGTGAGGCCGGCCGCAGTGGTCATGCGGTTCTAGGCGCTGCAGTCTGGAACCGCGCGACCGCTACGGTCGCAGGTTCGAATCCTGCCTCGGGCATGGATGTGTGTGATGTCCTTAGGTTGGTTAGGTTTAAGCAGTTCTAAGTTCTAGGGGACTGATGACCAAAGAAGTTAAGTCCCATAGTGCTCAGAGCCATTTGATACTGGGGTGAAGGCAGGAAGCTGCCCTGTCCCCTATTATGTGTCTGCATTCAGTGTAATCATGTGCCACCGCCCTACGTGACGACAGTGTGGCACCCGAAGGTCTACACGTGCATCTACATAGATATTCCGCAGGCCAAGGTACGGTGCATGGCGGAGGGTGTCCTGTACCACTCCTAGTCATTTCCCTTCCTGTTCCTCTCGCAAATAGACTGAGGGAAAAACGACCATCTACATGCCTCCGTATGAGTCATAATTTCTCTTATCTTCGTGGTCCTTATACGCAATGTGTGTTGGTGGCAGTAGAATCGTTAGGCAGTCCGTTTAAATGCCGCTTCTCCGAATTTTCTCAATAGTAATTTTCTCAAAAAGAACGTCACCTTCTCTCCAGGAATCCCCATTTGAGTTCCCGAAGCATCTCTGTAACACTTATGTCTTGTTCGAACCTACCGGTAACAAATATAGCAGCCTCCTCCTGCACTGCTTCGATGACTTTCTTCAATCCGACCTGGTATGGATCTCAAACACTCGAGCAGTACTCATCAATACGTCAGAGCCCCATATGTGGTCTCGTTTACAGGTGAACGTCTCTTTTCTAGAGTTCTCCCAGTAAACTAAAGTCGACCATTCGCCTTCCCTTCCACAGTCCTCCCATGCTCGTTCCAGCTCGTATCGCTTTGCAACGTTAAGCCCAGGTATCTAAAGGACTTGACAGTTTCAAGCAGGACTCTAGTAACACCGTATCCGAACATTAATGATTTGGTCTCCCCTCTCTTCTGTATTAACTTACATTTTTCCACATTCATCACAACTAGAAATTTTGTCTAAGTCGTCTTGTACCTTCCTACAGTCATTCAACTTCGACACCTCACTGTACACCACGGCATCATCAGCAAACAACCGCAGATTGCTGCCCACCCTGTCCGCCAAATCGTTTATGTATATAGAGAACAACAGTGGTCCTATCACGTTTCCCTAATGCATTTCTGACGATTCCCTTGTCTCTGATGACAACATACTAGGTTATATTATTTAAGAAGTCTTCGAACCATTCAAATATCTGTGAACTTATTCCATTTTCTAGCACCTTCGTTAACGGCCTGCAGTGGGCACCGTGTTAAATAACCTATACCTTACATGAATCACTTACCTCCGGAAATCTAGAAATATGGAATTTGCGTGTTGCCATTCATCCATAGCTCTGACTATATCATGTGAGAAAAGGGAAAGCTGAGTTTCGCACGAGCGATGCTTTCTAAAACCGCAATGATTCATAACATAAGCTTCTCAGTCTCCAAAAAGTTTATTATATTCGAACTGGGAATATGTTCAAGGCTACTGCAGCAAACAGAAGCTAGGGACACTCTTTTACCCTTCTTATATAATGGAGTCACCTGCCATTTTTCCAGTCGCTTGGAAGTTTGTGCTGGGTGAGAGATTCACATTAAATAAGAGGTACCAATGCGAGGTTGATAACTCGCAACAGAACCACAAGAAAAGCTAGCTGCTGCGTACTGCGTCGACGAATGAGACACATGAATACAGCCACGCTCACAAACGGTTCGCTATGCCGTCGCTACGGATATTATACTTATGGCCGAGCACATCATCGAGTAAGATGACACCGTCATCTAGACGGCCAGTGTGTGTTCAGTGTATTAGGCAGAACACTATGTAAAAGCTATTGTTAAGTGTGCTCTCAGTGAGAGACTTGTGATTTGTCTGTATGGTACGTTAATTTTCAGAGACAGTTGCAAATACTGAAGACATTCCAGAAGAAATGGATTGTACAAAATTAGGTAGTTCTTCTTGTCTTTGTTGTAATAAAGTGAACTAATGTGTTATAGTAGCCGCTCGACCTTCTCCCAGAGCAAAGCAAAGAACTGACTGTTGCATAGACAAGTGTATTGTCGTCCGATTTAACAGCCACAAGTTACAACATGTGTTCAGTCTGGTCTTACGACTGAGGAAGATGCTGAATCCGTAACAAGGCATGCTCGACAGTTGCTTGCAGCGTATCTGATGTAATCAGTGTGATATGTCATCGTATGCTATCCTTCAAACGAGGATGAATTAGGATACATCCCTGATATACACGACCTTCCAGATATCCCCACAACGAGAAGTCACATTGGTTTAGGTCGGTGGTTCTGGAAGGCAACATACCGTGAAATTGCCTGGAAATGATGCGGTCGTTTTTGAACGTTTCTCGAAGTAAATCATTCACCTAGCAAGCGGAAGGTGGTGTCGCCCCAACTTGTACGAAGATAGTAGTGAGAATATAATTGTGTTCTTGCAAAGCTGGAATGACATGTTGCACAAGTAGGTTCTCGTAACATGCGGATGTCACTGTACACCTAACAGGCCCACGAGGTGTTATCATCGTGAAGAAAAACGGATTGAGAGTTAACAACTTGTGAAACTATGCCACACAAAGCTGAGTACAGTGAATGTTTCTGCACAGCATGTGGCGGAGTACGAGGGCAGTTCAATAAGTAATGCAACACATTTTTTTTCTCGGCCAATTTTGGTTGAAAAAACCGGAAATTTCTTGTGGAATATTTTCAAACATTCCCGCTTCGTCTCGTATAGTTTCATTGACTTCCGACAGGTGGCAGCGCTGTACGGAGCTGTTAAAATGGCGTCTGCAACGGATGTGCGTTGCAAACAACGGGCAGTGATCGAGTTTCTTTTGGCGGAAAACGAGGGCATCTCAGATATTCATAGGCGCTTGCAGAATGTCTACGGTGATCTGGCAGTGGACAAAAGCACGGTGAGTCGTTGGGCAAAGCGTGTGTCATCATCGCCGCAAGGTCAAGCAAGACTGTCTGATCTCCCGCGTGCGGGCCGGCCGTGCACAGCTGTGACTCCTGCAATGGCGGAGCCTGCGAACACACTCGTTCGAGATGATCGACGGATCAACATCAAACAACTCAGTGCTCAGCTTGACATCTCTGTTGGTAGTGCTGTCACAATTGTTCACCAGTTGGGATTAACAAAGGTTTGTTCCCACTGGGTCCCTCGTTGTCTAACCGAACACCATAAAGAGCAAAGGAGAACCATCTGTGCGGAATTGCTTGCTCGTCATGTGGCTGAGGGTGACAATTTCTTGTCAAAGATTGTTACAGGCGATGAAACATGGGTTCATCACTTCGAACCTGAAACAAAACGGCAATCAATGGAGTGGCGCTACACCCACTCCCCTACCAAGAAAAAGTTTAAAGCCATACCCTCAGCCGGTAAAGTCATGGTTACAGTCTTCTGGGACGCTGAAGGGGTTATTCTGTTCGATGTCCTTCCCCATGGTCAAACGATCAACTCTGAAGTGTATTGTGCTACTCTTCAGAAATTGAAGAAACTTCAGCGTGTTCGTAGGCACAAAAATCAGAACGAACTTCTCCTTCTTCATGACAACGCAAGGCCTCACACAAGTCTTCGCACCCGAGAGGAGCTCACAAAACTTCAGTGGACTGTTCTTCCTCATGCACCCTACAGCCCCGATCTCGCACCGTCGAATTTCCATATGTTTGGCCCAATGAAGGACGCAATGCGTGGGACGCACTACGCGGATGGTGAAGTTATTGATGCAGTACGACGTTGGCTCCGACATCGACCAGTGGAATGGTACCGTGCAGGCATACATGCCCTCATTTCAAGGTGGCGTAAGGCCGTAGCATTGAATGGAGATTACGTTGAAAAATAGTGTTGTGTAGCTAAAAGATTGGGGAATAACCTGGTGTATTTCAATACTGAATAAAACAACCCCTGTTTCAGAAAAAAAAGTGTTGCATTACTTGTTGAACTGCCCTCGTAGAAACCCATTTGCGTCAGTTCTGTGAATTCACGGCTCGTTTAGTGTAAAATGTGCCTCGTCCATCGAAAGAATATTCCTTTGCGACATGTTATCCATTTCCATGCATGCAGATACAGAATCGTGTAGTGATACCAGTGTAAAATGTGTAAATATGCTGTTTAGGTTTTTATGTAGGTAACGCCACGTAGCGCTCTGTATGAAAATCACCGACTGTGCTGTGTGAAGTCTGTGGCTGGTTTGCATTGACGGAATATTCGCTATTGTAGTGTTGGGCAGCTGGATGTGAACAGCGTGTAGCGTTGTGCAGTTGGAGGTGAGCCGCTAGCAGTGGTGGATGTGGGGAAAGAGATGGCAGAATTTTGTGAGCGGACGATCTGGACGTGTGTCCGCCAGAAAAAGGAAATTTGTAAGAGTGGATGTCATATATATATATATATATATATATATATATATATATATATATATATATATATATAATGACTTTTGAACACTATTAAGGTAAATACATTGTTTGTTCTCTATTAAAATCTTTCATTTGCTAAGTATGCGCTACGGTCGCAGGTTCGAATCCTGCCTCGGGCATGGATGATGTCCTTAGGTTCGTTACGTTTAAGTAGTTCTAAGTTGTGGGGGACTGATGACCTCAACTGTTAAGTCCCATAGTACTCAGAGCCATTTTTGCTAAGTATGCTTATCAGTAGTTAGTGCCTTCAGTAGTTAGAATCTTTTATTTAGCTGGCAGTATTGGCGCTGGCTGTATGCAGTAGCTTGAATAACGTAGATTTTTTTCAGGTAAGTGATTCATGTAAGGTATAGGTTATTGTTAGTCAGGGCCATACTTTTGTAGAAATTATTGAAAGTCAGATTGCGTTGTGTGTCAGTTTACTGTTGATCAGAATAAGTAAAGATAGAAATGTCTGAGTACGTTCAGTTTTGCTCAGCTGTTTGAAAATCAAATAACGTAAGAGGTTTACCAGCACAGTAATTCATAATTTTTCAAAGCGGACGTTTCAAATGCATCGCAGAAACATTTGAACTATCAGCCAGCTCCAATACTGTAAAAAGATGCAATAAAAGCTAACATAACAGGCATAGCTGGATCCAAATGAATTAAACAACGACGGCTTAATAACGCCTGCTTTAATTACTGAGATGAAACATTGGGCCCACGCAAAAGAAACATTCTTCTAGCGCAGACGCTTCAACAAAGCAGAAATTTGGGCAGTGTTTTTAATGGATTGGATATAACAGGTAAGGTTCCTCATGACGTAGCTCAAGCACTGGTTGCAGATTCTGAAGCATGTGCTGCACGGTGGGCCACGGCTTCAGCATCTTCATAAATAGATGCCATGGGAATGGGCCGGCTCCCTGTCTCTATTGCACTACCTAATTCACCTGTTCCTTCAAATTTCTTCATCGTATTCTTTAGCTATGAAAGGGAAGCAGAGGTTGGGAAGGGAGTGAGACAGGGTTGTAGCCTATCCCTGATGTTATTCAATCTGTATATTGAACAAGTAGTAAAGGAAACAAAAGAAAAATTCGGAGTAGGAATTAAAATCCATGGAGAAGAAACAAAAACTTTGAGGTTCGCCGATGACTTTGTAATTGTGTCAGAGACAGCAAATGACCTGGAAGATCAGCTGAAAGGAATTGACAGTGTCTTGAAAGGAGGATATAAGATGAACATCAACAAAAGCAAAACGAAGATAATGGAATGTAGTCGAATTAAATCGTGTGATGCTGCGGGAATTAGATTATCAAATGAGACGCTCAAAGTAGTAAATGAGTTTTGCTGTTTGGGGAGCAAAATAACTGATGATGGTCGAAGTAGAGAGGATATAAAATGTAGACTGGCAATGGCAAGGAAAGCGTTTCTGAAGAAGAGAAATTTGTTAACATCGAGTATTGATTTAAGTGTCAGGAAGTCGTTTCTGAAAGTATTTGTATGGAGTGTAGCCATGTATGGAAGTGAAACGTGGACAATAAATAGTTTCGACATGAAGAGAATAGAAGCTTTCGAAATGTGGTGCTACAGAAGAATGCTGAAGATTAGATGGGTAGATCACATAACTAATGAGGAGGTATTGAATAGAATTGGGGAGAAGAGGAGCTTGTGGTACAACGTGACTGGAAGAAGGGATCGGTTGGTAGGACATATTGTAAGGCATCAAGGGATCACCTGTTTAGTATTGGAGGGCAGCGTGGAGGGTAAAAGTCGTAGAGGGAGACCAAGAGATGAATACACTAAACAGATTCAGAAGGATGTAGGTTGCAGTAGGCACTGGGAGATGAAGAAGCTTGCACAGGATAGAGTAGCATGGAGAGCTGCATCAAACCAGGGTCTGGACTGAAGGCCACAATAACAACAACAACAGCATTCTTTAGCCCATTTATTGACACGGGCTTCTCCACAGCTGTTTCTGTCGTCGGTATTCCCACAATGCAGCGCTGCTATTGGTATTGTTCTGGTAAAACAACTTTACCAGCAGTGCTCTGTCTTGTTCTCAATAACTATTGGATTTCCTACAGAAAACATCACCTTTCTTAACCTTTTATACCAACAATTGTCGCCGAACGACGAACAGCACACTGACGTCTAAACAGGAAACATTTGACGTTCCGGCTGCTTTCAGCGCTGTATTTTCACCTGGTGGTAGAAAGTGAAATATTATTTCTTTAATATACTCCGCAAGCGCTCCGATTAATGAACGTACCTACTATGTTTCAGTACCCTGCAATGTATACAAGCCGCACTGCAGCACTCGGAACTCTGTCAGTTTAATTATAGCCACTCGGTACTTGTGTTAAACGTTGGCGAAACTGCAGGCTTAAGCAGTTAGCCCAGCTGACTATGGAATGGTCGTTGCGGAAGGGAATACGTTGCTAGGCGGTCGGCGATGCAGCGAGCGCCGCCTGGTATGAGGGGGGGGGGGGGGGGGGCGTAGCGGACTAAGACGGATGAAGCGGAGCGACCACTGGCGCCAGCAGGGGCGGTGCTGGCGGGCCAGCCGTCCGCACTGGCGCCAGCTCCGCTGCCCGGCGGGGCACAATAAATATTTAACTGGTCATGACAGTTCATTTTCCAGGCGGCTGCGTGCTTGCCGGAGTGGGCGCGCGCGCCAAGACGGCGCCGCTGAATGTGCATGAGGCCGCCGCCACAACAGCGTAGCAGCCGGCCGCCCCCTTGGTACACCTTGCCGGAAACTGCTCCGCCGCGGAGATTGAGCAAACTTAACGCGAGCATGTGCTGGACTTGGCAGCAGCTAGCCGTACCACCGTCTCATAGTATCGTGCGCTCGCCGAAATAGAACTGCTACATAAACACATTCTGGGATCCACCTTATGGCGTTGAGGGTACTTTGGGTACCATTCTCAGTTTTCCCCTTTCCTACTCCTGTCACCAACGGTTTTTTAGCGAGATATCTGTAGGAGGGAGCAGTAAATTTGATGCATCTGTAAAAGCTCGTTGCAGCTATTAGACTAGAGCACCTGAAAAGCATTACGACCTTGGGGGGCCGGTACCTCGGGCCGCATACGTGCCGATTTTATTATTAACTGGTAACCTACATACATTAGTACGTTATGAGACCCCAATATACTAGCTATAGGTAAGGGTGCGATAAGCTGGACGCACCCCCAAGTACTGATCGTTAAAACTCGGCACCATTCGGAACACTTCGTGTCGGCTGTTTTCTGTTTCACATTGCTGCTACTCTCAGCGACTCCATAGCTCTGAGCCGGCCGCGGTGGTCTAGCGGTTCTAGGAGCTCAGTCCGGAACCGCGCGACTGCTACGGTCGCAGGTTCGAATCCTGCGTCGGGCATGGATGTGTGTGATGTCCTTAGGTTAGTTAGGTTTAAGTAGTTCTAAGTTCTAGGGGACTGATGACCACAGCTGGTAAGTCCCATAGTGCTCAGAGCCATTTGAACCAATCCATAGCTGATACTGTAACTGCTTGACGAAGTGTCTTGACATGTCTGTGTGAGCGGTGATTAATTGATCCATAACAGAGACTTTACTTACTTTTACATGAATTATGCCATTTGAGATACAATGACAAATGATTACTAAATGTATTGAATGTCATTTTTTTCCACTCATTGCGTAGTAGCTGATCAGCCCAAGGCACGTACACCGATTACTTCTCTGCCCCTGAGATAAGCGTTTAATTGTAGTAATTTCTGGCCGGATTCACCAATGTCTCTTAAAATTAGGTACATCTTAAAATATTACTGTGTCTGAAAGTAATTTTTTCTTTCTTAAACAGGAAAGCTACACTCTTAAGACGCTATTAACGTTTTTTGTTCGGATGTTAGTTGCTGGATGATTACTGTTATAAAATATGGGTGAGAACCGGGGGCCGCATGAATGATTGATTTGCGCTGCGTGCAACCCGTGGGCCACAGTTTGAAGACCACTGGATCAGAGTATGGGAGCTTTACAGAGAGAACACAGTTCGTTACTAATTGAACTTGGCCGTATGCCTAATATGAAACCGCGTTTTTTATTCTTTGCTCAGTTATAAAATGAAAAAAACGTCACTTTGAAAAGACAACAGAAAAACCATATTACTTCATTTTATTAACACCCAGGTGCGGGGCACACTCCATAATATTTGCTCTCATCCACATTCGTATTAACAGTTGTGATTATTCGACTTCCATCCTGAAGTAACCATTTCTGAATTGCATATTTACAGTCATAAGCCAAAAAATTACGACCACTGCCCACCGCGAGGTTGGATGTTGCGTGTGGCGTTAATGGTGTGTGACACAGTAAGGAAAGTATATAAGAAAATCAAGTACCTATAGGGAATGATTGTAGCGATGACACGGACCACAAGCCGCCCGCAGTGGCCGAACGGTTCTAGGCACTACAGTCTGGAGCCGCGCGACCGCTGCCGTCGCAGATTCGAATCCTGCCTCGGGCATGGATGTGTGTGTGTAGTCCTAGGGGACTGATGATCTCAGATGTTAAGTCACATAGAGCCATTTGAACCATTTTGAACACGGATCACAAACGGGGAAATCTACTGATCAAAGCTTCTTTGACAAAGGTGGTTTTATTATTAACTAGAGCCTGTGATCGAGTATCTCGAAAACAGCGTAGCCGTGCGAAATGTGATACTGTAGTGACTCTCTACACAAAGAGGTAGAAGGACATTGAAACCCCTTCTGGGCGATAAGTGGTTGGACGTTCACGAGTTTTCACAGAACGTGGAATTTGGGGGCTTGCTGATCTGTAAAGCAGGACTGATGGCTGGCTTTGTGATCTTTGCCGACTGAGCACTTATTGGTGCACGCAAAAGTGTTTCGGAACACACCGTTCATTGTACTTTGTTGGACACGGGGCTCTGCAGTGGACGACCCCTACGTGTTCACATCTTGGGGCAATGAAATCGCAAATTACAATTGCAGTGGTCACGGTATCGTCAACATCGGACCGTGGATCAATGTAAACATGTCATCTCGTCGGATGAATCACGCTTTTGCGACACCCGGTCGATGGTCGTCTTTACAGAGGCCGACAGGCACGTGAACGCCAATTCGAAATGTGCACTGCGCTAAAGACGCAGGCTGGTGGATGCAGTATTGCGCTGCGAGAGACATTCTGCTATGCTTGCATGGGACCTGGCACAGTAAGCTAAGACACGCTACGCTGGCAGCTGTGGACCACCTGCACCCCTTCGTGCTTGATGACTTCTCCGCCATCGATGTTATCTTCCAGCAGGATAGTTGTCCGTGTTACGGTAGTTTGAGGAGAGTTATAGAGTACTCACGGTGTTGTCTTGATGTGAATCCAATGGAACCCATTTGGTTCGCTATCAGGCGCCGTACCTGCGTATACAAATCAGCGGCCTGGTGTTTAAGGAAACTACATGACTTGTGTGTGGACATCCGGTGCGCTGTACCTCCTAAAACCCGCCAACAAACTGTTGAATTATGAGTTATGAGGCGGGTGGTCATTGTATTTTGGCTTGTCAGTGTATATTAATTTATCCAGTTATCCCTGTTCAGGGAAGTCTTTTGATTTACGTTCAGATATCAATATGAGCCGCTAGCGGATGTTACTGACCAGTGACCACAATTCTGTCTCCTCCTCAAATTTCATAAAAAATTCTGGAAGCCTTTCTGGGAATGAGCAGAGTCGTAAATTACTTTTACGCATGGAACTGGTGTAATCCTTTCTAATTCATAGTCAGTTATTCCCCAGATTCTTCAGACAGTTTAGGTGCTATGCGGCTGCACGAGGCCAGTCCTTACGAAACCCAAACAAAGCCTCCCCACAATTATACATTGAAGCGCGAAAGAAACTGGTATAGATACTGGTTGACTCTGACACAGAAGATTAAAGCAACCAGGCACTTTTGACAATACTATTTATTTATTTAACAGCGCCGTTACCGGTTCATCATCAGACGTCTAGTTCACGTTTTACATTACTGTTGTGGGCGGGTGCCAGGAGGTGCCGCATTAACACTCGGCCGACCTTTTCAAATGATTTATTCGTTTCCACTACAGTGCTTCATTGACCTCGGTCCACGTCACAGGCCCCCGCGACCTGTGCAACGCAACGCTGTGTCGTGCAGGCCTTGTTCGCCAGCTGCAGAGTCCTGATTACGTCAGGATCGCTGCGCCAGCAGCCGACTCAGCGGCCACTGTCCTCGTTGACTCTGCGCTGCTCTGCCACGAGCCGTAGGCCAGCCCCACTGCTGCTTCTTCCTCGGCTGGCGTAGCTGGGAACGTGGTGGCAACGACTACCCGCGATCCGAAGTCCGAATCTGCGGCCCCTTGCCTCAACAAGTCACTGGCGTGTGTCGGGAGCCGAGACGACTGTCCGCGGCAGCAAGCCAAAGAGTGGCCCGCCTTAGCTGGCTGCGGACCCCGCGTCAGCCCCAGAGGGTCGAACCAACGACCTGCCACGGACTGGGACGCTGGCGCCCCATCTGCTGCCGTGTGTGGCCGGTAGTGTGACACGCCCCGCCGTCCAGGAGAGCTGCCACACTTGAATGAATCTCGTTAGAAAACAACACCTATTTAAACGCGGCTGCGCGCTTCTGTTTCGCTAACGCATCGCTCCAAGTCACGTACGCCGCACATGCCCGTTGCGCCAATGGCCCCCTTCTTCTTGTAACTTGCGACATGCAAACCGCTGCGTTTACACTTTTCAGACCGAGTGAGGTGGCGCAGTGGCTAACACACTGGACTCGCATTCGGGAGGACGACGGTTCAATCCCGCGTCCAGCCATCATGATTTAGGTTTTCCGTGATTTCCCTAAATCGCTCTAGGCAAATGCCGGGATGGTTCCTTTGAAAGGGCATGGCCGATTTCCTTCCTCGTCCTTCCCTAATCCGATGAGACCGATGACCTCGCTGTCTGGTCTCCTCCCCCAAAAAACGACAACAACTACACTTTTTAGCGGTTCGATGGCTTCTGTGGCCTCCATTCCACTTCGCAACCGCTGGTCAGCGTAACTTACTGCAATCTGGCCCGCACCTGGCTGTAACGTGTGCGCTCCGAAATATTGCACCAAATCTAACTTCCCTATCTTAAAATGTGATGCGGCTACATTACATATCGTGTTTTGTTTCCCCACCTGACGAAACTTCCTTGGGGTGGCGATGCCCTACAACCAAAACAAGACGTCAGACAATGTCTTTTTAATTGTAATTGTGCCTCACAACGATTTTAAGAGATGTAAATTATTATTAAATGGAAAATGTAAGTAACCGAAACATCTTCCATTTAATAATAATAATTTGTTTACATCACTTAAAATCGTCATGAGGCACAATTTCAACTAGAAAGACGTTGTCTCAAATCTTGTTTTGGTTGTAATGCATCGCCACCCGAAGAAAGCTTCGTCAGGTGGGGAAACAAAACACGAAATGTAATGTAAAACGTGAACTAACTGTCTGAAGATGAACCTATCGTTTGGAAACCGGTAACGGCAAAGTATAAATAAATAAATAGCATTGTGAAAAATGGATGGTTGCTGTAATCTTCTGTGTAAGAGTCAACCTATATTTTGTACACAGCCACGGGCTCAGTAAGTCAGTTTTTGACAAAATAGCAAACTGGTATGGACTTGCGTGTTCAAATACAGAGATATATAAATGTGCAGAATATGGCGCTGGGGTCGGCAACGCCTGTATAAGACAAGTGTCTGGCGCAGTTGTTAGATCGGTTACTGCTGCTACAATGGCAGGTTCAAACTGGTTCAAATGGCTCTGAGCACTATGGAACTTAACTTCTAAGGTCATCAGTCCCCTAGAACTTGGAACTACTTAAACCTAACTAACCTAAGGACATCACACACATCCATGCCCGAGGCATGACTGGAACTTGCGACCGTAGCGGTCGCGCGGATCCAGACTGTAGCGCCTAGAAACGCTCGGCCACCCGGCCGGCTTACAGTGGTAGCTTATCAAGATTCAAGTGAGTTTGAACGTAGTGTTATAGTTGGCGCAAGAGCGATGGGACATAGAATCTCTGTAGATAGCTAGGGAGTGGGGTTTTTCCAGTACCACCATTTCACAAGTGTGCCGTGAATATCAGAAATCTGGTAAAACATCAGATCTTCGACATCGCTGCGGCCGGAAAAAGCCGGAAAAAGATCCTGCAAGAACGGGGCCAACGACGACTGAAGAGAGTCGTTCAACGTGATAGAAGTGCAACCCTTCCGCAAATTGCTGCAGATTTCAATACCAAACCGTCAACAAGTGTCAGCGTGCGAGCCATTCAACGAAACATCATCGATATGGGATTTCGGAGCCTAAGGCCCACTCGTGTGCCCTTGATGACTGCCATGACAGAAAGCCTTTCGCCTTGCCTGGGCTCGTCAACACCGGCATGGGACAGTTGATGACTGGAAACATGTTGACTGGACGGACGAGTCTCGTTTCAAATTGTATCGAGCGGACGGACGTGTGTGGGTATAGAGACAACCTCATGAATCCATGGACCGTCCATGTCAGCAGGGGACTGTTCAAGCTGGTGGAGGCTCTTTAATAGTGTGGGGCATGTGCAGTTGGAGTGATCTGGGATCCCTGATACGTCTAGATACGACTCTGACTGGTGACACGCACTTAAGCATCCTGTCTGATCACCTGGATCCATTAATGTCCACTGTGCATTCCGATGGACTTGGGCAATTCCAGCATGACAATGCGACACCCCACACGTGAAGAATTGCTACAGCATGGCTCCAGGAACACTCTTCTAAGTTTAAACTCTTCCGCTGCCCACCAAACTTCCAAGACATCAACATTACTGAGAACATCTGGGATGCCTTGCAATGTGGTATTCAGAATACATCTCCACCCCCTCGTACTCTTAAGGATTTTACCGAGCGGGGTGGCGCAGTGGTTAGCACACTGGACTCGCATTCGGGAGGACGACGGTTCAATCCCGCGTCCGGCCATCCTGATTTAGGTTTTCCGTGATTTCCCTAGATCACTTCAGGCAAATGCCGGGATGGTTCCTTCGAAAGGGCACGGCGGATTTCCTTCCCCATCCTTCCCTAATTCGAGCTTGTGCTCCGTCTCTAATGACCTCGTTGTCGACGGGACGTTGAACACTAATCTCCTCCTCCTTCTCTTAAGGATTTATGAACAGCCCTGCAGGATTTATGGTGTCAATTCCCTCCGGCACTACTTCAAACATTAGTCGAGTCCATGCCACGTCGTGTTGCGGCGACTTCTGCGTGCTTGCGGGGCCCTACACGATATTAGGCAGGTGTACCAATTTCTTTGGGTCTTCAGTGTACATGAGCGTGACCACTAGCGATTGAGCATTGTTCACGATCAAGACACTGCCCCTGCCAGAAAATGGCGCGCTCAGCTTCTAAAGTTCCAGAAACCAGCAAAGCACAAGAAGTACAATTTACTACGTAATAATATCAAAATAGCAATACTCCTTACCCCCCCTTCGCAAACACTTGTTCCCCGAATTTTGACAGTAAACCACTTGCGAGGATCGTAGTTGAAAGCGCTTGGCTTCTAAATGACATGTTGGCTCGTAAAATGCATGCCGTTAATCAGTTTGCCTCTTTGTAACTTCTACTACTGGCGTTGGATGAACCTAGCCTGCGATAAAATAGGCTGCTCTTTATGAAACGTAAGCGCCGTCTAGCTCATTGTTTATTTTATTGTATTCCCACTTTCGACCTGTTTTTAAATCACTCATTGATATGTTAATTACTGATTATCGTGAAGCGTAGGTCGTCACTTGTCAACAATTCATTTTTAAATGTGTTTTAATTGGTAATTAACTACACACTTCATCAAGTGCAACACTAGAATTAATGTCATTAAGAGCCCCTATACACCGATTGACTCGGCTTCTACAATTTGTGGAGTCTGTCGCACTGTAGATTAAATCCTGCAAGAAACGTACACAAATTATAAAGATATGAATTAAACTCTTAGAAATATCTTTCCAACAATACGGACACAAACTGGATATCGTTTAAAAATTTTATCACTGAAGAATGTGTAGGAAAGCTCATTTTTTATAACAATAAATTACGTAACCTTTTTCCGGTAAAGTATTCCATATTTTGTAAGAAGCAATGTTTAGTCGTATTTTCAACAATTTTAAATTTAGAAATGTGAACTAATCGAAAATATGTATTTTTTAGAATTACAGTCGAAACTCAGAAAGATAATGACGACTAATGCTCGTTTTTGTCATAGTGTAATCCAAAAGAAAGGTCTATCTACATGGATACTCAGCAAATCACATTTAAGTGCCTGGCAGAGGGTTCATCGAAGCACATTCACAATTCTCTATGATTCCAATCTCGTATAGCGCGCGAAAAGAACGAACACCTATATTTTTCCGTACGAGCTCTGACTTCCCTTATTTTATTGTGGTTATTGTTTCTCTCTATGTAAGTCGTATTCAGAGAAGAAATTTTGTGATTAGAATTTCGTGAGATTTCGTTGCAACGAAAAGCGCCGTTCTTTTAACGATTTCCAGTTCAAATTCTGTATCATTTCAGTGACATTCTCTCCCATATTTCGCGATAACACAAAACGTGCTGCCCTTCTTTGAACTTTTTCGATGTACTCCGTCAGTCCTATCTGGTAAAGATTTCCACACGGCGCAGCAGTATTCTAAGAGAGGACGGACAAGCGTAGTGTGGGCAGTCTCCTTAATAGATCTGTTACATTTTCTAAGTGTTCTGCCAATAAAACGCAGTATTTGGTTAGCCTTCCCCACGACATTTTGTTTGTGTTCCTTCCAGTTTATGTTGTTCGTAATTGTAGCTCCTAGGTATTTAGTTGAATTTACGGCCTTTAGATTTGACTGATTTATCGTGTAACTGAAGTTTAACGAATTTCTTTTAGCACTCATGGGGATGACCTCACACTTTTCGTTATTTAGTGTCAACTGCCAATTTTCGCACCGTTCAGATGTCTTTTCTAAATCGTTTTGCGATTTGTTTTGATCATTTGATGAATTTATTAGTCGATGAACGACAGCGTTATCTGCAAACAACCTAAGACGGCTGCTCAGATTGTCTCCCAAATCGTTTATGTAGATAAGGAACAGCAAAGGGCCTATGACACTACCTTGGGGAACGCAGAAATTTCTTCTGTTTTACTCGCTGACTTTCCGTTAGTTACTACGAACTGTGACCTCTCTGGCAGGAAATCTCAAATCCAGTCACATAACTGAGACGATATTCTATAAGCACGAGATTTCGCTACAAGCCGCTTGTGTGGTACAGTGTCAAAAGCCTTCCAGAAATCCAGAAATACGGAATCGATCTGAAATCCGTTGTCAATATCACTCTTTTAGCGAATAAAGAGCTAGTTGTGTTTCACAAATACGATGTTTTCTGGACCCATGTTGACTGTGTGTCAATAGACCGTTTTCTTCGAGGTAATTCATAATGTTCGGACACAATATATGTTCCAAAATCCCGCTGCATATCGACGTTAATGATATGGGCCTGTAATTTAGTGGATTACTCCTACTACGTTTCTTGAATATTGGTGTGCAACTTTCCAGTATTTGGGTACGGACCTTTCGTCGAGCGAATGGTTGTATATGATTGTCAAGTATGCAGGTAATGCATCAGCAGTGCATCAACATACTAACTTGGATACAGTCTGGACCAGAACACTTGCCTTTATTAAGTGATTTAAGATGCTTCACTACTCCGAGGATATTTACTTTTACGTTACTCGTGTTGGCAACTGTTCTTCATTTGAATTCTGGAATATTTACTTCGTTTGCTTTTGTGAAGGCATTTCGGAAGACTGTGTTTAGTAACTCTGCTTTGGCAGCACTGTCAACGATGTGGAAACTGTTATAGGCATCTCACATTAAAGTCCGCGCTAAATTTAGAGCTTCTGTAAAAGAACGCCAATCTTGGGGAGTTTGCGTGTGTTTAAATTTGGTATGTTTGTTTCGTTGTTTCTGCAACAGTGTTCTGACTCGTTTTGTGTACCAAGGAGGATCAGCTCCGTCATTTGTTATCTTAATTGGGTTAAATCTCTCAATCGCTGCCGATACCATTTCTCTTAATTCAAGCCACATCTGGTCTACACTTATATTATTAATTTGGAATGAGTGGAGATTGTCTCTCAGGAAGGCGTCAGGTGATTTTTTTCTGCTTTTTTGAATAGGTATATTTTACTTTTTTTTTTTGGAGGATTTGAGGTTACAATATTCAATCTCGCTACAGCCCTGTGTTGACTTATCCCTGTATCCGTTTTGATGCTCGTTACTGACTCAGGATTATTTGTTGCTAAGAGGTCAAGTGTGTTTTCACAACCGTTTACTATTCGCGTGGGCTCGTGAACTAACTGCTCGAAATAATTTTCAGAGAATGCGTTTATCGCAATTTAAGGTGATGTTTTATGCGTACCTCCGGAATTAAACATCGGTTTTCGCCAACATACCGAGGGTAAATTAAAGTCACCACCAACTATAATCGTATGAGTCGGTTACGTGTTTGAAATCAAACTCAAGTTTTCTTTGAACCTTTCAGCAACTGTATCACCTGGATTGGGAGGTCGGTAAAAGGATCCAATTATTATTTTATTCCGGTTGCCAATAATTACCTCTGCCCGTACTAACTCACAGGAAGTATCTACTACAATTTCGCGACAGGATAAACTGCTTCTAACAGCAACAAACACGCCACCGCCTACCGTGTTGAGCCTATCCTTCCGAAACACCGTTAGGTTCTTCGCAAAAATTTCGGCTGAGCTTATCTCCAGCTTTAGGCAGCTTTCAGTACCTATAACGAACTGAGCATCAGTGCTTTCTATTAGCGCTTGGCGCTCTGGTACATACCTAACACAACTACGACAATTTACAACTGTTATACCGATGGTTCCTTTATCTACGTTCTTCCTGAATTCGGCCTGCACCCTTTGTGACTGAAGCCATTCTTGTGTTTTCCCGAGACCCTCTAACCCAAAAGGCCGCCCAGTCCACCCCACACATCCCCTGCTACCCGTGTAGCCGCCTCCTGCGTGTAGTGGACACCTGATCCAGTCAGCGGAACCCAAAACCCAACCAGTCGAGGAATCTGCAGCCTACACGGTCGCAGAACCGTCTGAGCCTCTGATTCAGACCGTCCACTCGGCTCTGTACCAGAGTTCTGCAATCGGTCCTGTCGCCTATGCTGCAAATGGTCAGCTCTGCTTTCACCTTGCAAGCAATACTGGCAGCTTTTACCACTTCGGTTAGCCACTCGAAGCCAGGGAGGATTTCTGATCCAAAGTGACACACATCATTGGTACCGACGTGAGCAACTACCTGCAGTTGGCTGCACCCTGTGCTCTTCATGGCGTCAGGAGGACCCGTTCCACATCTGGAATGACTCTACCTGGTATGCACATAGAGTGCACCTTCGTTTTCCTTCCGTCCTTGTCAGCCATGTCCCTAAGAGGCCCCGCAACGCGCCTAACGTTGGAGCTCCTAACTATCAATAATCCCACCCTCTGTGATTGTCCGAATCTTGCAGGCTGAGAGGTTTCCTCCGAAACAGGAGAGGTGACAGCATCTGGCTCAGCGACAATGTCAGCCACAGACAGCACATGGAACCTGTTTGTCAGACAAACCGGGAGGCATCACGCGCGGCCGCCTGGGAAGTCTTTCGCCGCCTGCTACGCCTCCCACTCGACAACAGGTGAAGGGTCAGCCTCAGTGAGAGCAGTGACTGGGCTGGCCTCCATTGAGGATCGTTAGGAGGGCTCGGACGTGCTGGACGTCCGTTGGAACCCCACGGCCGGCCCACAACAGTGGTGCCCATCCACTGCAGCCTCAAGCTGTGTAACCGAAGCCATCACAGCCTGAAGCTGAGAGCGAAGTGACACTAACTCGGCTCGCATCCGCACACAACAATCGCAGTCCCAGTCCATTCTAAAGACCGTAGAAAACTAAACTGTGTAGATAAACGGACTATCGCCATGTACTGCGCAACTCTACTGTAGACCCCGAGGAAGACGCAGGAACTGTGTGTAATAGATATTCAAAAAACCTAACTACAGAAGCACTCATGTGAAACTAAATGATTTGCCTCTGATTAGGAACTTGTAAAATGTCACAAAATCGGTTTACTTTCCGATGCAAACGAAAACGCGAGAACTGCGGCTATTAGATATTAAATTAACATGCAGAATCTCAAGAAACTAAACTATTAAAGCACGCAGATGCTATTATAAAATTCGTTCCAGATTAGGAACTCGTAAAAGTCACAGTATCGGTTACTTCCCTGTTGCTGCTTGTTTCTCGGCTGGGTACTGCTGCCTGACTGTATATTTTTAGAATAAAATTATAGTTCACATTAAAGGAAGTGATTCCACTTACTACTATAAAGTTTCCTGTTCCCATAAAAGACTGGCTTTGTGGGATGGGGAGGGAGGGGGGGTAGATGTAGGGTGAAGGCATGAGGAGTGTTAATGTTTATGTATTCGATAAGCCATGTTTAAAATATGGAGATACTTTTCTGATTTCCTTTCTTTAATTCAGTCTCTTGAGTACTTATATTTCTATTTTAATTATGGAAATATTAGAGAAGAGAGAATTATCTGATTTCATTTACGCAATTTTGAAATTTAAATTTGCGAAAGCAGTGTGATTTATCAGAAATGCAGTAATAAAACGAAAAACAAATATTCCAACCCACTCTCTTTGCACAGAGTTTCTGAAACAGTTTCATGTATGAGGGTAATTTTGTATTGTGTTAGTTACTGAGGAGGTCGATTTTATGATACACGCTTTCATCACAGTTGAAAGTTTAGACAGAAGCAAATTTTTCCTTGCGATTTTGACCTTCATTTCTGGAGGCTTCATTTTTCCAGTGTATGACATCCTTTTCCTAAAAATCACTCCGTCTTCAGGCCACAAGCGGCCCATCGGGACCATCCGACCGCCGTGTCATCCTCAGCTGAGGATGCGGATAGAAGGGGCGTGTGGTCAGCACACCGCTCTCCTGGTCGTTATGATGGTTTTCTTTGACTGAAACCGCTACTATTCGGCCGAGTAACTCCTCAGGTGGCATCACGAGGCTGAGTGCACCCTGAAGAATGGCAACAGCTCATGGCGGCCCGGATGGTCACCCATCCAAGTACTGGCCACGCCCGACAGCACTTAACTTCGCTGATCTGACGGGAACCGGTGTATCCACTGAGGCAAGGCCGTTGCCTCCTTTTACTAAGATCTAAAATAATTAAACTCACGGTCATTGACGTAAGCGCAATATACTAGTAATGTATTTTACAAAAAAACTCACAAAAGGTTATGAAATCAGCTTTACTTATGTGTTCTCAATTTTAACTTATGTTTTCAGGAATGTGCGCATAGTATATGTACTATCATTAACGTACATATCATACACAGTCAAAATTATATTAGTCTTAAACTGTATTAAATGGATTCTCAGATGCTATGTGTTTTGTTATAATGACTTGAAAGTTGAATATCAGAATAAATTAAAAACAAGTATTAATCACGTGTTTCGAAATTCGTTCTTTGCACGTGCAATATCATGTAAATTTTTCAAATATCTCTGCACGCACTGTAAACAGTTTTCTGAGGACATTTTAATATGATGGAACGTTAAAATTACATGCTTACTTCCTTAAGCCGCAAGAAATTTGGAAAAGAGGTTCATTTTTGCATGTCACTGACACATTGCATTTTATCATTCGTGATCGACAATCTTCACGTAAACAGTGACAACAGAACAGCATGGCTATTGCTAGGATATTTTCAGTCACTACAGGGGTCACTGAAAATTTGATTGCATATGCAGAAAAAATGATTCAAGTTATAAGAAACCGGAAACATTGAGACACCTATCTTCTCTCATGGTAGTGCTGTACTGAACTTTTGTTATCGCTTCCCTTTCCTATATCCACCTCTGACACACGGTTTCATGATAAACAACAGTATCAGTCCATCGAAAATTTCTTAGAAAGGCGCCCTTTTTCAGAATTCGTTGAAAGAGAGCGTGTTTTAACTTTAAGTTAGCCAGAAGTCCGAGAAGTTTTATAACAAGCTCGAGGGAAGAACGTTAAAAATTCTTTGTGTCACAACGAAACGACCGTCCGTGTAACATCACGCCAAAAGACGCGGAAACGCGCAATAAAATGTGAACGAAGCTTCTTAGTGGACCGGAATAAATTCTTTGCGAGAATTATTTTTCAGAAATGCTTTCTACGTCTAATACACCTCTTCTCCAATACTTTGATTATAATTCGGCAACTTTCGATATGAAACGAACCGAATAATTGTAGCTCCTGACGTATTTTCGCGAGTCTTGTATCTCTCGGAACATTCAATTTTAGAACTGATTTTATTATGTTATCGAATATTCTCCAGAATACTTGCGTATAAATGAGAGTTACAGTGTTTTAATAATGAGAGTAGAGTGTTCTTTCTGTCTCAATTCCCGAGGGGAAACACTAGTTGCAAGAAAAATCTAAATTAATCGAACTGTGGGTAGTACCGTTTCAAACTGAAAAGTTAGTATCAGATACTACGCGTTGCATTACAGGTCCTAGAGTAACGTTATGACAAAGTGGTGGTCCATTCTGCAGTTAGTGTTTAATGTAGTCTACATGTATCCCTCAGCATTACAATCCATGTTACTAAAAGAGCTCCATGTTCCGCCAGACAGCCATCTTAGCTTCAAGTGTTGCCGTTCCGTGCTGACAATTATTGAAATGTCATTTGAAATTTAAATCCAAGTTTTTCGTTATGTTGTCCAGCTCTTAAAGACTCAGTGAGAGTTGTTCGACTAAATGTTGTGCGTTTAAGCTTCTTATGACTCCAAACCGTAGAAGAATATCAACATTTATAGCTGAGGCAGAACATTAACATTTACGTGTTGTTTGAGTTTGTTGTTCACATCTTCACATCTGCGATCACTGCATCGCCCCATATTGATGATGATAGATGAAGAACATTCCACTCCACTACGTCACTGAAAAAGGTTGCATTTGAATTATTTATTCTATAAACATCCGCCATTGGTGTAACGCCTGGAAATACCATATTGGAGGCTATTTGAAATCATTAACTAAAATGGCAAGTCCTTTGTTGAGGCATTTTTCGAGCTAAGTTATTTCGATGACTGATTAGTTACCTGTATATCAATATCACTTTTTTTTATTCAAGCATCCAGTTAGTGGGGCCGATCGGATGTGTTCGAAAGGCGTCTCCCCCCCCCTCCCTCTTTCGCCCACAATCTAAACGAATTATTGGTGGTGTTGATCGCTGCAGTACCTAATACACCAAATGAAAGTGTTATCTATCAATAAACGGTGGGTTATTCAGATTACAAATGCCGCTTTGCGATGAGCTTCACGCTGTAATGAAACCACCTGACAGACTAGACCGGCGATTCCCGCACTTGAGCTCCAACGGACTGTTGTTGTTGTTGTTGTTGCTGTTGTTGTGGTCTTCAGTCCAGAGACTGGTTTGATGCAGCTACTCTATCCTGTGCAAGCTTCTTCACCTCCAAGTAACTACTGCAACCTACATCCTTCTGAATCTGCTTAGTGTACTCATCTCTTGGTCTGTCTCCACGATTTTTACCTTTCACGCTTCCCTCCAATAATAAATTAGTGTTCCCTTGATGACTCAGAATGTATACTACCAACCGATCCCTTGTTTTAGTCAGGTTGCACCACAAATTCCTTTTCTTCCCGGTTCTATTCAGTACGTCCTTATTAGTTAGTGATCTACCCATTTAATCTTCAGCATTCTTCTGTAGCACCAAATTTAGAAAGCTTCTATTCTTCAGAATACTTGCAAATAAATGAGAGTTACAGTATTTTAATAATGAGAGTGGAGTCTTCTTTCTGTCTTAATTCCCGAAGGGAAACACTAGTTGCAAGGAAAATCTAAATTACTCGAACTGTGGGTAGTACCGTTTCAAACTGAAAAGTTAGTATCATATACTATGCCTTGCTATACAGGATCTTAGAATAACGTCATGACAAAGTGGCGGTCCATTCAGCAGTTCGTGTTTAATTTAGCCTATATGCATCTCTCATCATTAGAACTCATGTTACTAAAAGTGCTCCATGTTCCGCCAGACAAGCATCTTAGCTTCAAGTGCTGCGTTCCGTGCTGAAAATTATTGAAATGTCATCTGAAATTTAAATCCAATTCTTTCGTTATGTTGCCCAGCACTTAATGACTCAGTGAGGCTTGTTCGGCTAAATGTTGTGCGCTTCAAACCGTACAAGAATATCTGCATTTATGGCTGAGGCAGAATATTAACATTTACGTGTTATTCACAATAAAGGATGACAGCCAGAAACAGTTGCAGGATAGAATTTTTTTATTAAAATTCTTGACCACGGTTTCGGTACATATAAATATACCTTCATCAGAAGTAAAACTTCCTGAACAGAAAGACACATTCATTAGAAAAGCCATATCAACGAAAGTGAGAAACAGAAGCTTAAGTAACAGTGAAATTACTAAAGTAATAGAGGCACAAAATCTTTAGTACTTACTAAAATTACATCATGCCATGGAGAATAATAAAATAATTATGCCAAAGGCGTCGTCAGTAATTTATAACATCATCTCCATTTATACGACATGTGTAATGGGCACAAGATCATAGCGAACAGTTTAACACCGTTACTTCGCCTATGAACTATTGAGACACGAGTGTGAAAGCACTAAGGCAGACTGTTTCGCCGCGAGAGGGCACTTGCATGTGCAAGACTCGCGTATATTAAAATCCATAAATACATACATAAGCGCATCAAAAACTATTAAAGGTTGTGTTAATTCAAACTCTGTCTTAATAATAAAACGTATCAGGCCAATTAAAGACACTTATGTAAAATAAAAATATAGAACCAAATTTGCCTGTGTCCTAGTGTCAGACGGATAAAGCTTGAGCTTGGAACATCTAACGAGAGAGGGCACAAGTGTAATGCGCGAGAGTCTCGCGTAACGTAGGCATGAAATACATACTAGCGAAACAAGCAAAATGTTATAATAAAATGAAACCATCTGTCATTATGAATAAAACATAGTAGTCATTTAACCACACATACACATTAAAATTCATAACTAACAAACATCACAATACTTAGAATTAGGTGCAGCTTCGAAACAAAATTTTTTTAGACAGTTTCAAACCCCTCATTGCCTTAATGTAATTTAGTCTGGCTGACTAGTAGTTATTTTCTTGCTTGTTGATGCCGGTGAAATGCGCTTTTCCTGTCTTGTTGGGATTCTAAGTATTGTGATGTTTGTTAGTTATGAATTTTAATGTGTATGTGTGGTTAAATGACTACTATGTTTTATTCATAATGACAGATGGTTTCACTTTATTATAACATTTTGGTTGTTTCGCTAGTATGTATTTCATGCCTACGTTACGCGAGACTCTCGCGCATTACACTTGTGCCCTCTCTCGTTAGATGTTCCAAGCTCAAGCTTTATCCGTCTGACACTAGGACACAGGCAAATTTGGTTCTATATTTTTATTTTACATAAGTGTCTTTAATTGGCCTGATACGTTTTATTATTAAGACAGAGTTTGAATTAACACAACCTTTAATAGTTTTTGATGCGCTTATGTATGTATTTATGGATTTTAATATACGCGAGTCTTGCACATGCAAGTGCCCTCTCGCGGCGAAACAGTCTGCCTTAGTGCTTTCACACTCGTGTCTCAATAGTTCATAGGCGAAGTAACGGTGTTAAATTGTTCGCTATGATCTTGTGCCCATTACACACTGTCGTATAAATGGAGATGATGTTATAAATTACTGACGACGCCTTTGGCATAATTATTTTATTATTCTCCATGGCATGATGTAATTTTAGTAAGTACTAAAGATTTTGTGCCTCTATTACTTTAGTAATTTCACTGTTACTTAAGCTTCTGTTTCTCACTTTCGTTGATATGGCTTTTCTAATGAATGTGTCTTTCTGTTCAGGAAGTTTTACTTCTGATGAAGGTATATTTATATGTACCGAAACCGTGGTCAAGAATTTTAATAAAAAAATTCTATCCTGCAACTGTTTCTGGCTGTCATTCTTTATTGTGAAGAATTTTAACAGTTGCTGCTGCAGCCATGTTTAAAATCTTGATTTACGTGTTATTTGAGTTTGTTGTTCACATCTTCACATCTGCGATCGCTCCATCGCCCCATAATGATGAAGGTAGATGAATAACATTCCACTTCACTACGTCACTGTAAAAGGTTACATTTGAATTATTTATTGTAAAACATCTTCAGCATTCTTATGGAGCAATACATTTCGAAAGCTTCTATTCTCCTATTGTCTAAACTGTTTATCGTCCATGTTTCACTTCCATACATGGCTACCGGCCGCAGTGGCCAAGCGGTTCTAGGCGCTTCATTCCGGAACCGCGCTGCTGCTACGGACGCAGGTTCGAATCCCGCCTCGGGCATGAATGTGCGTGATGTCCTTAGTTTAGTTAGGTTTAAGTAATTCTAAGTCTAGGGGACTGATGACCTCAGATGTTAAGTACCGTAGAGCTCAGAGCCATTTGAACCATACATGGCTACACTCCATACAAACACTTTAAGAAAAGAATTCCTGACACTTAATTCTATACTCGATGTTAACAAATTTCACTTCTTCAGAAACGCTTTCCTTGCCATAGCCAGTCTACATTTTATATCCCCTCTACTTCGACCATCATCAGTTATTTTGCTCCCCAAATAGCAAAACTCATCTACTACTTTAAGTATCTCATTTCCTAATCTAATTCCCTCAGCATCATCTGATTTCGTTCGACTACATTCCATTATCCTAGTTTTACTTTTGTTGATGTTCTTCTTATATCCTACTTTCAAGACACTGTCCATTCCGTTCAACTACTCTTCCAGGTGCTTTGCTGTCTCCGACAGAATTGCAATGTCATCGGCAAACCTTAAGGTTCTTATTTCTTCTCCATGGATTTTAACTCCTGTTCCAACGGACTGATGTCTCTTAATTGCGATTAGCAAAGCTAGTCAGAAGTAACCGGAGAATTTTATACATTAAGGTAACCATACAGTACCTTAATGTCTAAAATTCTCCGGCAATTGAACTTTCAGTGTTACTTGCTAGGAAACTACGCAACTGTGATATTATCCCATTCGTATATTTAATATTGTACCTTTTCACATTATTAGTGTATGAAAAGCTACATGCAGTTACCTTTCGCTTCACGAGTTGGTTAATATGGCGTTAGCTGACAACGGTGGCTTCAGCCTATTCTTTTAAATACACTGGTTTCCAAAACTTACAGACGAAAGTAACTTTCGCTTGATGTTTCACTGCCAAGGAAAGTAGTTCCTTGAAACTTGGATCATACTTAGGAAGAACTGCCACAATAAAGTACAGAAGGTAATTGAAGAAATACGCAAGGAGAATAGCAGAAATGACACCTTTTATTGAAAGACAATAATTACTCTGACGGTACCGCGATTGTTGATGATCCCCTACACATTACAAAAGCAGGTTCTTAATAAGATGTATGATTACAGACAGCGGTGCATGCTCTGCAAAGTGCTCCGATGTTGGCCACGAGGTTGTGGTACTGTGTTACATTCCTACAACAAGATTGACAACTGATGGATGGTCGTTTACACACTTGGACGTGCTGCAATAAGTGCCCCCAACGCACTCCACACATGACAGGTGGAATTTAAGTCGGGAGAACGGGAAGGCCAGTCCATTCGCCGAATATCCTCTCGTTGCAATAGCTCCTCCACCTGCACAGTTCAACGCGGTCGTGCATTGCCGTGCATAAAAATGAAGTCAGAGCCGAATGTACTCCTGAAAATACGCACATCGGGAAGGAGTACAGAGTCACAATAATGTTGACCTGTCAGCGTAACGTGTTCAGAGATTTGGAGTACAGTACGCCCATACAACGTTATGCCTCCCCACACGGTAATACCAAAACGATTATTTTCAGCAATGTTCCTCGGTGTGTTACATGTGCCCAACATGTGCCCACCTTTCGCCATACGAGAGTAAATCCCATCGAGGGCCTCTGGGGTGCGTTGGGGAGACATTTTGCACACAGCCTTATGCCCCAACGACCATCCAGCAATTTTCAACCAAGGTAGTGGAGGAATTTATTTTTGTTTTTTATTTTACACGTCTAGTTACGTAGGACCAAATTGAAGGGCAAAACTCCAAGGTCATGGAACGTTTTTTTTGTTGTTTTAACGTACCGTCGACAACGAGGTCATTAGAGGTCATGGAACGTGTCAGTCCATGAAATCACAACACAAAAGTCATAACAGACAAAAATAAAATATTTATGAATGCGAAAAGACGTCAAGCCATAAGTTTAAGTAAACGCAGTCAACAATATAACAAGAGAATCAACTTAATTTTCCAAGGAACTTCGACAGAACAGAAGGAGTGACCTATGAGGAAACCCTTCACATTCCATTTGAAAGGGCTTGGTTCTCTGCTAAGATTTTTGAGTTCTTGTGGTAGCTTACTGAAAATGGATGCAGCACTATACTGCACAACTTTCTGCACAAGAGTCAAGGAAATGCAAACCAAATGCAGCTTTGATTTCTGCCGAGAATTAACTGAATGAAAGCTGCTTATTCTTGGGAATAAGCTAATATTGTTAACAAGCAATGACAGTAAGGAATATGTATATCGAGAGGCCAACGTCAGAATACCCAGAGTAGTGAACAATGGTCGATAAGAGTTTCGCGAACTTAGACGGATTATTACCCGAACCACCCGTTTCTGAGCCAAAAAATACGCTTTGAGGATGGGAGGATTACCGCAAAATGTAGTAAAACACGTCACAAGCGAATGAAAATAAGCAAAGTAGGCTGTTTTTCGTGTCGAACCATCGCTTACTTCAGATACCATTCGAACTGAAAAAATGGCAGCACTAAGTCTTTGAGCAAGATCATGAACGTGGGCTTTGCACGATACAGTTTCCTATTTATCTGAACACCAAGAAATTTGAACCGTTCAGTTTCACTAATCGTATGCCCATTCTGTAAAATTAAACCCTCAGATTTTGTTGAATAGTGTGTTAGAAAATGTAAAACCTGAGTCTTACTGTGATTTATCGTTGATTTATTTTCTACAAGCCATGAACTTATACCATGAACGGCACTATTTGAAACAGTGCCATTGTTGCTCATAACATCGTTTATTACCAAGCTAGTGTCATCAACAAACAGAAATATTTTAGAATAACATGTAATACTACAGGGCGTATCATTTATATAAATAAGGATCAGGAGTGGCCCCAGCACTGATCCCTGGGGCACCCCCCATTTAACTGTGCCCCACTCAGACCCCCTATCACAACCATTCTCAACATTGAGGATAATGACCTTTTTCTGTCTGTTAATAAAGCAAGAGGTGAACTAAGTGTGAACTACTCACTTCTGGAGCAATATTTTGTGGTCAACACAATAAAACACCTAAGTTAAATAAAAAAATACGCCTAGCGTTCGAAACCTTTTGTTTAATTCATCCACTACCTCACAGAGAAAAGAGAATATAGCGTTTTCAATTGTTAAACCGCTTCTCAAACCGAACTGTACAATTGATAGAAAATTATGTGAAATAAAAATTATCAATTATCCTTACAACAACAGCCTTTTCATTAACTTTAAGAAACACTAATGGCATAGAAATAGGTTTAAAATTGCCTACATCATCCCTTTCTTCCTTTTTATAAAGCGGCTTTAGTACTGAGTACTTTACTCGCTCAGGAAACCCACCATTCTTAAATAAAAAATTACAGATATGGCTAAGTACACGGCTGACACGTGCAGCACTGTAACATTCTGCTAGGTACTGCATCATATCCACGAGAGTCCTTCGTCTTCAGCGAGTTAATTATTGACTCGCTCTTCCCCTTGTCAGTATCACAGAGGAGTGTTTCAGATATCAGTCACGGAAAGGCATTTTCCAAGAGAGTTACATGATTCCTTGTAGAAACTAAGTTTTCATTTAATTCACCAGCAACTCTCAGGAAGTGACTGTTAAATACTGTACATATTTCTGAATTATCAGTAACAGAAATATTTTTATTTCGAACTGGCTTTATGTCGTCGACTTTGTGCTGCTGACCAGATATTTCCTTGGCGACTGACCATATGGTTTTAACTTTATCCCGTGAATTAGCTATTACATTTGCGTACCACATGCTCTTTGCTTCCTAACAACATTTTTAAACACCTTACAACACTGTTAGTATTGGCTACTGTAGCTCGATTATGACAACTTCTAACATTTTGATATAATTTCCACTTCGTTCTATGTGATATCCTTATCCCACTAGATAGCCACCCAGGCTACCTTTTACTGCTAGTATCGTGTTTAGAACGTTCTAATGTGAAGCAGCTTTCAAAAAGCGTGAGTAATCTGTTAAGGAAAGCATTGTATTTGTCATCTATGTTGTCGGCACTGTAAACATCGTGCCACTCCTGTTCATTAACGAGGTTTAAAATTCTCTCTATTGCCGTTGGATTAGCTTTTTTACGTAGTTTGTAATTATAAATAACAATTGTTTGAGTACGAAAGGCTTTTAGTGTTGAAATTTGCACATCGTGGTGTGAAATGCCGTTCATTCTTTTACTAACAGAATGTTCATATAGTAATGAAGAATGAATAAAAATATTGTCTATTGCTGTGCTATTGTTGCCCTGCACCCTAGTTGGAAAAAAACACAGTCTGCATGAGATCTACCAACAGTACGCGTTCCCGTGATGCATGGCATGTCTCTTGCAGCGTCTGCGGAGTTTGTTGAGAATCTCCGTAGCGCTCTCCCTCCGAGTAAACAATCCCGTGACCACATGCGTCGCTCTTTGTTGTATCTTCTCTCCCTGTCTCTCTCTCTCTCTCTGTCTCTCTCTCTCTTTTCTATTAATCCTAGTTATTAAGGCTTCCTGTCTCGTGAACAACACTGAAGAATCGGTCGAATTCCTGTTTCGTAAGCTATTTCGTTCGTGTATAAATTACATTTCCTCAAGATTCTCCTAATGAATCTCTGTCAGGCATATGCTTTTCCTACTATTTCTTTTATGTCGTCGTTCCACTTTAGATCGCTCTTGATGGTTAGTTCCGGGGAATTATACGGTGGTTAGTATTTCCGTATTTTTGTCGCCTATAGACTAATCGGAGTCGTTACATATATTCACGTTCGGTGTCGACTGTGAGTCCTTGCGGTAACTGTTGGTCCCCTGCATGTCTTCCTGCGATTTCCTACAGCCTTGTGGCTTTGCAACCTTCCTACAGAAAACAGCATCATACGCCAATAGCCTCACAGAAACTCCAACACTATCCACTAGATCATTAATTTCGTGGGTTGAAAGGCATTTTGACATTCTTTCAGTGATTACAGAATCGAGCCAAATTTACAGCTTAGCTTGCCCGATGTAAAAGAGAATCAAGAGAAAATAACCGCAAGTACTAACCAAAATATTGTTAACGAACTATTTTTCAATCTTAAAGCAAATGAAAATATAAATAAATTAATTATAGATCACTGATGATGCGTTACCTCAATAAAGCAAAACGGGTCTGGTGAAAAAAAACGCATTTTTTTAGCTGCAACGACAGAACAAAAATACCCTCAAATGCTGATATCTGTCTGCAAGGTCATCCTGAGTCCAGTCACGAATCTGGTCTTATTCTCGTTGAGATCGTTCCTTGTTCCCTAAACGGCAGTGCGGGACGGCGTCAAATGCCTTCCTGAACGTTAGGAACGAGATTT
This sequence comes from Schistocerca nitens, assembly GCF_023898315.1. Lineage (NCBI taxonomy): Eukaryota > Metazoa > Arthropoda > Insecta > Orthoptera > Acrididae > Schistocerca > Schistocerca nitens. The sequence continues at coordinate 179,979,801 of NC_064619.1, forward strand.
CAGCCTGGGCTCAGGACCTCATCGACGAACAGAACGAGCTGTTTCGCAAAGTCTCTGTTTGCGGAATTCATGTTGATTTTTGTAGAGGATTTCTAAGCTGTCCGAGAGCGTCATAAAGCGTGATCATAAAACATGACCTACGATTCTAGAATAGATTGACTGCAGTGATACAGGCCTAAAACTACGCGCATCTGTTCGACGGCCTTGCTCGAAAACAGGAATGGCTTGCGCTTTTTTCCAGTCTCTAGGTACCCTTCGATGTTGCAATACATTATGTATGGCCTAAAAAAAGTTTTGCTATGAGTTACTGCGTGTGAGCCATATGTGGTGTTTTTAATTCGTTAGAGATATTAATCAATTGAATCTTACAAAAGGACGCTTTGGACAAGAAAAAGGTTTTATCACACAGCTTAGGTCACGATCATGGACTATTGGCCTTGTGCAGATTATCTGATTACAGGACTGCATGGGATCAATAAGGGCATTAATACTTGTTACAATGACAATGGGTAACTCTGGTCTATTGACACACAAGTTCAGTAGTAAGTGGCAACACAACGTTTATCCTATGGTTGATTATTGTAAAGAAATTTCCTCTCTGTCCTAAAATGTTAATATGCAAATAAGCTTAGTGGAGTAGGTGGATCATATGCGAACGGATGTAATTTGGAATCGTGTTGGGTATCACGAAAAAAAGTGGTTCATATTTGAAAAGAAAGGCAGTTTATTTAACATTGAAAGACATGAAACGGCTATGGCTATTCATAAGAAACGAATATTGAGAACGTCTCATGGTATTTAGTTAGTTGAATGGTCCTTTAACACAGATAACAGAACAAGAAATAACGGATTGAGGGGTACGACAGTAAGCATGTCTAGCCTCATGGTCGTTAAGGTTGAGGATTGGATGAGATAATGGAAACGCAACATACGTTACTCGCACAATACATCTACATCTACATCTACATTTATACTCCGCAAGCCACCCGACGGTGTGTGGCGGAGGGCACTTTACGTGCCACTGTCATTACCTCCCTTTCCTGTTCCAGTCGCGTATGGTTCGCGGGAAGAACGACTGTCTGAAAGCCTCCGTGCGCGCTCTAATCTCTCTAATTTTACATTCGTGATCTCCTCGGGAGGTATAAGTAGAGGGAAGCAATATATTCGATACCTCATCCAGAAACGCACCCTCTCGAAACCTGGCGAGCAAGCTACACCGCAATGCAGAGCGCCTCTCTTGCAGAGTCTGCCACTTGAGTGTATTAAACATCTCCGTAACGCTATCACGGTTACCAAATAACCCTGTGACGAAACGCGCCGCTCTTCTTTGGATCTTCTCTATCTCCTCCGTCAACCCGATCTGGTACGGATCCCACACTGATGAGCAATACTCAAGTATAGGTCGAACGAGTGTTTTGTAAGCCACCTCCTTTGTTGATGGACTACATTTTCTAAGCACTCTCCCAATGAATCTCAACCTGGTACTTGCCTTACCAACAATTAATTTTATATGATCATTCCACTTCAAATCGTTCCGCACGCATACTCCCAGATATTTTACAGAAGTAACTGCTACCAGTGTTTGTTCCGCTATCATATAATCATACAATAAAGGATCCTTCTTTCTATGTATTCGCAATACATTACATTTGTCTATGTTAAGGGACAGTTGCCACTCCCTGCACCAAGTGCCTATCCGCTGCAGATCTTCCTGCATTTCGCTACAATTTTCTAACGCTGCAACTTCTCTGTATACTACAGCATCATCCGCGAAAAGCCGCATGGAACTTCCGACACTATCTACTAGGTCATTTATATATATTGTGAAAAGCAATGGTCCCATAACACTCCCCTGTGGCACGCCAGAGGTTACTTTAACGTCTGCAGACGTCTCTCCATTGATAACATCATGCTGTGTTCTGTTTGCTAAAAACTCTTCAATCCAGCCACACAGCTGGTCTGATATTCCGTAGGCTCTTACTTTGTTTATCAGGCGACAGTGCGGAACTGTATCGAACGCCTTCCGGAAGTCAAGAAAAATAGCATCTACCTGGGAGCCGGTATCTAATATTTTCTGGGTCTCGTGAACAAATAAAGCGAGTTGGGTCTCACACGATCGCTGTTTACGGAATCCATGTCGATTCCTACAGAGTAGATTCTGGGTTTCCAAAAACGACATGATACTCGAGCAAAAAACATGTTCTAAAATTCTACAACAGATCGACGTCAGAGATATAGGCCTATAGTTTTGCGCATCTGCTCGACGAACCTTCTTGAAAACTGGAACTACCTGTGCTCTTTTGTAATTATTTGGAACCTTCCGTTCCTCTAGAGACTTGCGGTACACGGCTGTTAGAAGGGGGGCAAGTTCTTTCGCGTACTCTGTGTAGAGTCGAATTGATATCCCGGCAGGTCCAGTGGACTTTCCTCTGTTGAGTGATTCCAGTTGCTTTTCTATTCCTTGGACACTTATTTCGATGTCAGCCATTTTTTCGTTTGTGCGAGGATTTAGAGAAGGAACTGCAGTGCGGTCTTCCTCTGTGAAACAGCTTTGGAAAAAGGTGTTTAGTATTTCAGCTTTACGTGTGTCATCCTCTGTTTCAATGCCATCACCATCCCTGAGTGTCTGGATATGCTGTTTCGAGCCACTTACTGATTTAACGTAAGACCAGAACTTCCTAGGATTTTCTGTCAAGTCGGTACATAGAATTTTACTTTCGAATTCACTGAACGCTTCACGCATAGCCCTCCTTACGCTAACTTTGACATCGTTTAGCTTCTGTTTGTCTGAGAGGTTTTGGCTGCGTTTAAACTTTGAGTGAAGCTCTCTTTGCTTTCGCAGTAGTTTCCTAACTTTGTTGTTGTACCACGGTGGGTTTTTCCCGTCCCTCACAGTTTTACTCGGCACGTACCTGTCTAAAACGCATTTTACGATTGCCTTGAACTTTTTCCATAAACACTCAACATTGTCAGTGTCGGAACAGAAATTTTCGTTTTGATCTGTTAGGTAGTCTGAAATCTGCCTTCTATTACTCTTGCTAAACAGATAAACCTTCCTCCCTTTTTTTGTGTTCCTATTAACTTCCATATTCAGGGATGCTGCAACGGCCTTATGATCACTGATTCCCTGTTCTGCACATACAGAGTCGAAAAGTTCGGGTCTGTTTGTTATCAGTAGGTCCAAGATGTTATCTCCACGAGTCGGTTCTCTGTTTAATTGCTCGAGGTAATTTTCGGATAGTGCACTCAGTATAATGTCACTCGATGCTCTGTCCCTACCACCCGTCCTTAACATCTGAGTGTCCCAGTCTATATCTGGTAAATTGAAATCTCCACCTAAGACTATAACATGCTGAGAAAATTTATGTGAAATGTATTCCAAATTTTCTCTCAGTTGTTCTGCCACTAATGCTGCTGAGTCGGGAGGTCGGTAAAAGGAGCCAATTATGAACCTAGCTCGGTTAGGTGATTGTACTTAGTTACTGCTGCTGTTTTGTTTAACTTCATGGCTTCCCTAACGATTTTGATGTACTTGTCAGAATTATGTTCATATGGTATGAATTCATCCATCAAAAATAACTGTTGTACAAATTTGTTGCAACTAAATTGGTTATCCAAGACACCTGTGTTTTATGTATACCATGTAACTTTATATTTGTTACTGTATCTTTATTAGGTCATCTGAAGATGGTCAGAGCCCGAAACGTGTGATGAGGAGTATAATAACCGGGACTAAATAACATATAGTACCTCTATCTTCACGATCGTCCTGTTTTTTTTTTTTTAAATATCTTACAATTTTTATGATTATAGTGGTTGAGACAAATTTTGAAAATTTAGAATAGGAAAAGTTTTGTATTCGTGACTGACTGGGCTCACAAGCTAATAGAAATGAAGCCAGGTAACCGGAACAATGGATTTCATTGAGTCAGACATAACAATAGTCTCTTGGTGTATAATTCGATGCACAATGAACAAACATAACAGTAGTCTCTAGGCGTGTGACATACTGCAGACCTAGAGTCCACCGTTGTACACTGCAATATCCTTGAAATGGTGGTAGGTGATGTGGCGAAACAAGCGCTGTATCATTGTAAGAGGTACAGAGGCGAGCAAGTGTGCTGACGCTTACCCCAGCGCCACGCCATCGTAACGCCCTTGCGCTCAGCATACAAACGATTGCACCATAATCTAAGAGTGAAATTGAAAATTAAAATTTTCCAGACTTCATCAGTGTATGACTCAGTATATTAATGTTAAAATTTTTGATCTAATGAATACGTTTTGATATATATAATATTTTAAGGAAAAAATAAGTGACGCTAAATAATGAAGCTAGGTCGCCAAAAACTGTTCAAAATGTGCAAAGATATGTCACAATCAAAAGATACAAGTCTCAAATTGATCAGAGGAATATTTTGCTAAAAATCGGCGGTTTTACGAAAAATTGAAAGATCTAAATATTAGACTCAGAAAGCTGTAAATTCGTGTGTAGCCTCAGTTTCATATAAAAACATTAAATTTGGAACCAAAACGTCTTCTTTCGTAAAAGATTAAGTATCATCTGTATTTGATTTAGAAAGTTCTAAATATAGCACTCGATAACACTGATGAAACAATACAGCTGTACTAAGTTTAAACTCTTTAGTGTAAATAATAATGATTGCAAGGAATCTTAAAGAAGCAGTTGAGAGGTCAGTGTTCTATGTATTGTATTTAATAAAATAAATAGATATTACTAAATATTATTAAATATGCATATGAAAACACTTTTTAAATGGATGGAAGACGATTGCATTATTAGAAATCCTCTGTAGGCTATCGGACTTCGTTTCCCAACTCTTCAATTGTAGCTGCAGGCAGCGGACTCCAAATAAATCGGCCCTTGCCATAATTAAGAAAATCCGTCTTACCTGGTTTCACTTGAATAAGAACTACTTGATACTGGTATAAAATTTCTTTCTTATTTCAAACATGTGTGATACAAAATACTCGTAGTCCGCGATCCTTCGAACGGCACTACTTAACAGAACGTCTACACAAAGGGAGTGCGCAAAAAAAAAGTACAAAATACTGAACCAGTGTTTTTTTTTTTTTTTTTTTGTCTGCGCCTTACCGTGCATTCATAATCAACGTCTTATACAATTGCCCCCACCTCCCGCTCTGTACGTTGACATGGTATGGAGACGTACAGTGCTTTTTCTTTTTTTTTTTTTTTACATTTGCCGATAGAGGTCGATGCCCTTTATTTGTCGGCTTCCCTTTCATTTAATGGAATGGATATGTCAGCTTATCCTTTTTATGTTAAATTTCTACAAGAAATTAAAATATTATGTACGTAAAATGATAGTGCGTTACATATTTAAATTTAACGCGCTAGCAGTAATATTCAGTTTGCTTCATTCTCGCTGCCGGGTTTCGCGCTGGCGCACTGGTCGATTTGGCGGCTAAGAGCTAGAAGCTAACTGTCAACATGCTAGATGCTACCGCCGCGCGTGCGCGCACTCGTTTTCTCAGTGTTGATTTCACACTGAGTGTCACATGTACACCAGAATGTCACATATCGAAGAATTTCCGTGGCGTTTGTCTTCATTCTGGGTGCAGTGGGTGTGCACTTACTGTTCAAAATCCGACGCTGTGGCAGAAACCTCCATTTTTACGGCCCGGGCCTCATTTTTACCCGTCGTACTCGCATTTTCAGCGAAGAGAACGCCTACCAACAGTATCCGTCGACGAGGTAAACACCTGCTCTAACAACTATAGTTCACTTGTTAAAGTGTCAAGCGTTGTGAGCCACGATACTCAGAAATTATTTCGTTGCACACGCATGTTCATGTCACAACACTTGACCATCCACTTGTTGAAAGCCGTCCAAAACATAATATAAATTGCTTCTCCTTAAAGTTCTTTTTTTCTAATGGAGTTTGGTTTCCAGTAAAAATTCGTACAAGTACTGAGTTACAACGATATATATAACATGATAGCTTGTACCTGTGGTTGGCATTCCATCCATCTCTTATACTACAAACATACATTTCTTAAGTTTCAAATCGTCACAAAATTTTCATTAACTTGATTCTCTCACTACAGTTTACTTGTTAGTTTCAACTTCTCTTCGTTCACATCACATATCACATTATTATGATACAATATAAGCATATGACACATTTAGGTTTCATTCTATAGGTAGGCTTGTATCACTTAAGGGAGCTCATTTCTTACTTAGGTAGAGGAGGGAGAAAAAAATGGAAATAGGATTAAAACATTGAGCATTGCTGGCCTAACTACGCTTGGCGCCGCCTCCTTGTTTGGGAGGAAAGCAAGGAAATACTCATCTACTAGTTCAAGGTTTTACGAGGAAATGTTATTCCTACAATGATGGACTAGTTGCCAAGGAACTTTTGTTTCACTGAAATAATGTGTATTGACTAATCATTCATGTAGTACCATGTTGTATCTTCATGTGTTAGTGCTGTTTACTTCAATTCACTTGTAGCTTAGTGTGCAACATGACGTTTTAAGCATCGTAGACTTATTTTCTTGAATACCTTGAATGTTATTATTCAAGCTTTCATGTGACGCGATAAAATTAATTTATTTTTGTAAAATCACACGCTTATTGTTTGTATGTACTGTACAGCGAATAGACACTGATAATTGTCACGGAGATACACTGCGACGATGCGTATTTCATTTTTCATTTGCCTTATGACCTTTGTATAATTACCCTTATAATTAAATTGTTTACTCGAGGTACGGCCTGTTTCTTCATTTGATACCTGCTACTCTCGACGTAATTCTCTTCTGCGCCGTTGGACAATGCACTGATTGCTGAAAGAAGAAACTTAAAACTAATTGCATTTCCTAGCTCGGTGGCCACTCATACATTTGGTCATTGCATACGTCCGCAGATATTTCCATACCTTGTGTAAATTATTAGACATTCTTTTATTCAGTTACCCATATAATTATTCACTCTGCAAAGAAAATTATTTGCAATTTCTCATGGTGTTTTGTTGTTAGTCCTTAGCTTACAAGCCGGCCCGAGTGGCCGAGTGGTTAAAGGCGCTACAGTCTGGAACCGCACGACCGCTACGGTCGCAGGTTCGAATCCTGCCTCGGGCATGGATGTATGTAATGTCCTTAGGTTAGTTAGGTTTAAGTAGTTCTAAGTTCTAGGGGACTTATGACCACAGCAGTTGAGTCCCATAGTGCTCAGAGCCATTTGAACCATTTGAACCTTAGCTTACACGTCTCGTATAGTTTTTCATAATGCTTCCTTTTGCTTGTGAACACGTTATATATAGCTTAGTATTTAATTAAATCTCTATCTACCTATAACAATAGGTTCCTTAGTTCTTAGATAGTACATGTAATTGCGTAGTATTTCCGTTTACTTTGTGTTTAAGTTAAGTTGTTATATATATAGCATTCCTATTTGGTTGCGCCTTCTGTCAGCCTGTCGCGCATGCGCACAGGTCAATGACTCCTCTCCTACTACTGACGTCAGCGCATATTTTTGAGCGCGAACAGCTGAGCCATAAACTAATTTCGTTTGTACTCTCACTTCGCGTGAAGCGATGTGTTACTTCTCATTGCTGTTAATTTTATTCATCCGTGTACAAATCAGAAGAATTACTTATGCCTATGCACATTAGTTTATCTTGAAATACTCTCCAGAAGAAAAATTAGACTTAGGGTGACAGAAAGAAAAAATGCTACCTAGCTTCGTTATTCTATTAAAGCTTTTATGTCTTTGGGTCCTGAATAGAGTAATTGCCACTTCTTATTCAGTTTGTCAACTTTTGTCCATTTAGGATGCGTCTGTAAGAGGACTCGTTGCACTTCAAAAACCTGTGTAACACGTTTCAGTTTCTTATTATAAATTTTCTTTCTATACGCGGCCCTGTTTTCTAATGTAATCATGGCTTGTTTGATTTTGTCTTGTAGTGTCATTTCTGTAGTGGGTACCTTTGGTATGAGCCACTCCCACTCATTCGTTTGTTTTGTCCGGAACATTAATTCATTAGGTGTGAAACATGCTGAAGACTGTGGAAGGTTATTGACAACTTGCATGAAGGGAGTTACGTGCTCTACCAATCGAGTATGTTTGGGAGGGGAGTACGTCCTAATAAACCGGTTAAATTCTTTGAAGACTCGTTCTACTGGGCTTGATTCTGGGTGAAAAAGGCTTAATAATGTTTGCTTTATGCACTGTGAGATCATAAATTATTCCCACTTTTTCCCAACGAAAAATTAGTAGTAACTTTGGTTTACCTACTCTTCTAAAATAGTCTCCCTCAATTCTTTTTTTGATATTTGTAGCTGTTGCATTTTTAATTGTATACATTTTGATATCTTTCGAGAAAGTATCGTATAGTGCTATTACGTATCTTTCTCCTCCTTTACTTCTTGGATATGGACCAGCTATGTACAGGGATACTCTATCTAGAGGGTTTTTTGTGGGCATTGGGTGGAGCTCAGTATATTTTGACACATTGGACTGTTTTGACGTTTGACATATTGCACACTTTCTTAATACCTGTAGGACTCGTCTTCTCAAATTTGGAAAGTAAAAAAGCGTTGCAATTTTTTCAGTACAGTTTCGCACTCCGTAAAGCCCCCATACTTCATGTGTGTGTCTTATAAATTCGTCGATATAATTTTTAGGAATACACACACTCCATTGACCAGATTTTTCAAGTTTTCTATGAAACAAAGCGCCCTTGTACTCATGATACCATTTACTTACCTTTCCACCTTCATCCTGCTTAATGTTTTGGATGACTTCCTAATCTGCGATCTTGCTGTTGTATAATTTTCATTTGGTTACAAAACTTATGGTAATCAGACTGTTGTGTTGTACCTTGCATTAATAACGTTTTGATTTCTGCACCTTGCTCTATTAATTCACCAAATTCCTGTAAACCTTGTGGTAACCTAGACACGACATCTGCAATAAAATTTTGACTTCCTTTAACGTAAATGATTTCGAAATTGTATTCTTGTAAATATAGACAGCACCTAGCTAATCTACGGTGCAAAAGTTTACATGATAAAAGAAATGACAGTGACTGACGGTCACAGAAAACTTTGGTATTCTTGCCCCACAAAAAATATTCAGTCTTGTGAAATGGCCATATTACAGCTAAACTTTCCAATTCTAACACATTGTACGATTTTCTGCTTCTCATAACTTGCGACTAGCTAAACTGATGACTTTGGGTACTTCCTTACCTTCTTCCTCTCGCATCTGGACCAAGCATGCCCCCAGCCCTTGAGATGAGGCACCTGTGAATAGACAAAAATCCTTGGACACTTCAGGGTGGCTAAGAATGTTTGCATTGACTAATGCCTGCTTAATGTTATTAAAGTCCTCTTGACAGTTATCATCCCATAACCAAAGCCTATTTTTTCGTAACAAGTTGAGCAATGCATCACTGTTCACCAATTGCTGTAGTACGAATTAACGAAAAAAGGATACTAGTCCTAAAAAAGTTTTTAGTTGTTTTTTATTCCTTGGAGCTTGACAGTTCTGTATGGCATCAAGTTTTTTCGGATCAGGTAATATACCTTGTTCTGACCCATCATGTCCTAAAAATTTGACTTGCTCCTTTCCAAAACTAAACTTTTTTAATTTGCTGTTACTCCGTAATCTGCAAATCGTTGAAACACCTGTTCTTTGAACCTGATATGTTCTAACCAAGTACGTGTGGATGTTAGCATGTCGTTTACATAAACAGTGACTTTGCTACGCAATTCGGATCACAAAACCTTGTCCAGTGTAGATATAAACACTCCTGCGGTAATGTGCATTCCAAAAGGTAGAACGCGGATTTCGTAAATTCTGCCACCGCAAGCAAATGCTGTAAATTTTCGACTTTCTTCATGGAGCTTTATTTGCCAGTAGGACACTTGTATCGAGTGTACTGTAATATTTTGTATTGTAACACTTTAGAAGCTGTGCGTCCAAGTTGCCTGGTTTTATGCGTAGTGGCACTATAATCTTATTGATACCTCTAGCATCGAGAACTAATTTTAGAGAATCGTCTGGTTTACTTACTAGTAATATTGGACTACAAAATGGTGAAAATGACGGTTGTATAATTCCCCATATTATCATATGATTGATCTCTTCCCTTACTGCCTCTCGTTTTGTCCATGGAATAGGGTATGACACTACACAAAATGTCTCATATGGACAAATTTATATTCATAGTATTTGATTACTCCTGGCTCCTTAGTGATAAAATTTCGATACTTAAATAAGAAGTTAGAAAGTTCTTGTCGTTACATATCATTTAGTACCTGTGATTCACTTAGTTTCTGCTCTACCATTTCGTAGCTAACCTCAGTATTTGCTCCTCGTTCAGTAGCAGATTTGTTTGTGAAATGTACAGCTGGAAAGGAATATTGTACTATTACTTTTGACTCTGGTTTTTTTTGTTACTTTCATCAGGTGTTTTGACTAAATCGATAGAAAAAAACCTGACACTTTACTTAAAAGTGGCATTTACCATTACCTATGTCAATCTGTGTTTTGTATGTTCTAAAGGTGTTGCGGCGGCGCGGTTCTTTCCGTCCCTTTACGACGGACCTGCACCTACCTGTGAACATTGTCTCAGCAGATCATCAGTGGGAAAGCCGAGCGAAACCTACTGTACTTCGACGTGGACCAGGCTGCAATTTAAGTCACTAATCTACGTTTCGGGATAAAGTTTTCACACAAATGAAAGGTTGGAAATTTTGTCCTCAGTTAATATATTCTGAAACTTAGGTGAACAAGTATCGCTGCCAAGCCCGTGCTAGTCTTAACACAGTCACTCACAATCCCTTTCACTCACGTTAGCAAGTTTATAGTGTTGCATTTCCCAAAATCGTAATAGCTACAAAAATACTGATTGTTTTTTATTTAGAATGCTCGCCAAATATTAAGTCTGTCGGTATGTAATGCAGTCACAATTTTTTTAGCCACCGACCTGCTCAATACGCAATGCGGAATTTATGTCTTTTCTCGTCACAAAATTCACTTAAAAATTCCAAACTTTCTACACACCCATCGGAATAATTATACCGTCACTTTACAACACTTTTGATGTATGAAACACTGCTAGATCCGGCAACTTAACGTTTCCGTCGGAACTACTACTACACACGTCCGAACTGTTTCATGGCTAGGCTCCCACTCTTCTCTAGAATACTCCAAGTCTTCTCCACCAGTAGAGAAAGGCGCGCGAAGAATACTGCTTTACCATTGGTCAGTTTACTCAACAGCCAATAGCAAAACAACAGTCTCCCGCGTCAATCCGCGCTTTTCATCAATAACCAAACGCAAAATAGTAAAGCTGAAGACTGCACTTTCTACCGACGTAATTATCTAATATGCTGAAGTTTTGCTTATGCATAAAGTTATTTACTATTTTTATTTACACCTGAATTAACTTTCCCTTTACCATAAACTTACTTTACAAATCTATTCTACATAAATCCCCTTTATCCATATCCATACTTCTTCGAAACGTTCCCACACTAAATCCTACTACACAACTCGTTAAACAATTATCTTCATATTAACCTTAAACCACACTCACGCATCATTCATTCTGCTAAAACACATTTATACCATTTTGCATACACAAAAAGACAATAACACTTTATGAAAATACTAGAACAGTTTATGAAAAACATTCTATTACTTTAGAGCACTCTAGTGGGCACAATCGAAACTAAAATCACAGTCCTCCTATCCAATACTGTCCTCTATCGGCTGATACATAAACTACGTGCGCGTCCAGTCTCGCGTCACCATCTGTCACTATCCAGCTCTGAGACACATCTCCCACTTAACCGCCTCCAAGGCAGGGTCGTTATACGGCGCTACGCCTCAGTATACATGCCAATAAGACAATTGACTATAAGTTTGTCAATTATAAGAAAGCTGCACTTCACTGTAAAATGTTAAATTTGTAATGGAATAAGTACCTGATGCTTAACCAATTTAGTCTTACTGCCTTTAGCAGTTTGCACCTTGCAATTTTGTTCAGGAAATGTTGGGAATCTTCCTCTCTTCTTCAGAAAAAAAATGCATTTGACATTAGGATGGTACTTGAACCTGTATCTAAAATTAAATGTGTGTCAGTATTAAGTATTTACACCCATAAAAGAACGTCACCTTGCGTATATCCCACTACAAATCTGATTTTCTGTGCTTCCGTCCAGTTGCGTGGAAATACGTGATATGGGTAACTGAAGTGGCCGACCGTTGCAGCACTTGTATCCAATTTGAAAGAGATTTCCTCGACAAATACGGGTCTGAGGCTGTGCAAGACAGACTCAGACGCGAGATTTTCAACCCCGCACCTTTCAATGGCAAATACGGTAGCTCACGCGTATATTTTGAAAAAATACCTGAACAAGAAACGCTACTGGACGAACCGAATATCACAGGTAGAAGTGTTAAAAATTTTGAAAAGTTTTTTACCATAGCACACTAGAGAAAAATTAGTCACAACGTCAGATTACGACACTGAATATTTTCTGGTAGATCTTGATTCTATCGACTTAATCTATGAGCAAAGACGCGCACCCAATATAGTAAGAGAAAATAAGGCACAATAACAACATAGTTATGTAGTATGATGCTTAACAAATTTAGTCTTACTGCCTTTAGCAGTTTGCACCTTGCAATTTTGTTCAGGAAATGTTGGGAATCTTCCTCTCTTCAATTCAGAAAAAAATGCGTTTGACATTAGGATGGTACTTGAACCTGTATCTAAAATTAAATGTGTGTCAATATTAAATATTTTAATATACGTGACGAAAAGCACTGATAAATACTACGGGGTTCATTCTTTTAACTTCGGTAGTGAATATAGGAAACTGTCGATGTCTCAGCAAACCTTCGTCTGCAAAAATTGTTGATAGACACGTGGCATTTTCGATCGTATTTGTGTGGTTATTGTAGTTACCTGTAATTCCGGTTGGTAATTGGTCAGGTATTGGACTTGTGGGTATGTTTACATTTTGCACCCTACAACTATCGCTGGTACCTGCTGTGGGACTCGTGACAATTTGTGGATAAATACCGACAGGTTGTGGTTTGTTCACTTTAGCCTGTGCATTATTTATCTGCATATTTCGAGATTCGGTAATATTTTCTTCTAAAAGACTGCGGATCCTATTTTCCGCGGTTTGTAGATTAACGTTTACCTTGTTCACTATTTCATTTTCTCTTTTCTGAATAGCCTTTTCTACTACATCTATGTGTAACTTGCATTCGGTTACTAACTTCTCTGCAATGGTATTACCCTTACGTAACGTACCTGCTTCGGCTTGACCAATACTATGACTCAGATTTTCATTGATCTTCTCTCTCTCCTTAGCACATGCTGAGTCAACTCATATTGCCACCCATTAAGTAAGCTCTTCTGCAGTTAAAGGTACACCTTCATAATCTCTGATTAGTTTGTTAACGACAGTGGTAACGTTTTTGCCGGTCGAAACCGATTAGTTTTGTATGGCTTCAACGTTTGTGTTTGCGTCTATGATTTTCTTTATCTGTTGCTCTACTCGATTTTGATGGTCCTTAAAAGAATCTACCTTATGTTTTAACTCCGTAATGTTACTGTTAACTTCAGAAAGTACTTTACGCGTTTTTCATATCATTCAATTTTTCGTTGATTCCAGTGAGAAAATATTTGGCTAAGTCATCCAATTTTTGTGAGACCGTGTATTCCTAATCCTTGAATACTTGTTTTTGTTCTTGCTTCATTGTATTTAGATCTTGCGGAACAGTGTTTTGTTGCTGTTTTACCGTGTTCATATCTTGTGTGTCGGGGTTCAGATTCTGTGTCAAATTATCAATTTTGGTACTATATGTTGTTTCATATCACTGAAACTGATGTTTATATTGTTTCATATCATCGAATTTCACGTTTATGTTAAGTAATAACTGCCATAGTAGTGCGTCAGCTGTACTTTCTAAGTTAATATTTGTGTTGTGAACAAGTGGTGTCTGTAACGTTTTGTTAAAATTCATAATGGAATCGCTCTCCAATGTTTCATTCATGAGCGTTATGTCGATTTGGGAACTGCGTGACTGTCTCGTGTCTCGTTAACTGTAAGCTTTGTGTCGCCAAGGTTATTCTGTTGTGGAGCGTCGCTATCATTTGTCACACCTGCGGCACATCTCTGATCTCTCAAACTTTCTTCAGTAGGCATGCATCGCGCCTGAACTTCAGTTGTTCGATCACGCAATTCTATGGTATCTTACCGAGCGAGGTGGCGCAGTGGTTAGCACACTGGACTCGCATTCGGGAGGACGACGGTTCAATCCCGCGGCCGGCCATCCTGATTTAGGTTTTCCGTGATTTCCCTAGATCACTCCAGGCAAATGCCGGGATGGTTCCTTTGAAAGGGCACGGTCGACTTCTTTCCCTAATCCGAGCTTGTGCTCCGTCTCTAATGACCTTGTTGTCGACGGGACGTTAAACACCAATATCCTCCTCCTCCATCCTCCTCTCCTCTCCTCTCTATGGTATCTTGGCTGATTGTGTTTTCGCTATCGCTATCAACAATGGGCATATATTTTTCGGCCATGTTATATGAATATTCAAAAAATAAAATTCTCAAATACGTTAAAATTTCATAATCTAATTATTACCCTTGATAAATGTAATTTACGTAATGTCAAAGCCTGTTTTACGTCTATTATGATGTGCGAATTATTGTTCTGCAATTCGTTATGTTTTCTAACAATATGTATCACACTGAAAAGTTCCAGTAAATTTCTCGGAAATAAAATTCAAGGAAGGGAATAATTCAATTTGGTTCAAATGGCTCTAAGCACTATGGGACTTATCATCTGAGGTCATCAGTCCCCTAGAACTTAGAACTACTTAAACCCAACTAACCTAAGGACATCACACACATCCATGCGCGAAGCAGGATTCGAACCTGCGACCGTAGCAGTCGCGCGGTTCCAGACTGAAGCGCCTAGGACCGCTCGGCCACACTGGCCGGCCTAGGGAATAATGAGGAAAAGGTTTCTGTCTACATGAAAAGAGGCGCTACTAGCGTGAACATGCAAGCAACTAGCGTAGCCGTCCTACCTTTGCTGCGTTGAACAAAATAGCTTACTATGGACAATTTTACGTGACCATGGTCCAATTCTTATTCCTTTCAAAAATAACTGCGACCGGAACGGTCGCGGGGTTGCCGAGAACTAAGCGCGGCGGGACCAAACGAGAGCAGCCCGCGAACAAACAAACGAACGGGAAAGGACGGACTCGAACAACGATGGACGACCTAGCAAGACCTTACGAACAAGAACACACAAGATGCAACGGGGTCACAAGAGACAACCGAACGAATCCACAACGTCCACTCAAACACGGAAACAATGTAAACACTGTCTGTAGCCGAGATATAGGTAGACTCACGCGAATATCAACTGCGTACCTGAGCGAGAGGCAGGCACTTAAATACAGGATAGCCGCGCGGGATTAACCGAGCGGTCTTGGGAGCTGCAGTCATGGACTATGCAGCTGGTCCCGGCGGAGGTTCGAGTCCACCTTCGGGAATGGGTGTGTGTGTTTGTCCTTAGGATAATTTAGGTTAAGTAGTGTGTAAGCTTAGGGACTGATGACCTTAGCAGTTGAGTCCCATAAGATTTCACACACATTTGAAATTTTTTTTTTAAATACAGGACAGGTTAAGTCGCTATTGGCTGCTGGGACCATGTGCTCCACCGTGGCGCCCTCACGTTATACGCGGGCCAGGAACGCGCACAGCCACGGCATACGGCGTGACGGCTGCAGAGACCTCTAGTGGAAATCGAGGTCCATCCTGTCTGGCCTGGATTCGAAACCATCGGCGCTTGATACCAGACAGACAATTAGTTTTTATGTTCAATAACTGTGTCATAGCAACTTCTTACTCTAACAGTAATTAAGAAACCCTACTCACAACCGGTGCTCTGAAGTCCTGGCACACAGGTCGACAGTTGTGTTGTATTTAATAAAAATAAATAAATAAATAAATATTAAATATTATTAAATACGTATATGAAAACACTTTTTAAATTGATATAACACGATTGCGTTATTAGAAATATTCTGTGGGCTTCCTACTTCTACAATTGTAGCTGCAGGTAGCTGACTCCAAGTACTCGTAGCCCGTGATCCTCAGCACGGAACCCCTTAACAGAGCTTCTACAGGGTGTTTCAAAAATGACCGGTATATTTGAAACGGTAATAAAAACTAAACGAGCAGCGATAGAAATACACCGTTTGTAGCAATATGCTTGGGACAACAGTACATTTTCAGGCAGACAAACTTTCGAAATTACAGTAGTTACAATTGTCAACAACAGATGGCGCTGCGGTCTGGGAAACTCTATAGTACGATATTTTCCACATATCCACCATGCGTAGCAATAATATGGCGTAGTCTCTGAATGAAATTACCCGAAACCTTTGACAACGTATCTGGCGGAATGGCTTCACATGCAGATGAGATGTACTGCTTCAGCTGTTCAATTGTTTCTGGATTCTGGCGGTACACCTGGTCTTTCAAGTGTCCCCACAGAAAGAAGTCACAGGGGTTCATGTCTGGCGAATAGGGAGGCCAATCCACGCCGCCTCCTGTATGTTTCGGATAGCCCAAAGCAATCACACGATCATCGAAATATTCATTCAGGAAATTAAAGACGTCGGCCGTGCGATGTGGCCGGGCACCATCTTGTATAAACCACGAGGTGTTAGCAGTGTCGTCTAAGGCAGTTTGTACCGCCACAAATTCACGAAGAATGTCCAGATAGCGTGAGCAGTAATCGGTTCGAATCTGAAAAATGGGCCAATGATTCCTTTGGAAGAAATGGCGGCCCAGACCAGTACTTTTTGAGGATGCAGGGACGATGGGACTGCAACATGGGGCTTTTCGGTTCCCCATATGCGCCAGTTCTGTTTATTGACGAAGCCGTCCAGGTAAAAATAAGCTTCGTCAGTAAACCAAATGCTGCCCACATGCATATCGCCGTCATCAATCCTGTGGACTATATCGTTAGCGAATGTCTCTCGTGCAGCAATGGTAGCGGCGCTGAGGGGTTGCCGCATTTGAATTTTGTATGGATAGAGGTGTAAACTCTGGCGCATGAGACGATACGTGGACGTTGGCGTCATTTGGACCGCAGCTGCAACACGGCGAACGGAAACCCGAGGCCGCTGTTGGATCACCTGCTGCACTAGCCGCGCGTTGCCCTCTGTGGTTGTCGTACGCGGTCGCCCTACCTTTCCAGCACGTTCATCCGTCACGTTCCCAGTCCGTTGAAATTTTTCAAACAGATCCTTTATTGTATCGCTTTTCGGTCCTTTGGTTACATTAAACCTCCGTTGAAAACTTCGTCTTGTTGCAACAACACTGTGTTCTAGGCGGTGGAATTCCAACACCAGAAAAATCCTCTGTTCTAAGGAATAAACAATGTTGTCCACAGCACACTTGCACGTTGTGAACAGCACACGCTTACAGCAGAAAGACGACGTACAGAATGGCGCACCCACAGACTGCGTTGTCTTCTATATCTTTCACATCACTTGCAGCGCCATCTGTAGTTGAAAATTGTAACTACTGTAATTTCGACAGTTTGTCCGCCTGAAAATGTACTGTTGTCCCAAGCATATTGCAACAAACGGTGTATTTCTATCGCTGCTCGTTTAGTTTTTATTGCCGTTTCAAATATACCGGTCATTTTTGAAACACCCTGTACATACAAGTGTGTGTGTGTGTGTGTGCAACAAAAATCATGTACAAAAAATTGAACAAATGGTTTTTTTTTACATTTGTCTACGCCTAACCCCGTATTCATAATTATCGTCTTTGCCAACGCTTGTGATCGATCGGTGTATCAGTTTTTTCATTTTTAATAAATCTTCATTTTACGATATCCTGGAGGTCTTTCACCTTATACTCATACATCTACTGTCAGTTCCTTTCAACAAATTCTAGCTGGCACAGTTGAGATGCAGTCTAGCTGAAACTTTTACAGTGACTAAGCCAACTTAACCTCATTCATATAAAAATTAAGAAGATTGCGAGTTATTAAACGACAGAGACATGTGTCCCAGAAAGGGACCATTTAGATGTTGCTACCTGTTCCTAGAGCTGTTGATAGCAGATATTGCGTTCGGCGGTCCGCTGCCCCCATATATAAATACAGTCAGTAGGGCAGTAAGGAGAGACTCTCTGCGTATAGATATCAACCTGTCTACGTTAGTCAAACGCCTTTATACGCTGTGCCTCTGATGATGTCTCACCTGGATGGCTACCAAAAGTGTTTTCGCTAAAAGTAGGAAGTGAATTCATGAGGACTGTACACCATCTTGGATCGCTTAGATTTCGCAGAAGTAACTGTTTGTGTGCGACAAGTGGCGAGATTATTTCCATTTATAAGGCCAGAAATTAAGTTTGATGAGTAGAAGAGATGATGTTAGACCATTTTACTTAGAACTTCCCATAGAGGTCATTTCTGAAATGTTAATAGTGCTGTTTAAGATGGGGATATTATTGTTGAATACTGAAACTTCCTGGCAGATTAAAACTGTGTGCCGGACCGAGACTCGATCTCTGGACCTTTGCCTTTTGAGGGTAAGTGATCTACCACCTGAGCTACCCAAGCACGACTCAAGACCCGTCCTCAAAGCTTCAGTTCCGCCAGTACCTCGTCTTCTCCTTCCAAACTTCACAGAAACTCTCCTGCGAAATTTGAACTAGCACTGCTGGAAGAAAGTATACTTCTGAGAGGCCTGCCAAGGTGGTGATGACCATGAGAAAAAGATTGAATAATCAGCGAAATGATAACGTTCTAAGAGTCGGGGCGTGGAATGTCAGAAGCTTGAATGTGGTAGGGAAGCTAGAAACTCTGAAAAGGGAAATGAAAAGGCTCAATCTAGATGTAGTATGGGCCAGTGAAGTGAAATGAAAAGAAGACAAGCATTTCTGGTCAGATGAGTATAGGGTAATATACATCAGCAAAAATGGTATAACGGGGATACGATTGGTTATAAATAGAAAGCTAGGGCAATGAATATGTTACAGTGAACAGTTCAGTGATTGGGTTATCAGAATCGACAGCAAACCGACCTCGACGACAATAGTTCAAGTATACATGCCGACGTCACAAGCTGAAGATGAAGAGATAGAGAAAATATATGAGGATATTGAGTGGGTAATACATTACATAAAGGCAGATGAAAATCTAATAGTAATGGTGGACTGGAATGCAGTAGATGAAAAGGTAACAGGAGAATATGGGCTTGGCATAAGGAGTGATAGAGGGGAAAGACTAAGTTCTATAATAAATTTCACCTAGTGATAGCGAATACTGTGTTCAAAAATCACAAGAGGAGGCGGTATACATGGAAACGACCGGGTGATGGGGAAGATTTCAGTTAGATTGCATCATGGTCAGACAGATTCCGAAATCAGATTCTGGATTGAAAGGCATATCCAGGAGCAGATACAGACTAAGATCACAATTTAGTAGTGATGAAGAGTAGGGTGAAGTTTAAGGATTAGTCAGGAAGAGTCATTACGCAAAGAAGTGGGATACGGAAGTACTAAGGAAATACGAGATACGCTTGAGTTCTCTAAGGATATAGATACAGCAATAAGGAATAGTTCGGTAGGCAGTACAGTTGAAGAAGAATAGACATTTCTAAAAAGGGCAATCACAGATGCTGGAAAGAGAAACAAAGGTACAAAGAAGGTAACTGCGAAGAAACCATGGGTAACACAAGAAATACTTCAGCTGATCGATAAAAGAAGGAAGTACAAAAATGTTCAGGAAAATTCAGGAATACTTAAATACAATTCGTTGAGGAATGAAATAAAACGAAGTGCAGGGAAGCTAATACGAAATTGCTGCATGAAGAATGTTAAGAGATCGAAAAAGAAATGTTTGTCGAAGGGACTGATTCAGCTTATAGGAAAGTCTAAACAACCTTCAGTGAAATCAAAAGCAAGGGTGGTAACATTAAGAGTGCAACCAGAATTCCATTGTTAAGTCCAGAGGAGAGCGGATTGGTGGAAAGAGTATATTGAAGGCCTCTGTTAGCTGCAAGATTTGTCTGAGGTGATAGAAGAAGACACATGAGTCGAATTAGAATAGATAGGGGATCCAGTGTTAGAACCAGAGTTTACGAGAGCTTTGAAGGACTTAAGATCAAGTAAGGCAGAAGTAATCGATAACATTCCATCAGAATTTCTAAAATCATTAGGGGAAGTGGCAACAAATCAACTACTCACGTTGAAGTGTAGAATGTATGAGTCTGGCGAGAAACCATCTGACTTTCGGAAAAATATCATCCACACAATTCCGAAGACTGCAAGAACTGACAGAGTGCGAGAATTATCGCACAATCAGGTTAACAGATCATGCATCCAAGTTTCTGACAAGAATAATATACAGAAGAATAAAGAAGAAAATTGAGATTGTGCTAGATGACGATCAGTTTGGCTCTAGAATAGGTAAAGGCACCCGAGAGGCAATTCTGACGTTGTGGTTGATAATGGAAGCAAGACAAAAAAAAAAAAAAAATCAAGACACGTTAATCGGATTTGTCGACCTGGAAAAAAATATAGGTGTAAGCTACAGGGAGAGACGGGTAATATACAGTATATACAAGGACCAAGAGCGAATAATAAGTGGACGACCAAGAACGAAGTTCTCGGATTAAAAAGGGTGTACGATAGGGATGCAGTCTTTCCCACCTACTGTTCAGCCTGTACATCGAAGAAGCAATGATGGAAATAAAATAAAGGTTCAGGAGTGGAATTAAAATTCAAGGTGAAAGGATATCAACGATACGATTCGCTGATGACATTGCTATCTTGAGTTAGAGTGAAGGACTGCATGATACGCTGAATGGAATGAACACTAGCGTGCACAGTATATGGATGGAGAGTACATGGAAGAAAGACGAAGGTAATGGGAAGTAGTAGAAATGAGAAAGCGAGAAACAACGTCAGGATTGATGGTCACGAAGTAGATGAGGTTATGGAATTCTGTTACCTAGGGAGTAAGATAACCAATGACGGACGGAGCAAGGAGGACATCAAAAACAGACTAGCACTGACAAAAATAGCATTCCTGGCCAATAGAAGTCTACTAGTATCAAACAGTCCTTAATTTTAGGAAGAAATTTCTGAGAATGTTCGACTCGAGCACAGCATTGTACGGTAGTGACTGTGGGAAAACCGGAACAGAAGAGAACTGAAGCATTTGAGATGTGGTGCTACAGTTGAATGCTGAAAATTAGGTGGACTTATAAGGTAAGGAATGAGGATGTTCTGTGCAGAATCGGAGAGGAAAGGAATAGGTGGAAAACATTGACAAAGAAAAGCGGCAGGATGATAGGACATCTGTTAAGATATGAGGGAATGACTTCCATTGTACAAGATGGTGCTGTAGAGGGCAGAAACTGTAGAGAAAGAGAGCTTGGAATACATCCAGAAAATAATTGAGAACGTAGGTTGCAAGTGCTACTATGAGATCAAGAGGTTGGCACACCCTAGAGGAATTCGTGGCGGGCCGCATCAAACCAGCCCTTACCGACAAACGTTCATGAGTGGTCACTTATTTAGTATCTGCCAGAAAGCTTGTCTCATTTGAGTTTTAAAACTGCTGTTAACATTTTCTTTCCTAAATTGAGTGCTTACGTATTTAATGCCGTTATTTTGTTGTTCGTAAGGCTCTTTGTTAATTATGATGTACAACCCTATTTTCAGAATCGTTAACATAGTTCTTATGACAGTGTTGTTGTGTGAATGGCGTTTCAGATTTGTACTGATGATATTTAGTACGTTATGAAGGCTAAGTGTGGTCGATAGTAATCACTTTGCCCTGTAATGTGATACGTGTGAAGCTACATACACTAGGGCAAGGATAAATAAACGCCTTTTATTTTGGGGGATAGTTTGCTAAATCGTTCCCAGCACTTTCTTTTCACTTTTTTTGCTTTTTCTATTTGATATTCAAATAACAATGCGCGCAACGAAATATCTTTATGTCAGTGTGACTGTTTGTATACGTCCTTTTTAATACTGATATGTTAATTTTCAAGGTTTCATATTATTACAAACTTGTTGACTTTATGTAGCGTAATTAACTTCCTTTCCAAAGTTAAATAAGCGTCGTGCTTTCCCATGAGCACGAGGGTTTCACAGAAATAAATTTCTTTCGTAAAAATCCATAACTAATTCAAAACTCAGATTCTTATGTCACGTTTCAGTTGGAACACTATCATGATTGAAATTTATCCCCCCAGGAAACACGTTAACTTATGATGAGTCCGTGAAAGAGCGTGACATGAGATATGATGCACTGTCAGCAGTGAATTGATATACAGGAAATTTCTTTGCATGTTGTCTAGCATTTCAAAATTCATGTTTCCGTAAAAACTTCGTTAGAAATGGTTTGACAATAAATTCTGTTTGACCAGTCACGAGAAGCATTCGCGGCTAGCTGCGAGTACGACCGTGAAAGAGTGTCTCTGGCTTCTACGACAAAGTACTAATATCTATGAAGTTAGCATAGTTTATTGTGCACGTAGCCAGTATCGAACTGCTATTTATGTGACTTTTGTACAACAATATTTACTTACGTTTTGCAGTAAGACTGAAATTAACATTACACATATATGCCCTCCATTTCTACATTCATTTATTAGTAACAGATTGGTAATACCAATGGTGTATAATTGTCACTCTTACGAAAGTAAATAGAAATACGTCAAAAGCAGAAAAGTTACTTTTCATACGTAAGGGCTAAATATTTTATTGTGATTATCATACCAGTAAGAGACTATTTTATGTGTTTAAAAATTTTGAGAGATAGGTATAATAAAGAATTACATGATAGTACACAAGAACGAATCACAGATCTACTACGTGAAGCAGCAAAAGTAGGATTACAAAATACAATACCACGTTAAAAAAATGTTTATGACAAACATCATGTAATATCTCAAAAGCTTGAAATAAATAACAACACAACATCTAAATTAGAGTAAGCACAGTGTTTTAAACTTCTAGGAGAATGGATATCTAACAACATGAAAGAAGAGGAGCAACAGAGACTAGAATACAAAATTGTTAAGGCTTTCGTGGCCAGTTTGTGCCAAACTGTCTACTTGCTTCTTTCTCGGGTTCTTCGGCCGACGTTCGTTTGATGATTTTACTGACGTTTCGCCAGCACGAGTGGCTGGCATTGCCAAAGCTTCACCCTCCATTGCCGGTGGTGAACTGGAGCCTAGCTCCGGCCGCAGACTGTATGTACATGGCGCGCCAACGTCCGAGGGCTTCTCCGCGGTCATTTCCGGTGCGGTTCTCCTCTTGCTACCTGCGACAGTCGTTCGCTACAGTACGGGAAGCCAGGACCCGTTTACCTTAAGGCTTCCCTATTTCTTGTTGAAGCTGTTCCCGTGTTTGTGTATTGCTACAGCTTCTCTAAACAAGCGGGTGTGATAGTGCTTCTCTACAGCCAGAACTTCCGTGTCGGAGAATTTTATTACATGGTCGGTCTCACTCAGCGCGTGCTCTGCCACGGCCGATTTCTCCACCTGCCCCAAACTGCAATGTCGCTTATGTTCTTTGATCCTGGCGTTGATTGATTTCTTTTTCTGATTTCTTACTTCGCCGAGTGTTTTCTACTTCAATTGTAAATTTTATGTGTAACAGAGCCAAACACTCGGCGAAACAAGAAATCAGAAAAAGAAATGTCGGGTACGGCCTTTCTGTCTTACATTCCCAGAGTGACGGACAGAATCGGCCGGGCCGTGCGGTTCTAGGCGCTACAGTCTGGAACCGCGTGACCGCTACGGTCGCAGGTTCGAATCCTGCCTCGGGCATGGATGTGTGTGATGTCATTATGTCCTTAGGTTAGTTAGGTTTAAGTAGTTCTAAGTTCTAGGGGACTGATGACCACAGCAGTTAAGTCCCATAGTGCTCAGAGCCATTTGAGCCAGAATCGGCCGTATATTGCACAAACACGGCGTAAAAACAATTTTCAAACCGACAAGGAAGATCAAAGAATGTCTTAGATCGGAAAGAGATAAAAGGGAGCCACTTGCAATGTCGGGAATATACCGCTTTTTATGCACATGCGGAAAAGTTTACGTCGGGATGACTGGACGATCAATCAACACCAGGATCAAAGAACATAAGCGACATTGCAGGTTGGGGCAGGTGGAGAAATCGGCCGTGGCAGATCACGCACTGAGTGAGACCGGCCATGTAATAAAATTCTCCGACACGGAAGTTCTGGCTGTAGAGAAGCACTATCACACCCGCCTTGTTTAGAGAAGCTGTAGAAATACACAAGCACGGGAACAGCTGTCCGCCCCTGGTAGCTGAGTGGTCAGCGTGACAGACTGTCAATCCTAAAGGCCCGGGTTCGATTTCCGGCTGGGTCGGAGATTTTCTCCGCTCAGGGCCTGGGTGTTGTGTTGTCCTAATCATCATCATTTCATCCCCATCGAAGCGCAAGTCACCGAAGCGGCGTCAAATCGAAAGACTTGCATCAGGCGAACGGTCTACTCGATGGGAGGCCCTCGTCACACGACATTTCATTTCACGGGAACAGCTTCAACAAGAAAGAGGAAAGCCTTAAGGTAAACGGATCCTAGCTTCCCGTACTGCAGCGAACGACCGTCGCAGGTAGCAAGAAGAGAACCGCACCGGAAATGACCGCGGAGAAGCCCTCGGACGTTGGCGCGCCAGGTACATATAGTCTGCGGCTGCGAGTTCGGCTCCAGTTCACCACCGGCAATGGAGGGTGAAGCTTTGACAACGCCAGCCACTCGTGCTGGCGAAACGTCAGTAAAATCATCAGACGAACGTCGGACGAAAAACCCGAGAAAGAAGAAAATAGGCAGTTCGTCAGAGACTAGAATGCATGAAACTGAGAGGGCATTTCAGATTACATGAAACATATACGCAACAAAACGTTTATCCTGTAACACAAAACGGAACACTATGAAACAATGTTTAGGCCGGTAACACTCAGTGCAGCAGAAACTCTTAACGTGGCTACGAAGGAAGAGTTTGAATAATTAGAAAATACTTGAAGTTGCATCGTGAGGGAAATACTAGAGCGACTAGACGTGCAGTTCTCCAGCACCTGACCACCGAGATGAACCAAGGGGCTACCAACAGTGTCTCCACAGCGACCGTCCAGCGAACGTTGTCACGCATGAGGTTCCACGGCAGGCGCTGTTCATGCACCCATGTGTCTGCTGTTCGTCGGTGACGAAGGCTGTAATTTACACGCGAGTACCACAACTGGGCGTCAACCGAGTGGCGACTGAGACTCCCGCTAAACCCGCTGGGCAGAACAGGTGATTAGGATTGTGGAAAGGGCCAAATAAGGTGGCGGTCAGTTTCACTTCAAAATTGTAATTTATTGAAATGTAATAACATATTTAATCCAAAACGGCACATAGCCGAACCTTTAAAACTACGAGTTTCAAAATCGAATTCTTTCACGGCTGAAGGCCTCCAAACAAGAAATCTTAAAATCAACAAGATAAATTTCAAGTGGCTGAAGACACGCAGTAAAAATTGCAAATTATATATATATATCCCCTAGGCTGAAAGCCTCAAGGCAAAGGTAGATAGAACAAACAAACAACGTGCAATACAAATGGCTAATGGCCACAATTAAATTTCAAAATTTTAAATATATTACCATAATCTTTGAAGGCAGAAGACCGCAATGTTTTCGCTTAAGCGGAAATTTTAAGAATAAGGCTTCAAGCGGCTGAAGGCCTACGTTTATTTTCCAAAAATTCAAAAATACCTTAAACCTTTAAGTTTTAAGTGGCTGAAAGCACACTAAATGAAAAAGCAACGCAACGACAATAACTAAATTTAAGAATAAGGTTTTAAGTGGCTGAATTACCATGATTGATTTTCCAAAAATTCAAAATACCTTAAACCTTTAAGTGGCTGACAGTGCACTAAATGAAAAGATAGCACAAAAACAGTAACTTTCAGCAAAATATCCACTTGCGAGAATTCAAACTTACTTATACCGGCTGAAGGCCCTTGATTTACGTAAAACACAATAAAAAAATTTCTTTTAAAGCATTGTCTATAATACATTACCAACAGACCATAAACACCCATGAAAAGGACAGTATAGACAATGGCATTCAGACGACTCCAGGGGGGGGGCGGGGGCAGGCCTGCCCTCGGAACATTAACATTCACTTAGGTGAGACAGGTGATGGGCCCAACTACACTTGATCTGTTGGTAACCTAACCAAGTGACAGTCACTGACTGACCGACTGAACGACTTGCTAGCCACCAATTGGTACATGAAAACTCAGAGACCAAACTGTTACCAACGTGATTATCCACAATGAAATATGTATTAAGTTGTCAAAACTACACACCATGTTGGACAGCGACAACAGATGAGGAAGGGACACTGCCTGAAGTTACGTCAGTGGCCAGGGTAGGAAACCAGAACACTAACGGCCACAAGGCAGAAAATTCCGCTGATGCACTTGAATTGTGGTGAACCAATATAGTTAATTCCACCGCATGGCGGCCTGATTTCACCAATACAACTACTCGGTGTTGCTCACAGGAAAAGCTCCCCAACAGTGAACCACCGAAACGAAAGACACAACATGAACGGAAATGGCTTGGGTACTTAAGACACCACTCAACTTTGACACCCTGGGTCGGTAAACCACGAAGCTCGTAGCGATCGGACAGCTCCACACTCGCCCCGACACTGTGCAGGGACCGCCAGCGGACCCAGCCGACTGCGCCGCACAGAGATATCCTCCCTGGTCCGCACCAACCGCCCCGACAGACTAACCTCAGAATGCCGACAACATCTAAAATAGTCGTCAGTGGAAATAACGCCAACTACACACACAACCTGGCAAACACTTGCACGAAGACCTGAACGATACCCAACAGTAACTAACCACCCACGATGACAAATTGGGAGTCGATGCACACACACACACACACACACACACACACACACACACACACACACACATACACAGCCGACTCATGAACGATCGGCGAGCCAAAACGCGTCGTCCGGTAGGACGACCGACCGACGATCCACCAAGACCGTGGCCCGGCTTAAGTGATGCGTGGCGGCAATGGTCGGGCGAGCCATGTCGACACAGATCTCACAGCTCTAATCCGACTGCACCAGTGCCGCATTGCAACTTCCCGACTGGCAGGTCCGGACTGTGTTCCAGACGCGTTCCAACTGATTGGCAGTCTGAACTCGCGACCCGAACTCGCTTACGACAGACAAAGACCGGGAAGTAACAGCAGTCAAGCAAAGATACTACGGGAGGGGATATATTGATACAGATTGCTAGCGCCGCTCACGGTCAGGCAAAGCAGCAACTCAGTGACACCAGTAATTTAAATTAACATAGTGAGGCGGAAGTACGTTAGAAAAAGGGTGTAATGCACATGATGGCGGGAACATGAGCTACGCACGGCTCAGCGACATGTGGCTATTTCAAATGAATCGCGTTTTATGCTCCATCGGACAGATGGCCGTTGGCGTGTTTGGCTTGCAGCTTCTGAAAGCAAACAACCTGCAACAACATTCAGAAAGGTTCGGATCGGAGGAGGGAATGTTTTAGTCTGGGGAACTTTTTTGTGGCATTCCATGGGTGACGACGTCATTTGAAAGGACCAACACAAGTATGCATCTACAGGGTGTTTCAAAAATGACCGGTATATTTGAAACGGCAATAAAAACTAAACGAGCAGCGATAGAAATACACCGTTTGTTGCAATATGCTTGGGACAACAGTACATTTTCAGGCAGACAAACTTTCGAAATTACAGTAGTTACAATTTTCAACAACAGATGGCGCTGCGGTCTGGGAAACTGTATAGTACGATATTTTCCACATATCCACAATGCGTAGCAATAATATGGCGTAGTCTCTGAATGAAATTACCCGAAACCTTTGACAACGTGTCTGGCGGAATTGCTTCACATGCAGATGAGATGTACTGCTTCAGCTGTTCAATTGTTTCTGGATTCTGGCGGTACACCTGGTCTTTCAAGTGTCCCCACAGAAAGAAGTCACAGGGGTTCATGTCTGGCGAATAGGGAGGCCAATCCACGCCGCCTCCTGTATGTTTCGGATAGCCCAAAGCAGTCACACGATCATCGAAATATTCATTCAGGAAATTAAAGACGTCGGCCGTGCGATGTGGCCGGGCACCATCTTGCATAAACCACGAGGTGTTCGCAGTGTCGTCTAAGGCAGTTTGTACCGCCACAAATTCACGAAGAATGTCCGGATAGCGTGATGCAGTAATCGTTTCGGATCTGAAAAATGGGCCAATGATTCCTTTGGAAGAAATGGCGGCCCAGACCAGTACTTTTTGAGGATGCAGGGACGATGGGACTGCAACATGGGGCTTTTCGGTTCCCCATATGCGCCAGTTCTGTTTATTGACGAAGCCGTCCAGGTAAAAATAAGCTTCGTCAGTAAACCAAATGCTGCCCACATGCATATCGCCGTCATCAATCCTGTGCACTATATCGTTAGCGAATGTCTCTCGTGCAGCAATGGTAGCGGCGCTGAGGGGTTGCCGCGTTTGAATTTTGTATGGATAGAGGTGTAAACTCTGGCGCATGAGACGATACGTGGAAGTTGGCGTCATTTGGACCGCAGCTGCAACACGGCGAACGGAAACCCGAGGCCGCTGTTGGATCACCTGCTGCACTAGCTGCGCGTTGCCGTCTGTTGTTGCCGTACGCGGTCGCCCTACCTTTCCAGCACGTTCATCCGTCACGTTCCCAGTCCGTTGAAATTTTTCAAACAGATCCTTTATTGTATCGGTTTTCGGTCCTTTGGTTACATTAAACCCCCGTTGAAAACTTCGTCTTGTTGCAACAACACTGTGTTCTAGGCGGTGGAATTCCAACACCAGAAAAATCCTCTGTTCTAAGGAATAAACCATGTTGTCTACAGCACACTTGCACGTTGTGAACAGCACACGCTTACAGCAGAAAGACAACGTACAGAATGGCGCACCCACAGACTGCGTTGTCTTCTATATCTTTCACATCACTTGCAGCGCCATCTGTTGTTGAAAAGTGTAACTACTGTAATTTCGAAAGTTTGTCCGCCTGAAAATGTACTGTTGTCCCAAGCATATTGCAACAAAAGGTGTATTTCTATCGCTGCTGGTTTAGTTTTTATTGCCGTTTCAAATATACCGGTCATTTTTGAAACACCCTGTATCTTTGGGGACCATGTCGACCCATGCTGCCAGTTTGCTTTTCCATCTACCAGCAGGACGACGCAACGTGTCACACAGCTCACAGTGGTTCAAAGAGGACCAGGATGAGTTTTCCGTACTCTCTTTGCCACGAACCTCCCCAGATATAACCCAATCGAGTGGGGTCACCTTGTAACGGTAACACCGGTCGTCTTAAACTATAATCGATGCTAACGTTATACCTCTGCTAGGAATTTTGGAGAAGGTGTGGCAGTGAGATAATCTAATGGAGATAGAACAATCAAACTGGGATTCGTTTCCAGAACACTCCAACAGATTAGAACTAATAGTAAACAAGTGGGTCAGGGAAAGGACGATCTCCAAGCTCTAAAGCATGTTGTAACATTATATATTAATATCGATCGCCAGCGTAATTAGCCACCCTTATTTCCTGTAATATAATAAAGCAGAAGGCAGTGCTAAGGCTAACCTAACCTTCCTTGACATACACACTAAACTCTCTCTTTATACCCATTCACACTATAACACAGTAACCTCACTTTGCAGGTAAATGTACAACTAACTTGAAAATCAGACAAACAAATGGCCAATGAGATACCAAACAGTAACATGTCCCTATCAGCAACACGCACCTTAAATGAACTAGATGCAGCAGTTTAGGGAACCAGTCACCAACACACATAAAACTAGCAGCAATACTGAACAGGGAAGAGCATGAAATGATTCTGATTTAAATCAGGGGTCTGTTAATGAACATACTCGACTACATCATTGATTAGTATGGGGAATTTACGCCTGTACATTCACTTGCATTAGAATAGCAAATAAAATAAATATTCCTTTCTTAAACTCGGTTGGTGTCCATGAAACAGAATGCAAATCTAACTACACTGGCTCTGAAGGAGCCTTTGCTTTGCTTCATTAACTAACTAGCCTAGTATATGAGACCCTAAAACTTTCGAGGTTTGAAGAACCATGCTCATTAACAAAACTATACAAGTATGCATGAAAAAGGGTAAATATCGTTATCAATAATTCTTAATTAAGTAAAGCACAACAAGCTATAACTCTTTAAAAAACAAATGTGCTTTGACAAGCAATCTTTTAACCTCCTCAAAATATATTTGGCTGTGCAAATGCCAACACAACATTAAATTTAAGTTCAAAGACTTTCTCATGAAATGAACCCTGATAAAACTTCGTAGTTCGGATCAAAGTGCATAAATGCAACAACGCTCCACAGATTAAAAAACCAGCACGACGAGGAAACATACAAACTATACGCAGAAGAGAGGTAAATCTGTAAAAATCTAATAGAAGAGAAGAAAAAAGAATACACAGAAAGAGAGGCAAAAAGAGAAGCGGATGAAGCAGCGAAAGACCCATACATAGTAGCAAGACCAAGAAGACTGGCTTATACACCAAATGTAGACATAAATGAATGGGAAGACCATTTCAGTAAGATACTGAACAAACGAGGAATCCAAACACCCCAAAGAATGAGAAACAGCATCAAACAAAGGAAAAAGACAATGTATGGGAACCTCTAAATGAAGAAGATGTAGAAGAAGTAATGAAAACACTGAAGAACAAGAAAGCAGCAGGACCCGATAATATATATATATATATATATATATATATATATATATATATATATATATATATATATATATATATATACAAGATGCGATAGAGTCTCTCCAACACGTATCAATCAAACTATTCAACAAATGCCTGGAACTTGGAAGAATTCCGATCCAATGGAGACACTCGATAATAAAAGTTCTCTTCAAAGGGAGAGGAGACCCAACGGACACAAACAAGTACAGAGGCATAGCCATAGAAAATACTCAGTTCAAGATGTTTTCAAAGATAATTACACAAAAAATCAAAGCCTGTGGGACAGTCACCTCCCAGAACCATAGATGGACTTCAGATCTGGAAGGTCAACACTTACGGCAGTCAGGCTTCTTCTAAACAACATCGACGAAGCGCTACAGAAAAAACAAATGTTCTACACAGTTTTCATAGACTTTACCAAAGCCTTTGACCTACTGGAAAGAGATCTCATACTCGGAAAACTGGAAACACAATGGGATAACATAGCGAACGGACAAGAATAATCAAGTCAATCCTCGAATACTACTTAATCACAATATCAGACAACCTCTCTTTTTCGAACCTCATTTTGCAATCGAACGGAGTCTTACAGGATGACCCAATGAGCCCTTTGCTGTACATTCTTGCCACTGAAGAAGTACTGCGAATTGGCGAAAATGAAGAAGATGTATACGTACATGCATACGCTGACGACATAGCCATAGGATCAACAGATATACAGAAGCTGCAGAAAATCATTGAGAAAATAGGTAAATGGTGCAGTGAACACAAACCTACACATAAACATCACAAAGACCGAAATGGCGATTGTCAGAAAAGGAGGCAAAACGCCCAAGAATGCGGAAATCATCGCCATAGGACAAAAAAGAAAAATTTCATCAGACTTTAAATACCTAGGGGTGACACTGCAACCAACAGCCATTTGCTTCACAAAACATACAACAGAACATGCAGCCCAAGCAATAATAGCAATACAGGACATCAGAAACATCCGCCTACTCAGTCTAGCAACGGCCGTGAAATTATTCAACTCAAAACTCTTGCCAACCCTAGCCTATGGGATGGAGTTTATATGGGACTACCTGACAGAAAAAATCTAGAAACATTAGAAAAGGTAAAATCGACGTATCTAAAAAGAGCACTAGGTCTCTCAAAGACCACAAGATCGAGACTAGTGTACCTGCTAGCGAGAGAGACATTCCTAATTGAAGACATCAAACTTCAATATATGATACCACATACCAAGGCTTCCAGAAATCAACTGAAGATCATGGATGATACACCAGAAAAAGTATTGCCGGAGTTCTATGGCACCGAAGTAACGACGAACCGCTCATGGACAACACAAAACTTCGAACTGCGACATTTCGTAACTAAGATTATCTATTCACGGCTTTCATCATCTAATTTGCAAAAACAAAAATTATCACGACACAACCACAACATGTGTGTGTGAACTGTGTAACGATGCCTGTGAACGATATCACATAGAAATGTGCAGTAAGAGAATGAAATCAATAAATGAATATGCAAAAATGTAAAATGTAAATGCAAAAGTAAAATGTTAAGCAAAGTAACTACATGTGGCTATATGGCTGCAATTTTAATAAATAAAAAATGGAACAATTAATAATATTTTTCATTTCAAATTAAACTTACTACTTTCAGGCAGCTTTTCAAGTAAGACAAATTGTTTAAGGAAATAATTACAGATTGATTTAAAATTGTATTGGAAGTGTCGTACCGCTCAAACTATGGAACTGAACTTCGAACACTATAACTCCACACATTAAAAAGCAATCATAACAATTTTTACAGCTGCTGATAAGTCTTTTTATAATATATTAGGACACTTGGAATTGCATTCACCAGGATAGGATTCCTGAGCAGGTTTGTGAACTGGGATAGTCACGGATGCAAGACAGAGTTTTTAGCAACCCCACAATTATTATTAAAATCAACCAAATTTCATAAATACCTGGTCCATTTACAGAGAGCCAAATACAAACATCTTAGTGGAAGGCTGGTGGTACTGGTGGAGTAATTTGCAGTGGCTGTTAACAGTGGGGCGATGCAGTCATGGCAGTAATATTATCCTCACCCTGTTACAGATCTTCTTGGCGCCGTAATTGTATTTTTATAGGGCCAAAAACCATGTCATGATAATAATACTATTATCATGGCATGGTATCACCAAATACAGCTTCGGAGGCCATAAATACTGCTCTTAAGCTCCTCTGGCCTCAAAACTCCAAGAATATGAGCCACAATGATCCGCTGCTGCTAGCGAGATGTTAACCACAGCAGTGCCCAGCCCAGACTCCTTACCGTCACAAAAGACGAGTCGCCACCTGCGGGCCGACCACACCTTTCCCACTCCACCAGGCTACTTCCGTAGCTGCGGGGCTTCCCCACATCTTTTACATTCAACCCTACGTTCCCTAACTATGGACCAAGGCATTTAGAGTACATTATATAACAATCATTCCAGTAGTTAATAAATTCACAAGCATAATTTAAACAACATCGTTCAAAGGTTCACATAACTGAAATATGTATCCATAGTCAAAGAATTTCCGTGATAGATACAACATTTTACGAGGGTGAGTGAAATGGAAACCTTAAATATTTTTTTAATATTATTTATTGTGCAGAAGTGACACAAAGCTGTATCATTTTTCAACATAATCTCCCCCACGCTCAATGCAAGTCCTCCGGCGCATACAAAGTGCATAAATTCCTTTAGAAAAAAATTCTTTTGGTAGTCCGCGCAACCACTCATGCACCGCGTGGCGTACCTCTTCATCAGAACGGAACTTCTTTCGTCTCATAGCGTCTTTGAGTGGTCAAAACATATGGAAATCACTTGGGGTAAGGTCTGGTGATATGGTGGAATAGGAAGACGCTCAAAATGCACGTCTGTGATTGTTGCAACTGTTGTACGGGCAGTATGGGGCCTTGCATTGTCATGTTGCAAAAGGACACCTGCTGACAGCAAACCACGTCGCTTTGATTTTACTGCAGGCCGCAGATGATTTTTTAGATCTGTGTATGATGCACTGGTGACAGTGACTCTAGGCATGTAATGCTCCATAATGACGCCTTTTTCATCCCAAAAGAGAGTCAGCATAACCTTCCCTGCTGATGGTCCTGTTCGCAACTTCTTTGGTTTTGGTGATGAGGAATGGCGCCATTCCTTGCTTACTCTCTTCGTTTCCGGTTGGTGGAAGTGAAGCCAGGTTTCGTCGCCAGTAACGATTCTTGCAAGGAAGCCATCACCTTCTCGTTCAAAGCGCCGAAGAGGTTCTTCACAACCATCAACACGTCATTCTCTCATTTCAGGAGTCAGCTGCCGTGGCACCCATATTGCAGACACTTTGTGAAACTGTGAACACATCATTCAGTTTTTTGACAAGTGTTCACATTAATGCCACTGGACAGTGTAATAACATTCAGAATTTGTTGCGTGGTTACGTCTAATCACTGTCACGTGATTTTGGAGGGAATTTCGCTTTCAAAAATTCTGTTTGCGCATCTGTATGCTCGATCCACACATATCCACGCTCTGTGACTCCCACAACTGTTCCACTGTTTCTCACCCTCACATCAGGCAAAACTCTGCACTACGTATCAGCGTTCACAATGTAACGTACGAGTAAGTAACATGTAAAAAGGGTAGCAGTAACTCGTACATTCATTTTAAAGTTCTGTGAATTTCTACATTTTTCAAAGTAGACGTACAGATATGATTGATGCATACATTGAAACATCAACTTAGCGAGTTTGTATTGTGCTCTCCAATTGGCAATACGAGTATAGTGTCCTGAGAAACCTGCGACAAAGCAAGAAAAAATAAAGTTTCTGTGTGTTGGAATACGCTTGATGTTTATCTGTTACAACAGTGCAGCGTGAATTCAGAAGATCTTATGGAAAACAATCATCACAGAGCAATGCATGATGATATCGACAGTTTATGGACAATGGTTAGTTTTGTAAACAGATAAGTATCGGCCCACCAAGTGTGCAAGATACAACCGGAGAGAGAGAGAGAGAGAGAGAGAGAGAGAGAGAGAGAGTGAAAGTTTCCTAAGCAGTTAAAAAAAAATAAAAATAAAAAAAATAAAAATAAAGAAAAACTTGGAAAGCAGAGCAAACCGTGTGGAAGATTTTGTGACGCTGTTGCATTTCAAACCGCACCGTCTGCATCTTGTGCAACGATTAAAACCGGATACATTGTTATAGCCGGAGCCTTCAATTTTGCGTCACAATGCAGGAAGCATCTGAGGATGAAACTTTCGCCTCGTAGCTGGAATTCAGCGACTAAGCAACCTTTCATTTATCTGGAAACTTTAATCGTCACAATGTGAAAGAGTGGGGCACTAAAATCCTCATGAAATTGTGGTGCTTGAACGATATTCGCCAAATGTTAATGTTTTCTCTGCAGTGTCACAGACGAAGCTTTATGAACCGTTTTTCTTCCATGAGAAGGCTGTGATGGGTACCTCTTGTAGCTGTGGTTGTTTCCACAACAGACCGCTGATTCAGCGTATTTCATGTGCCAATGCGACGGGGCTACCCCTGATCGTATCATCGATGTTCGTCACTTCCTAAACGAAGAACTTCCTCATCGCTGGATTGGGTGTAGTGGTGAAGATGATGTGCCTCGCCCAGGTCACCTAACCTAACGTCTAGTGACTGCTTCCTCTGACGGTGCGTAAAGGACCTTCTTTATACACCACCACTGCTAAGAACAGCTCAGAGAACGCATCAATGCACGCATGACTGGATCTTTCTGTATAGAGTGCTGGGGTTCTGTTGTAAGAGCAGGTGATGTTTTTGCGAATGTGGATGTATGTGATGTCCTTAGGTTAGTTAGATTTAAGTAGTTCTAAGTTATAGGGGACTAATGACCTTAGAAGTTAAGTCCCATAGTGCTTAGAGTTATTTGACTTTTTTTTTTTTTTTTTTTTTTTTTTTTTGCGAATGGCCTGTGGAAGGACATTTACCACGAATTCCAAGATCTAGCGATACTCTCTTATTCACGCAAAATGGTGCGGAAGTCTATGAGAAATATGGAAGGAATAAAGGCGAAGATTGATCAGCTGATCCGCTAGGCTGTCAATGATTATGTCAGTCCGAAAATGCAACATGTTTTCTGTTCCAGCAAACACAAAAAATTTTACGTTATCGTGATTTATTATAAAAATCACACATCTTACAGAATATCTATTTCAGGTATAGAAATAAGTTAAATTATAGAAACAAAACTTTTAAAATTTCTCTCGGTTGACTTAGGATGGTGCTGACAGTTACACTGATGAGCCAAAACGTTATAACCACCTGCTTAATAGATTGTTTGTCCGTCTTTGGAACGAAATATGTCACTTATTCGGCGTATCAGAGATGCGAAAGTTTCTTGGTAGGTTTGTGGGGGTATGCGGCTTTAGATATATTCTCACAGATCATGTAATTCGGCTAAATATAGGGCCACTGATGGCACCTGATAGCGACCCAGACGGCTCCCATAGCACTTACATCAGGCGAATTTGGTCGCCGAGACATCACCGTGAGTTCGCTATAATGATCCTCAAACCACTGTAGCACTGTTCTGGCTCCGAGACACGATCAGTTATACTGCTGAAAGATGACGTCACCGTCGAGTAAGAAATCAAGCATGAAGGGATGCAGGTGGTTCGCATTTGTCAGCGTGTCATCAATTACTACCACAAGTCCCATGCAAGCGCAGGAGAATGTCTCCCACAGCATAATAGTACTCCCACCAGCCTGAGTACGTGGCGCACTCTACGGTTCGAGCTGTCGTTCACTCGATGACGGCATTTGTGGATACCACCAACGACCTATTGAAGCGAAAAATGTAATTTACCCGAAGAGCTGACACGATTCCATTGATCAACTGTCTAATTCCGATGGTCTCGCAGCCACTACAATCGTAATTGGCGATGTCTTCATGTCAACATGTGATCACGTAGAAGTGGTCTGCTGCGGAACTGCATTTTCAACAACGTACGATGAGCGGTTTGCTCCAAAACACTTGCGAGTTGTAGTGTAACGACGCAAGTTCCGTATAAATGATTTTCTTTTGACATATGACCATGTGCAGACTTCGTCACCTACGTCACTTACAACACACTTCAAAATTATTTACATTCTTTTTAAATTGTCTCTGAATGGTTCTTGAACGAAACTGTAACTAAAACATCATCATTTGAGTCGTATGCGCAGAATTACGTCACTCAGTCCAATTGGTTTGCGCAAACTTTTTTTCAATTTAGATGTCGTTTTGTTTCTTCTCAGATATTATGTTAATGTAAGTTATCTGATTTAATAAATATTAGAACCACATTGAATAAACTTTCAAGACTCAAACTCGCGATGAACGTTGTCAAAATTAATAATCTTGTCAAATAAATTAGTAATTGATTAACATAATTCTTCATAAATAAATTCTCGGAACACGTATTTAAACTTTAGTAGCATCCACTAGTTTATTATCTTCCTACATATAGACGTGAACCTGAGCCTTGACAAGACAGGACTGAACATTTACAACATGATTAAACTTTCTATGACGTCATTGTTGTAGAAACATTACAAATTCTTATTTTTTCAGTTTTTAGAAGCACGACGCAACAACTCGGTTTCAGGATCTTCTGTTGCTCTTTGGCTGTCGACCCGCGACGTATAGTGGCCAGCAATTTTCTCTCTGGTCCCGGCAGTGAAGATGCTGTCTCCGTTCGTTGCGCCGCGCTCTCCGTACATGAAACATAAAAAATAAATACAAAACTTTAGATAATTCACAACAATTACAAAGATTACATAAATACATAAACAAAACACTAAATTAAACTTATATTCACCTGCAAACTGGGCTGACACTGGTGGATGGGTGACGCATCAGTTTCGCGTCCCACTACAGAGTGCACCAGCAATGTGCTCTTTCGGCAGAGATGCCACACATCACTATCTACACTACTGTACAGAGCAGACAAGCCTCCGAACCCCGCGTTCTGTGGAGAGCCGTGGATCTCCAACCATTTAGCGCCTCATGATAGTTTCACTTTCATTCTACCTCTTTCCGTAGATGCTCACAAGAGTAGCACATGAACATTCGGCCAGCTTCGCCGTTTCCGAGATACTCGTTGACAGGCTCTGTGTAATAATAATCTAATCTTTGTCAAAGTCACTTATATCAATGAGTTTCCCCATTCGCAGTCCATATAAAAAAAAGGGAGGAAGGTTTATCTGTTTAGCAAGAGTAATAGGAGGCAGATTTCAGACTACCTAACAGATCAAAACGAAAATTTCTGTTACGACACGAACAATGTTGAGCGTTTATGGAAAAAGTTCAAGGCAATCGTAAAATGCGTTTTAGACAGGTACGTGCCGAGTAAAACTGTGAGGGACGGGAAAAACCCACAGTGGTTCAACAACAAAGTTAGGAAACTACTGCGAAAGCAAAGAGCGCTTCACTGCAAATTTAAACGCAGCCAAAACCTCTCAGACAAACAGAAGCTAAACGATGTCAAAGTTAGCGTAAGGAGGGCTGTGCGTGAAGCGTTCAGTGAATTCGAAAGTAAAATTCTGTGTACCGACTTGACAGAAAATCCTAGGAAGTTCTGGTCTTACGTTAAATCAGTAAGTGGATCGAAACAGCATATCCAGTCAATCTGGGATGATGATGGCATTGAAACAGAGGATGACATGCGTAAAGCTGAAATACTAAACACCTTTTTCCAAAGCTGTTTCGCAGAGGAAGACCGCACTGCAGTTCCTTCTCTAAATCCTCGCACAAAAGAAAAAATGGCTGACATCGAAATAAGTGTCCAAGGAATAGAAAAGCAGCTGAAATCACTCAACAGAGGGAAGTCCACTGGACCTGACGGGATACCAATTCGAGTCTACACAGAGTACGCGAAAGAACTTGCCCCCCTTCTAACAGTCGTGTACCGCAAGTCTCTAGAGGAACGGAAGGTTCCAAATAATTACAAAAGAGCACAGGTAGTTCCAGTTTTCAAGAAGGTTCGTCGAGCAGGTGCGCAAAACTATAGGCCTATATCTCTGACATCGATCTGTTGTAGAATTTTAGAACATAGTTTTTGCTCGCGTATCATGTCATTTCTGGAAACCCAGAATCTACTCTGTAGGAATCAACATGGATTCCGGAAACAGCGATCGTGTGAGACCCAACTCGCTTTATTTGTTCATGAGACCCAGAAAATATTAGATACAGGCTCCCAGGTAGATGCCATTTTCCTTGACTTCCGGAAGGCGTTCGATACAGTTCCGCACTGCCGCCTGACAAACAAAGTAAGAGCCTACGGAATATCAGACCAGCTGTGTGCCTGGATTGAAGAGTTTTTAGCAAACAGAACACAGCATGTTGTTCTCAATGCAGAGACGTCTACAGACATTAAAGTAACCTCTGGCGTGCCACAGGGGAGTGTTACGGGACCATTGCTTTTCACAATATAATATAAATGACCTAGTAGATATTGTCGGAAGTTCCATGCGGCTTTTCGCGGATGATGCTGTAGTTTGCAGAGAAGTTGCAGCATTAGAAAATTGCAGCGAAATGCAGGAAGATCTGCAGCGGATAGGCACTTGGTACAGGGAGTGGCAACTGACCCTTAGCATAGACAAATGTAATGTATTGCGAATACATAGAAAGAAGGATCCTTTATTGTATGATTATATGATAGCGGAACAAACACTGGTAGCAGTTACTTCTGTAAAATATCTGGGAGTATGCGTGCGGAACGATTTGAAGTGGAATGATCATATAAAATTAATTGTTGGTGAGGCGGGTACCAGGTTGAGATTAATTGGGAGACTCCTTAGAAAATGTAGTCCATCAACAAAGGAGGTGGCTTACAAAACACTCGTTCGACCTATGCTTGAGTATTGCTCATCACTGTGGGATCCGTACCAGGTCGGGTTGACGAAGGAGATAGAGAAGATGCAAAGAAGAACGACGCGTTTCGTCACAGGGTTATTTGGTAAGCGTGTTGGCGTTACGGAGATGTTTAGCAAACTCAAGTGGCAGACTCTGCAAGAGAGGCGCTCTGCGTCGCGGTGTAGCTTGCTGTCCAGGTTTCGAGAGGGTGCGTTTCTGGATGAGGTATCGAATATATTGCTTCCCCCTACTTATACCTCCCGAGGAGATCATGAATGTAAAATTAGAGAGATTCAAGCGCGCACGGAGGCTTTCCGGCAGTCGTTCTTCCCGCGAACTATACGCGACTGGAACAGGAAAGGGAGGTAATGACAGTGCCACGTAAAGTGCCCTCCGCCATACACCGTTGGATGACTTGCGGAGTATAAATGTAGATTTAGATGTCTTCACTAGGGTGATCTCCCGTTCGTGTCTGCTCTGCTTACACACTTTTGTTACAGCGTCACGTGTCCTCAACGCCACCAGGCGGCATCCAACTTCACGGTGGAGAGTGTGTAATGTGCGCGTGGGCCAGACAATACTCGTTAAAACCTGTACTATGGTAAGTGAGCGGGGT
This sequence comes from Schistocerca nitens, assembly GCF_023898315.1. Lineage (NCBI taxonomy): Eukaryota > Metazoa > Arthropoda > Insecta > Orthoptera > Acrididae > Schistocerca > Schistocerca nitens. The sequence goes on from NC_064619.1 coordinate 180,020,256, forward strand.
TCACCTTATGAGAAAGGATTTTCGTATAGATATCGACCGCGAGTACCTGAATGGTGGCAAATCAGACTTACACCCACTCTGTAATAACAATGATCCGTCAAGCAAGCCGAAATGCAATTACAAGTCAGAATGGACCAAAAGCAACACTGAAGATGCTACCAATTTGATAATAATACGGTCGCCAGCCTAATTAGGCATTAACTGAGTTTCTTCCCTGTACAAGTTGGTATATATTCATGCAAAACAACACGTAGTAAAACTGCATAATATAGTAGAATTTTAGAACCACAAAATCAATTGAACTGATAGTTTCACGTTCTGTACTGATATGGAAAAACCATGAATACATAACACTACACTATAATGTATACTACAAAACTTTATACTGTCTATTAATCAGATTAAAATCGGGCATAGGCTACCCTAGAAATAGCACTTTCGAGCCACACACAAAATGTCAATTTTGATAAAGATAAAACATTGATAAATTTTGAATTTTATATTGACTTTAACTTTTGCTGGACAAACCAATTTAGAACACTTCAGAATTCAAATGAATAAAAAGGGGGGGGGGGGGAGGAAGGACCCTGAAACTGTTATGATCACTGTGTTAAAAAAAATTGATAACTGAGTTTATTATGCGTTCAAGATTTCCAGTATATAAATTACTACTCTTTATATATTATTTACTGCTCATTTAAATGCCTTTAAATCTGTCTCGAAATAATAAACTTCATTACTATTTCAATATTAAAGTTATCTTTCAACTTCGTTAGACCTTCGTTATTCAGTTACTGGTTCATTAATAAAACATTTCTTTAACCATCATTCTAACATAGCTAGCTCTGCAAATAATTATTATTAACACAAATTTTAATTTTCATTTCGGGACACTCGGATTGCACAACATTTGGAAAGGACCCTGTTTAGGTTAGTTGCGAGGATAATTAAATGATGGGAAAGTTCTGGTAAAATTTAGGTTATTATTGCACAGTTCACTCTCTGATCCATAGGAATACAGTACTAAAAGTTTCAACCTGCTTGTATCGATGCGGCGGTTGGCGGGCGGCGAGATGACGAGGCGCAGAGCACACATACAACCACAGCTATTGCTCTTGACGTATCGGCACTTTAATTCTTCTTAGCGTCGCAATACTTTTCCATTTAGTACCTATGGAATTCTGCCATGCTGTGTGGGCTATGGAACGGCATATCCGAGGCTCAATGAAGCTACGTCTTCCAGGAGAGCCTCCTCGCTCCAGAAGGTGTTGCTCAAACCAGTGCCAATCCCCAACTACTACTGCTGAGCCCGTTGTGCCGTACAGTGCCCACGCGCATTTTCCCGCGCTCGCCTACCATCCACCTTTTACCGCTCCCTCACAGACAGGGTATTCACCCGAGGTTTTGCATTCTACATATCCTAACACATTGCCTACGTATGGACCAGACGCACAGTTACAATTTTAAACATCTTACAACAGTTCCAAAACTTATTACATTTCAATTCTATCACAATATTACTTGACATTTGACATAAACATTAATCTTCACATTGAAACTTGTTTCCAGTTTTCTTTACACAATGGCATGAAACAAAAAAGAAATGAAATCAGAACATCAGTTACACAAGTTTAACGAAAAATCTGATGGAAAAAATATTATTTATATGTACAATAGTACAACGTCGATGTTGTTACAAGTGGTGATAATGTTTTGGCTTATCAGTGTACAGCCAAGGCGGGATTAGTCAACGCATCTTTCTATGACAAAGACGTATCAGGTGCCTAGTTAACGGTATGTTATAAATCTTTCGTGTTGTTGCCTAACATACTTCCGTTGCGTCTTGCACGGGCTGTCTGATCATCGAAGCACTACCTCTCTTCATATTTACGAGTATCTGCTAATCTGCTTAGCGTGACGTATGGAGGTACGTTTCACTGAGGAAGCTTTGTCACAGCACTTTGTTTTTAAAGGCTCTAGACCGTTTCTAGTCTCTAGCATGTTATAACTGTTAACCCTTTTCTTTTTTTTTTTTTTTTTAAAGCTCTAACTGAGTCACAGCTATTATTACTGATCGCGCAGAGCAGTTTAGTTCAGATATTTTATCGTACGTTTGCAATTAACACATAGGAAACCTTTATTTCATTGTGCGTCAACACGTCATTCCCAGGACATTATTTGGGAGAACGACCTGTACACGTTAAAAATAACCAGAGCTATTCGAGCGTGAGGCTAGGCTGTCGCCTGCAGGTGGAGCTAATGCGTATGAATGGCAGGAAAAACGTGACTCTAATGCGTACAGGATTTAGCAGACCACCTCAAACGAACTTAAACTGCGTTTCGACATTTGATTTTGCAACAAATTATGTACTCTATAAATCCCAGTAAATTTGTCAAACACATAGTTTAATGAATGAAACGGAATAATTCAATTTTGCTCTCACTTATCTGTGTCTGACCTTGAAGTCGCTTTGGATTACTCTCCTCTCTTTGTTTCCGCAGCTTAGTTTCTTTTCTTCATTGGTGCTTCGGCACACTCGTAGAATTTGGGAGGCTGAGAAAAGGGTCGCGGGAGAAGTCGATACTAGTGGTTTAAAATCACTTCACATAGGGGTGAAATGAAATACCATTTACAAGTTAAAATATCAGACTGCAAAGAAAGAAAGAGCCTGCTCGACAATCAGGTGCACCTTTGGAACGCTGGCTTATGGCAGCGGCTAATCTTTCTAAAACTAACAAACTTTCTTGAATGACATGGAGTAAACCGAAGACAAATAAACGAATAAATCAAAACAGCCCTCTTCAGAGCCCTTGACGATATCAATTAATATAAGAGACGGTATAATAACTGGCGAATTTTAGTACCTGACAGGTGCAAGAAATACGAATCCGATATGGACCTAGTTCTGGGGAGCCTCAGGGGACCTACGAAACGCCGACCCAATTCGTAGGCATTGAGGTCATCCTAGAGTGACGACGCGACGCGACCTATACCGTTAGCATGGTCTCGGCATTATCTCGGCCTCCTGATCTGAGAGACCACACGGATGTTGTTATAGTGGCACACCATAGTACTGTGTCACCCCGTGTACAAGCCACAAGAGAAGGTACCATGAAAGTTTCTTCTCCTACGGTGATCTCACTTTTATACAGGGAGATATTAACTCGACGTTACAGTTAGTACTATGCAACGTAACAGCCTGCCGCTGATTAATTCGGGAAGAGACAAACCAATTACAAGCCCCGGAGCTTGGTAACTGTCTGCTTATTTCATATACAAATTATTCGTCAACTGGAGTAATTTACTGACACCATACCACCGAAGGGCAATTTTATCATAAAAATGTTTCATATCTCGTTTACACGAACTGAGTTTCCGCTGTGCGCTGTTGTATTGTATTCTACGAAAACATCTGACAATTGTCTGAGACGCCTAAAAAAATAGACAGTGAATGATATATAGAACACATACATAAGTATAAATCATTAAATAAAAATGTGGAACAAAGGTTACGATCCCTCAAGATATTAATATAAGTGAAGTACACTATTAGATTCCACTATAAATTTTTGCATAGAAGCTACAAATTTACACTACTGGCCATTAAAATTGCTACACCATGAATATGACGTGCTACAGACGCGAAATTTAACCGACATGAAGAAGATGCTGTGATATGCAAATGATTAGCCTTTCAGAGCATTCACACAAGGTTGACACCGGTGGCGACACCTACAACGTGCTGACATGAGGAAAGTTTCCAACCGATTTCACATACACAAACAGCAGTTGACCGGCGTTGCCTGGTGAAACGTTGTTGTGATGCCTCGTGTAAGGAGGCGAAATGCGACTTTGATAACGGTCGGATTGTAGCCTATCGCGATTGCGGTTTATCGTATCGCGACATTGCTGCTCACGTTGGTCGAGATCCAATGATTGTTAACAGAATATGGTATCGGTGGGTTCAGGAGAGTAATACGAAACGCCGCGCTGGATCCCAACGGCCTCGTATCACTAGCAGTCGAGATGACAGGCATATTATCCGCATGGCTGTAACGGATCGTGCAGCCACGTCTCGATCCCTGAGTCAACAGACGGGCACGTTTGACAGACAACAACCATCTGCACGAACAGATCGACGACGTTTGCAGCAGCATGGATTATCAGCTCGAAGACCATGACTGCGGTTACCTTTGACGCTGCATCACAGACAGGAGCGCCTGCGATGGTGTACTCAACGACGAACCTGGGTGCACGAATGGCAAAAGGTGATTTTTTCGGATTAGTCCAGGTTCTGTTTACAGCTACATGATGGTCGCATCCGTATTTGGCCACATCGCGGTGAACGCACATTGGAAGCGTAAACTCTTCATCGGCATAGTTGCGTGTCACCCGGCGTTATGACATGGGGTGCCATTCGTTACACGACTCGGTTACCTTTTGTTCGCACTGACGGCACTTTGAACAGTGGACGTTACATTTTAGATGTGTTACGATCCGTGGCTCTACCCTTCATTCGATCCCTGCGAAAACCTACATTTCAGCAGGTTGTAGGTCCTGTACGGACCTTTCTGGACACAGAAAATGTTCGGCTGCTGCCCTGTCCAGCACATTCTGCAGATCTCTCACCAATTGAAAACGTCTGGTCAATAATGGCCGAGCAACTGGCTGGTCACAATACGCCAGTCACTACTCTTGATGAATTGTGGTATCGTGTTGAAGCTGCATGGGCAGCTGTACCTGTACACACCATCCAAGCTCTGTTTGACTCAATGCCCAGGCGTTTCAAGACCGTTATTACGGCCAGAGATGGTTATTATGGGTACTGATTTCTCAGGCTCTATGCACCCAAATTGCGTGAAAATGTAATCACATGTCAGTTCTAGTATAATATATTTGTCCAATGAATACCCGTTTATCATCTGCATTTCTTCTTGATGTAGCAATTTTAATGACCAATAGTGTACTTTCAATGGCAGTCTTGCGCAGGGTGATATTATGCACAGCGCTATAAATGACATCAGAAATAGCTGTCCTGGTAGAGTAAGCAGAGCGTTCGCACGCAGTGACTATTGGGAGGGTAAGTCATTAAGTACCTGCAATTAATTTATTACAACAAGGGTACACAATTTCTACTGACATTTTTTGACGTAGTCACTCGGTTTTTGAGTGCACTTTGTGATGGCGAAGCAGAAGCTGGTGATTAACACATCACAACGGTTACACAGATATAATACACTGCTGGGGAAAAAATTAGTACAACAGGAAGGATAACGTCGATTTCGATCCGATGACGGCATATGCCTCCTGGGGGATAGTAGATGTAATGATAATGGTTTCAACGTCGTCGGCCAACAAATAGCTTAGTGGCGTAGCTAGCAGAGCGCTCTCTGTGCCTACCCTTTAATAGGGAATGGTGACTGCGAGAATGCTAGGTGTGGTGCAAACGTGTGAAGCAAGCAGGCGGCTATGCCACGGAGATACACTGGTTCTTCTTACAGCCAACTGAGCGAGTGACAAAGGGGTCATATTGCGGCTTTCCGAATGGCGGGTTATGCTTTTGGAGAATTACAAGTCGCACGTGCTGCACCAGTTGTGCAAGATGCTGGTATCAGTGGTCACTTGAATATTTTCACAACCGCAGACGAGGGTCAGGATGTCCACGCCGCCAGGATCGTCTTATTGTAAGGGCAACAGTGGTAGATCGTACAGTTACCACTGCACAGATAACAGGGCTTATGAGCCCACATGTATCGAGACGAACTTTTCCGAGCCGGTTATTAGCTGTGTAACTACGGGCACACACACCTCAAGCCGATCTTCCACTCATGTCAGGGCATGGACGTGCACTGCTCGATTGGTGCAGCCAGAAGATCGTTTGGAAGATGTATTGGTGCGCCGTGCTCTTCAGCGATGAAAGCAGGTTCTGCACGCACGCAAGTCGTTTGCACGTACGACGTAGAGCTGGTGAAAGCTGTCTCGTAGAGTGTATTTTTTCCGAGACACACTGAACCCACCCCAGGTCTTATAACCTGAGGCGCGATAAGCTACAATATTCGTTCACTTTTCGTGTTTATACAGCAAATGCTAACCACCGCTCAGTACGTTCAGAACATCGTTAGACCTGGAATGAGATTTTCGCTCTGCAGCGGAGTGTGCGCTGATATGAAACTTCCTGGCAGATTAAAACTGTGTGCCGGACCGAGACTCGAATCGGGACCTTTGCCTTTCGCAGGCAAGTGCTCTACCGACTGAGCTACCCAAGCATGACTCACGCCCCGTCCTCACAGCTTTACTTCTGTCAGTACCTCGTCTCCTACCTTCCAGTCCTTACAGAAGCTCTCCTGCGAACCGTGCAGGACTAGCACTCCTGAAAGGAAGGATATTGCGGAGACATGGCTTAGCCACAGCCTAGGGGATGTTTCCAGAATGAGATTTTCACTCTGCAGCGGAGTGTGCGCTGATATGAAACTTCCTGGCAGATTAAAGCTGTGTTCCGGACCGCGCTGTGAGGACGGGGCATGAGTCGTGCTTGTGTAGCTCAGTCGGTAGAGCACTTGCCCGCGAAAGGCAAAAGTCCCGAGTTCGAGTCTCGGTCCGGCACACAGTTTTAATCTGCCAGGAAGTTTCATCGTTAGATCCGCTTTTTGCTGTACCTGCAACAGCAAGATGATTTGTTTTTCCAACAGGATAATGCTCGCCCATACATCACCAGTGAAACTTAGCGTGCTTTCCAAGATGAGCAGTAACTTCCCTGGTCAGCACAATCTCCAGACTTCTCTGCAGTCGAGCACGTGTGGGATATGATAAGACGAAAAGTGACTCGTGCCATTCGTCAACCAAGAACTCTTGCAGAACAACGTGAGCAGTTCGAGAAGGAATGGAGTATCGTATACCAGGACAGTATTTGTCATCTGTACGATCGACTGGATGCCATAGTCGGAGCCTGCATAGCCGCCGGTGGAGGCTACTGCATGTACTCACATGGGTGCTTCAGGATGGGTCGAGCCTCAGAAAAAAGTGGCTCTAAGCACTATGCGACTTAACATCTGAGGTCCCCTAGACTTAGAACTACTTAAACCCAACTAACCTAAGGACATCACACACATCCATGCCCGAGGCAGGATTCGAACCAGCGACCGTAGCAGCAGCGCGGTTCCGGACTGAAACACCTAGAACTGCTCGGCCACAGAGTGTGACAATGGTCATTGGCGGTTGGATCGATCGGTTGGTCGGTCGCGCACTGGGACACAAGATGACTTGTCCGTTTTGAACGTCGGCGCGTGTGAGGTCGCTACGTCAGTCCAGTGGCCCGAGCCGTATAGCGAGGGCTAGTGGCTTCGCGGCCGACACGAGAGCAACAGGAGCCAACCTACGACATCGGTGTGGCCGGTGTGAGCTGCTGCGACGCCGTGAGACGGGAGAACGGCGCGCCTTCCTGCCTCCGTTGAAGCGGCTGGCAGATTACGGAACTCTGTTCTTCTATGGTGCAATCAGTGAGAGAAGCGGCCGCATTTGTGTCGCAATAGTGCAAAGCAGACTCTAGAGATAACGCTGAAAGCTACCACAGGCGAAGACAACGGTGGCAGCTGGAAGCTGGAGGGTACACAAAGCCGTAGAGCTAAGATAATGACAATTAAAGCAAAACTGCAGATACTTATTGACTTACCCTCGTATAAGCCAGTGGGTGTTGTACAGTGGACTGCTTGCATTTCGACTAGACTGCATAAATTCCTAACTCTCAACAAATTCAGCCAAGGTCCAATTCAATGTTTAGTGTGCCATAGCGAAATTCAGTCACTGATAGCTTTAGTAGCATGCACTGTTTAAAAAATTTCTAAATGGCAAACTGTTATATTGAGAAGTGACTAAGTCCCAAATACGTATATTCCTAACTTTGAACACACTTGTACACATACAGCACTTTGCCGGTCAGTTCTTACCAATAACCTTATCCAACCAGCTACGAACATCGAAGCGCCTACATACCATATATGTTTGCTCCTTCTTCAATTGTATCTCGTGACAACTACTACTGCATTCACGTCAGCTCTTTTGTTCTAGACCATCATTTGAACATATTTACAAATCTTTAATATACTCCAGTTTAAACAAATAAGATATGTCTCTACAATTCCATTTACTACACAGATAAATTTTATACACAACTTTAATAATGTTTTTTTACATAATTATTTTACGCTACAACCTAGTCAACTTCACACCTTTATTCTTCACGTCCCTGTCTTACCATTACAATGGACTGACCTTATAATCAGCTAATCATCTGCCAACATATTACCAGATTTTCATATTAAATACGTACAAATAAACTGAGATAGTGAGGTAAATTTTTCATGCTGCTGCTAATCTTTTCTGTTAATGTGCAGAATTCGTAGTTTTGGCACTTGCACAAATGGCTCTGAGCACTATGGGACTTGACATCTGTGGTCATCAGTCCCCTAGAACTTAGAACTACTTAAACCTAACTAACCTAAGGACATCACACACATCCATACCCGAGGCAGGATTCGAACCTGCGACCGAAGCAGTCATGCGATTCCGGACTGAAGCGCCTAGAACCGCTCGGCCACCGCGGCCGGCTCACTTGCACAAACATTATTCAACGACTTATTTCTAATAATTCCTTAGTCTGATCTGTATTGCAAGAAATACAGCATGTAACTGGTATGAGTGCAGGTGTTTTATGTGTGGAGCGTTGATATGTAAACACATCAGTGTTTTGGTTGCTTTGTATCTGCGTCAAAGACTCTTTCCACATACACGTCACAAACTTTATGACTTGATGTCTTCTGCACGGCCGTACTGCACCATTAACTAGACTACGACTGTCAGTCTAGACTAATAGTTTTGCATCCACGTGTCCGCACTGCTCCACCTGACCTGCTGCCCAGCGGAAAACAAGCATTAATGACTTGCTCTTGCCATATGTACTTGGAGAAATCAATCAACCTAAGAAATTATGTTTCGCAATGGCTACAACTATTAATCTGCAAATGAAGTGACCACTGACGTAATGTTGTTCCAATATAAATATTTGTGCTTATACCTGTTTATCCTGAATACTCATTTTGTAGCTGATTTCAAGCACTATCCGATAGTGAGTCCTATTTAATTGTAGCATGTCTGTAGCTTTCTTTACTTCTGTCATGAGCAATTTCACACATAAATATTAATTACTTTCTTGATACCTACTGTACAAACATGATGATAATTTTACTGAACTCGTCTCTTTATTGCGACTTCAGTGCTGCATTTAGATTTTCTGTGGCTCTTCTGCACGTGATTACAGTATTTTCGGTAGATATACAGGCTTCAGCTTTTGACACAGTCAGAATCTCGCCTTGCTGCTCAGCGACCATATCCACCGCGATGGCTCAGTTTTACCCTTTTCTGCCTTGGGGAATTCCAGGGAACTTCTTCTCACTGGCTTGTCTGGTAAGTGCTCACCTCCATCTCCAGCTCAGCTTTCTGCGGCCCCTCGGACCGCGCTACGGCCTTTGGTTACCTTTCTGGCCCGGCCAGTATACTGCAACTTGCTAGCCTCGTGTCATTTAATTAAGCCTCCGTTCTTTGACCAGTTTATGCATAAGACATACTGCTTATAACGTTCCAGCTATCAGAAGACCGTCGGCAGTGAATCAACGCTTGTAGCATGAGCGGACGTTGGCCTATGGTTGCAAACCATGAAACTCTTTCAAATGTGGCGGGTGGAGAAGAGGATGCAATACTGACACAATGCCAGAAGTGAATGTCTTGCCCAGAGAATTTCATACAGCTATGAAAAGTTATTCTAACTTAGTAAGTAATGTATATTTCCAGACAGGTTGAAATATGCAGTTGTTAAACTTTAAATAATTGTCGTACAGTTTCCTTACTGATGTTGAAAGTTGTGTGTGTGTTATAAATAAAGCTCAGAACACTCTTATATGTAGTGATGAGCAAGCCCTGGTGTTTTAGTGATATGCAGATTGAAGTGTGTAATGCGCAAATGAAAAGTTTCTAACATTATCTGACTCGAGAAATTTCTATAAGGTAATCATAGAGTACACACTTTCATAAATTCTGCTTAATGGAAAGAGAAAAGGGGTCTAAAAACCTTAAAGCAATACCTCAACGCATGAATGAACAGTTTCGTGAAAACAACAGGTTGTCCGAGTATGTGTTAACGTTTTGCTTGTAGCGTCAGTTGGTGCAATGGCAGAGTTTCCGCGGTTGTGTACATAAGTTCAAAATCTAGAAAATAGTTAACTAGCTAAAAGATCATTAATCAGAATCCTGAAATTTTTGCGGTTGTAGTTCAGTGAAGCAGTGCTACAACTCGTCTCATATCAGTGTGCAACAGCAGAGGATCATACGCGGTCTTACATTACACAATTTCTGTAAACTAGTTAGCATGCAAAGACATTGAAAAGGGGTCGTTAGAATCATGGAAACAGCAAAAACACAACACATTACTTCGTCTAATAAGGTGTAGGAAACCCGTTAGCCTGCAAAAGACCATACAGTAGCCTCGACATGGACAAAAACAGGTCCTGAAAAATAGTGGTAAGTTCAGGTAACAACGATGAAGGTGGATGCCGATCGCGCATCCTTCTCTCCAAATTAGACCACAAAGGCGCAGTAATATTGTGAGTGTGGTCGCCAGGGGAGTTACGGCCATTCATTCTCCTGCTTACAAAACTACTTCTGGTCCATGTGAGCTGTAAGAACGGGACGCTACCGTCTTCGAACACAGCATCACCGTTATGGAACGAACATTAAACCATGGTGTGCAAATGATCAGCCAGAGTGGTCACATATCCTAGGCACTAATGCGGCCTTGCAGAGTAACCATGGGGCCCATGGAATACCACAATACGACAGCCCAAACCACTGCTGAACCCACGCCAACCCCTGGTTGTAATCTCGGCCAGAAGTTCGAAACAATGTGAAAGAAGACTTATCCTACCAAATGCCTTTCTTCCGGTGCTCCATAGCAATGGCTTCAGTCTTACACTGCCCTGTTACGGGCATTCGCATCACTGATAAGTGATTTTGGAATTAGTACTTGCCCTGTACTTCGCTCCTTATGGACCTCACTTCGTGTTTTGATACTGACAGGGTTCGCAAGTGTGACATTCAGCTTTACAGTGACTTCTGAAGCTGTAGTCCTCTTATTTTTCGTGACTATGCTATTCAGTGTTCGCCTGTTACGATCACGTAACACACACTTCGGTCCGCATTGTGACTAGCGGATGATGTTTCCCCGCTTTCCCTGTATGCAGTACACATGGTGTGTCTAAAAAAATCAGTGAGTGGTGTCGTACCTGGTCGGACGAAGTGGCCGAGTGGTTCTAGGCGCTACAGTCTGGAACCGCGCGCCCGCTACGGTCGCAGGTTCCAACCTGCCTCGGGCATGGATGTGATGTCCTTAGGTTGGTTAGGTTTAAGTAGTTCTAAGTTCTAGGGGACTGATGACATGTTAAGTCCCATAGTGCTCAGCGCCCTTTGTCGTATCTGAACGGCAACTTGACGCATGTGTGCTTGCAAACGCATGGATCTTCAGAGACTTGAGGAGAATCGGTACACGACATGCACTGCATGTGACTGGCTGTGTAAACAGACTGCGACCAGCTGAACGTAGTCAGTGTGAGAGGAAGTGTCACAGAGCAAAGGAGCAACGTGTAAACATCACGTTCTGCTACAAATTGGGGAATATTGCAAAGGGGACACACGGAATGTTGGTGCAGGTGTACGGGAGGGAAGCAATGAGCAGAAAATTTGTTTACGAATCATTTAAACGCTTCCGTGAAGGGAAGGAAACAACTGAGGATGAGCCACGTTCAAGTCGGTCATCGACGAGCAGGACCCTAGAAAAGATCGAGAAAGTGCGAGAAATAGTGGCAGAAGGTCGGCGACGGTCCCTCAGATTGATCGCGGAGGAATTGGGCATTAGGAAGGACACGGTGACACCATCATCCGCGATGATTTCGGTAAGCGGAAGATTTTCTCACGATTTTTGCCGCACAGAGCACAGTCTGGCATGGTAAATTTCCTTATGGGAGTGCAGTTTAATTACTGACTCACTACATTTTATTTAGGGGACTAATCTGTGCAGGGCTGCATCAGGTGGGGTCAGGTGACTGATACTACTAGCGTGAGCAATTTGAGGGTAATTCTCATTTAGAGACGCAATTTGTTACGCGACTCTGTCCCAATCCCAAAGGTGAACAAAACATATGAAACAATCTTCATGCGCTGAGAGCGCTCAACGTCTACACGTAATCGGTTTCGAAATTTGGAGGAAAATATGTTGCTGCCGTGACTAAGGTGCTTCTGATAAGTAACTTTCATACTCAAGGTACTTGTATACTGTTTAATGGATACTGTTGTCCATAATTCTGCACACAATGCGTATATGGGGTACTGAGCAGATTTGGCGGGAACAGTGAATATGTAAGGTCAAGATATCACTTGTAGGATTTAGTGTGTGAATTTGTAAATCACCAGAGAAATTATTCTAGAATCTAAACAGTCATGTACTATGTAAACTGATGCTTCACGACATAACTTTTTCGGCTACTCTGGAAAAGAAAACAAACGGGGAAGGAGCAGACAAAAATATACGACATAAAACACATATAAATCGATAATGAATCGTACCACATCCTTCACATTAGCACAAGCTTCGTCTGCCATGAAATTATTCATGAATGATCAGAGCTCGTTGACTGTGCAGCTAACATCACGTGGGTGATTGGAAGTCAATGGCAGAATTGTATAGTCATTGAATCGTTCTTTGATTAATAACAAAACTAAACATGGATCACACGCAAATCCTATCGTTAAATAACTTAGGAAGCAGATGGTCCGTTCTCCGTGCAGTCGTGGACTGGTGGGAGCATCGAGACAAAGACCAACCAATCAAAAATAAATAAAATCGAATAACTCCATACGCAATAGTACTTAAATAATGCATACCATCCACTCGATTATGAACCTAAGCTGAAACAAATTATAAAAATGCCACATGATCGCCTGATACACAATGGGTGAGCCCCACATCACAAAGAAAAGTAGCAAATACTCTGTAAAATGTTACTGAAGATTAATAATCGTGACTTAAGTGTAATATCAAGTCACTACACGTCGAATTTTCTGAAAGTACCATAGGATTAACTTTATACCGCTGGAATGTAATAAACACCATGTGCGCGTTAGAAAACTAGGACCTAAACAGTGAATTTACTTGAAAAATATTTACAAAAGGTGGCCGCAACATAGCCCTGGCTATGACGGTATTTATCTTAATTAGAATATACCTCATCCTCTTAACTTACCATCCAGCTTGATGGACACAGTCCGTCCATCCTCTCAGCCACCCGAAAGCGAATACTGAAAAATAGCGGAGTGCCAGCTAACGGTGACTGCTCGTCCTGAGGTGGAGGAGAGGAGGCTTCTGCCAACCCCGGAGATTTCACTGCCAGAGGTGGATCTCTGACTGTTCAACAGTAAGTATTAGGTTGGCACCAAAGACCAAGTAAAATATGTTTCATTGCACTAAGGCAGCTCTACTCACGAGATCGCAACCAAAACACTCACTCATTTCGTAACTGACAGCATCGTATTACGGATGGGACAGTGCATTACGATATAAATAAATAAACACAGTCGTGTCTGTCCCTTCTCTGGAGGCTCTGGATACCTGAACAAAAATATGAAGGTGAGCAACGAGTCATTAATAATAAAAATCACAGGTTACCTTGAGGGAAAGTAATGGGCTGGAACAGCCAGTTCCATCTCAACATAATCCAGAAACATCTGAGCGACAGGAACCTTATACTCCATGAACACTTAACACTGAAGAATTTAAGATTATGCAGAATGAAATTAAGTTATGAATCTAGCAGTAACCAGCCTCCAAGGAGTTAATAATTCGCAACCCGCCTGAACCTACTCCACGGCACGTAATCAGGCGGAATAATACTAACGTATTCAACAATACTAATAAACAACTCTAGATGATCTCACATGGTAAATTGTACTTCGGCAAAGAATGTAAATTGGATTTGATCTTTCCAGACATCTTGCAAGTAGTAACGATTGTTCAGTAGCATTGCTCTCCTTCCGACAAAGGTGACTTCATCAGAACTTTGCACATCCTCAAATGGTTTCGAACCGATCACGCATTACCTTCAAAGTACTGTATAGCAGTGGTAAATAAGGAAATAGAATACTGGTTGTTATCCTTCGAACAAAGAATCCACATCTCCTGCTAACAACCAACAAATCATATTGGCTGATTGCCAAATGGCTATCCAAAATCTTGCTACCAGTGCAACAGTCAGCAAAGAGTTTGCGAAAGTATCTGAATCGATATACGGAAAACGATTATTGCAAGTTGTCAAAGACAGTAGTGAAATACATAATACAAATCAGGAAAAAGTAGTAAAATGTGTTGTGAGGACACGAAGGAGCCAACTATCAAGAGCCTTTCAACGTTTTTATTCCAGAGTATCCGAAAAAGTAATGTGCTCAAGCATAGACACACATTTCAGCGGAAACAATTTACTTAGCACATGACTGTTTGGATTCTAGAAGCGTTGCTCTAGTGATGATGCCATTTATATGTTCACACAGAAGATTATACAAGGCTTAAATAAAAACGTATCAACGAGTTGGCATTTATTCTGATCTTTCTGCGGAGTTTGAATGCGTAAACCAAGCTGTTATCTAAGAAAAACTGAAATATTATGGAACTGGTGGTTTTACAGTCAACTGTTTTTAATTATACTTCACAAACAAAATGCATAAAGTTGTGCTAAATAATTCAAACAGTGTTGAAAGGCGATAACATGTTAGTGACTAGTAAGAAATAAAAAAGGGGGTCCCATAGGGTTCAATTTTGGATCCACTCCTATTCCTTATACAGTATGTGTAGGAGAAATGATCAGCATTCAGGGATATGAGAGGAACAATCGCTCGAAGCAAAAATGTCTAGTTAAGATGGGCGCCAAGATGCATACTTTAAGAGTTTTGAGCACTTCTTATCTTTGATACTGTGAAACGAATCTCCTCTATGCAAACTTTTGCTTTCCATATTTTGAGAGTTACGGACCAAAAAAATAAAAAAGTCCACTAAACATTGGACTTAAAGTTCACACCTTAAGAGCTATGAGCACTTGTTTAATAGAAGAGATGTGCTTCACAACAGCGAAGATTAACAAGTGCTCATAGCTTTTAAGGTGTGCTCTTTAGAGATCATGATTATTGGACCTTTTTTTTTGTTTTGGTCCATACTACCTCCTTCCAACAAATGGAAAGCAAAGTGTTTAAGTGCTCAAAGCCCCTAAAGTATGCATTCTAGACGTTTTTGCGTCGAATGTTCGTTCCTGTTGTGTCCCTGAATACTGGCCGTTCTTCCTGTTCAACCCTCTGTATGTGGATGACCTTCCACTTAATAGTCATCAAAAAGAATTGGTACTCTTGCAGACTATGTTAACTAATCTCATTAGACAGAAAGCAACAGCGGAAACTGTTAATGGTATTTTTCAAATAATTATCAAGTGGTTCAATGAAACTGGAATCTCCCTTTATTTTGAGAAAACCCGCTATATTTAGTTCTGCACTACAAACAGGGTCATATCAACAACTTATGTAAAACATCGAGTCAATAAACAGAGTAGTTTGCGTGAAGATATTGATGATGATTTGAATATGAAGAAACAGGCCACTGGCCTACTGAAAAATTTAATTCAGCTATTTTTTCTCTTCATGTAATTGCTAATCTTGGAAACAAACGAATTAACTTCCTGACATTGCACATTTCATTTGAATAATGCCTTACGGAATAATTTTCCAGGGAAAAGCATAACTTAGGAAGAAAGTATTGATTCCACAGAAGCGAGCAACAACAATAATAATGTGTTGTTTATCCACGGTTGTCATGTAGCTATTCTTGAAGGAGTTACGCGTTTGAACAGCACCAACACAATACATACACTGAAGAACCAAAGAAACTGTCACACCTGCCTAATACCGTGTAGGTCCGCCGGGAGTACGCAGAAGTGCTGCAGTACGACGTGTCATGGACTCGACTGATGTCTGAAGGAGTGCTGGAGGGAATTTACACCATGAATCCTCCAGGGGTGTCCATAAATCCGTAAGAGTATGTGGAGGTGAAGATCTCGTCTGAACAGCACATTGCAAAACATCCCAGAAATGCTCAATAGTGTTCATGTCTGGGGAGTTTGGTGTCCATAGAAAGTGTTCAGACTGAGAAGAATGTTCCTGGAGCCACTCTGCAGCAATTATGGACGTGTGTAGTGTCGCATTGTCCTGCTGGAATTGCCCAAGCCCGTCGGAATCACAATGGGCATGAATGGATGAAGGTGATCAGACAGGATGCTCACGTACGTGTCATTTGTCAGAGTCGTACCTAGACGTATCAGGGGTCCCATATTTCTCCAACTGCACACGCCCTACACCATTACAGAGCCTCCACCAGCTTGAGCAGTCCCATGCTGACATGAGGTTGTCTCCTTACCCGTACACGTCCATCCGCTCGAAACAATTTCAAATGACTCATACGAACAGGCAACATGTTTCCAGTCATCAACAGTCCAATGTCGGTGTTGACGGACCTAGGCAAGGCATAAAGCTTTGTGTCGTGCATTAATCAAGGATACACGGGTGGGCCTTCGGCCCGAAAGCCCATATCGATGATGTTTCGTTGAATGATTCGCACACTGACACATGTTGATGGCCCAGCATTGAAGTCTGCAGCAATTTGCGGAAGGCTTGCACTTTGTTACGCTGAACGATTGTCTTCAGTCGTCGTTGGTCCCGTTCTAGTAGGATCTTTTTCTGACTGCAGAGATGTCGAAGACTTCATGTTTTACCGGATTCCTGGTTTTCACGGCACACTCGTGAGATGGTCGTTCGGAAAAATCCCCTTTTCATCGTTACGTCGGAGATGCTGTGTCCCATCGTTCGTGCGCCGACTATAACACTACGTTCAAATTCACTTAAATCTTCATAACCTGCCATTGTAGCAGCAGTAACCGATATAACAGTTGTACCAGACACTTGTCTTATATAGGCGTTGTCGAATGCAGCGCCGTATTCTGCCTGTTTAAATATGTCTGTATTTGAATAAGCATGCCTACACCATTTTCTTTGGTGCTTTAGTGTGTATTCGCTAATGAAACTCGTGATAAATAACCCATCACAATTTGAGAAGAATAGTGACATCCATATCTACAGCAGGAGAGGAAAAAATGACCTTTACTACCTATTATTAAATCTGTCAGTGGCTCAGAAAGGAACTTAAAACGCAGCAACAAAAATTTTTGCTCACTTGCCAATAACATGACATAACTGACAGGTAGAAAAGCATGTCTTAAATCTAACCTAGATTCATTTCTTCAGGGCAACTCCTTCTACTCCATGGACGAGTTTTTCTTTAAAAACTGATACCCCATAAAAACCCTTACTTTTTAAGTATAATTGGGTGAGTAGGACATAAAAATATTGTGTTCATCAATGGTAACACTAATCATGTATACATATACATCATTCCTATATACATCATTCCGATAATAGTATAGTTCAAGTGATCTATGGGACACATAATTAACTAACAAAATTTATCCCTGCGATCGCAGCCCAATGTCAAAACCGCGTGGGTGAATCGATCCCTTATGCTCAGCAAAGTACAGACTTATCATTCATGAGGCCCGTGCTGTGGTGATACACTATTCGAGACGATGGTCAGTTATTTTTTAAATTTTTATTTATTTATTTCTTTTAAACTGAAACTTTCATTGACCTGCCCAAACTAATTTGCAGTATATGGATACCATATGGGAAGGATAGAATATACTACAACATTTATTTATTTATTGCATATTTAGCCTGACCAGATTAGAAGCTTAAGGCTTCTCTTACATCTGAGCAGGAGTAAAACATACCAAACATATTAGGAAACGTTCACATTATTAAAGAATAATAATAGTAACGATGATAATAAGAATAATTGGCATTAATAATAATAATAATAGTAATAATGTGCAGAAAAGGAAAGATTAAAAATATCGTTCGAGAAAACTGAATTCTTATGTTCAAAGACATAAATCGTGATCCTGTAAATAAATTACGATAAAATCAACAGGGTCCCACACTTTAAGTACTTTGGAGAAATCATCAAAGCAACAGACCTTGAAAAAACCTCACAGTAAAATCGCCTACAAAAAGTCAAAAAATCATTACTGTTAATCCAAGACTTTGTAATGGTTCGCCTAAGTCGTCTTTGATATCGCTAATTGCTGTAAACGCACTATTTCACTCCAATTTACGGAGCTTGTTAGCACTTGATGTTAGGTTGGCGCCATTACAATGTATTGTATTGTAGTAATCGCTGCTGCTTGCTGGATCGCTGCTGTGTCTCGATGCTGATGCTGGCTCTAAATCTGGTTGTCTAGGGTTAAAAAACATGAGGTCCCGTGTTTTTCATGTGCTTTTGATGATAAAGAACGAGCGAAACCAACACGTATGTAAACATCAAATATTTATTACTTTAGTGGCCATATTAATTCCACTGTCCACCAAAGACCATAACACAACACAAAGTAGTACTTCCTTTACATGTTCTTTGCCTTGTTTTGCCAAACAATAACACAGAAACACACTTCACCAAAGTGACATTCCGACTGCCCCCGACTGCCTCCGACTGGTCTTCGACCCTTCTTGCTGCTTGTATTTATAACATTGTCAAAGAACTACTAAAAAGAGATATAGTTTATAAGTCACATGTACATCTGTTATCATAATTTGTGCAGAAAAGTTATTAATTTGCATTGAGTGACATAATTTAACATGTTATTAAAATGACAGACAGATTTGTTGACTTGACAGAATAATTCTTTGTTACAAAAAGGCCGTTTTTTAGAAGTTTGTCAACTGACTTCTCTAATTTGCATAAATAAGTAAGTAACATGAATTATTAAGAATTACATTGGTTTTCGTCTAAAATAGGATTGATTACGTGAATACTGAGTGAAAACGCTCCTAGTGAACAAATAGGTTGCACTGGGTAATTTTTATTTAAGGAGATCCAAAATACCTAAGTTGGCCACTATTTTTCGTACTTCATATTAATTATTTAAGATGAACTTAGTGTTTTTACATGATGACATTTGCTGTATCAGTGATCAAGTGATATTAACTTTTGTGTGGGTCAGTTATTCAGTATAATTTAATGGGTTGACTGTTTATGGAGACATGTTGTGCAATCATTGTTAACATACACAATAACTTTTCTATAATCATAAATACTCGTTAAACTGGTTGAATTTGGAAGGGATCGCATACTTCATTAAAGTAAAGCCTTTAATATGTTCCGTTACAATACCCCCCTCGGGTAATATAATTTACAGAATGTTAATGATATTAGCCGACTAGGACAAATGTGTCAATTACTATGCATAATGTGTATGTATACAACAACCGTTACACCGTTTCAAAATGACTTTTTCCTGAAAATATTTTAGTTGTGTTGTTTCAAATGCACTTTGTGTTATGTCAATCAGTATGACAGCATAATGAAAATATTTAGTAATATATGAAAGTAAAAAAATTGTTAATCTTTGCTCCCAGTGAGCCACATGGAAAATGATCAGAAACAGACACAAAAGTATCACATGCGATGTTAAGATATATAAAAAATATATATGTAAATTATTTCAAAGTCAGCTCTCATTGAGTCACAGATTAGTCAAGATAATAGAAGGAACATAAATATATTACATAGATGGACAGGTCAGATGTCCATAGCAAAATTTTGCAACTGTCTGCTCGTTTTGAGCCACATAAAGGAAATGAAAACAAAGAACATAATTATAAGTATGGACATGATATATATATAAACACAAACACTAGAGAAGTCACATGTATGAATATAATATGCATTTTAAAAAAAAGAATATATTTAAAAAACTTGTCTCCCATTGAGACACATAGTCAAGATAGTACAAGAACATATTAATACCAAAATTGCACACTTAATTTGGTCACAACATAACACAAACATCAAACTTGGTGAACATCTGATTAGCTGTAGAAAATTGTACACAAATCTTATGCCTCAAAAAGAATAGTAACAAGATGATGGCTCTTGCACAACAATTTTTTCATTGTCTTTTATATTTGGTGCAAGTATGTCCCATATTCAACAATACAAAAAGAAAGTAATAAATGTTTGTCACCTTCTTGCCCGTTGCAAGTAAAGAAGATGTCTCAAAATTTAATATTCAATAGTGACAATAAAAATATAAAAACATTGTATCAGATATCTGGAACTTTTCCAGGTTCTGTAGTGGTAGTTGCTATTTGACACACCTAGTGAAAATCTTTGCTGATTACATGCTTTACGGAAAATGGGTAAGTAACTGTATTCAAACAGGGAAATGTACTTAATCATGTTTATATGGTTTCAATTCAGTGATGTTTCTTAATCCATTATAACCTTCTTGATCTGGGAAGGATAAGTCTATACGCATTAGGATGTGGGCTTTCTTTTATTTCAAATGGACAACCTAGCTCAACATCTTTGTCTATTTCAGTATTCTCAAACAATAGATCATTTTCAATTTCTTTAGTTCCTAAGTCTTATGTCTCTTTCCTACATTTAGACACATCCCTCTCTGTTTGCAAAGCATTGACATTTAAATATAAACCTTTGTTTTTATCTGTTCCTCTTAACACTGTGTTGCCACTCAACAACCTACTGTTTTCACCCCCTTTTTTATAAAGTCCACTACGGATTCTTATCCACCATATAGGATACAAGGTTGCACTTACCTTTGCTAATTCTTTCCAAAAGGCATCTTTGTTTATACCGTTTCCATAGTTGTTCCACAAAACTTCTAAAAACTTTTCCCCTTTTCCTTGAAAACACACATTTACATTCCATCCCTTTATATTTTCTTTAATATTATTATTATTACCATTCTCATAGATTAGTGTTTCATAGTTCCCAATAGGCAATAGCTTGTCCTCAGATACACATTCCCTAGTCTGCATTTCACTTAAATTAACCTCATTATTACCCATGTTTGTCACATCACTTACCTTTACCACATAATCACTTTTCAATTCTGCAAATACTTTTATTTCTTCCTTCACACTCTCATCAATAACATCACTTGATTTAGGATCATTATTTAAATGTCCCTCTATTACTTCTTCCTCCTCCTCCACAACAACCCCATCTTCAGTTTCCCCCCTATGTATCTGAAACTCAGCAATTGAGTCTTTGGCTCCATTAAACACTTCGTCATCCCCCTTCTTATCAAATAAACCCCCCCCAAAATAGATTCTACTTGTGGTGTGTCTGACTTGTTATTCACACCAGTATCCTTTTCAGCCCAACTATGGAACTCTGCAATACCTTCAACTTCTGCACTTTCACTAACTACCTGTGCTTGAACACAGTTTTTATTAACTGTATCACTTTTACTCATAGTATCCCAAAACCTTTTATTAAATTCTAATTTATTCATTCTAACAACTTCAGTATTTTCATGGTAATTACTCTTTACATTGTATCCTCTCCTTTTCCAGTTTCGGTTATGTGTTGTCCTGTCATAATATTGTCTAGCCCCAAAACTACGGACATCTAGTGGGACTGTCCACCGTTTCCCGGCTGGTTTCCTCGGTCTGTCCGTTTATAGCTGTCGTTTTGTTCACTAGTTTCAACAAACCCCCTTCTATCTTGTTCTCTTCCCCAATACCTATTTCTATCATTCCTGTTATCTCTCCTCCATCCTCCCTCCTGCGTATTGTTTCTGAAATCATTTTCATATCTCCTATCTCCCCTATTTGGAGCATTATTTCCAGAATTTTCAAAGTCTCTCCTCCAATAATAATCTCTATTTACATTCCTGTTCCACCCCCCATACTGGTTGTTGCCAGAGCCAAAACTTTGGTTATTTTCTCTTTCCAAGGCCCTATCTAATCTATCTACAAATTTCAGGAACTCTTCCATTGAATCGTCTGGTCCATGGACCAATTCCCACTGCAGTCTCTCTGGTAATCTTCTTTTTAAAACATCAATTTGTGTCATAATATCAAAAGAGTTATTTAAATGAGCAAGTTTTTTCAGTTGATCTCTGCAAAATTTTTGCATTCCCCCTACTTTCCCTCTATACACTGGTCCATTTAGAAATTCTGACTTTAATCTGGCTTGTATGGATTGTGACCAAAATTTGCAAATAAATTTAGCTTCAAACTCTTCAAAAGTATTCCAAGAATCATTATTCTCATTTGCCCAGGATAGGGCCTCCCCTTCTAGAAACCGTTTTACTAACTTAATTTTTAGGTTATCTGACATTCCTACAACAAACATATCCTTACATTGGTGAATAAAGTCAATAGGGTGCAGATTTTCACCAGGAAAGCATTTCACTTGGATGTGCCCATACATTGTATTTTGATTGTAAATCGTTTGTTTGGACATCAATGCATCTTCCAATTGTGAATATTTAGTGTGCATATTTTCTACTTTTGTATCTACATTAGTGGTGTACAGGTTGTATTCTTGTTTAAGGTCTTCTGATGTTTTGTCTATTCTTTGATCTAATCTTTTAGCTTCAGCATCTACTCTGTTGTAGATGACAGCAATGCTGTCTGTGTTAGCTTGTATGTTTTCATTTAAACTTTCAACTTTAACTTGAAATTCTTTTCTGAAGTGTATCAACTGTTCTCTAGTGTCCTTACTGAGGGTAGTTTTAATTTCCTCACACTTCTCATTGAGATGAGTATTTAATAGATCAAAATTCAAACTTAACTTATCCAGTCTATCTGTGTTTTCCTTAAGTTTCAAACTTACTTGTTCACTCGACTGTTTAAGTTGCGAGCTTATTTGAGTTGCAAACTCTGCTAGCCACTCTGTTAAGTTTAATTGTTCACCATCCCCTGGTTCAATTTTTACATTTCCTACGATCTCACCCCTCTCAGGTAGAGACATGTTAACAATTAATTATTTTAAATGACAACAACAACAAAATACCTTGCTTTATGTCTATGCTATGATGTCGTGGTCGGTGTTCTTGTTGGCTTTCTTCACTTATATTCGGTTTTATTGAAGCTGAAGTCTTGATTGATGAAATCCATTGACATAATCCAGACGTTAATCTTCCGAGCGGTGTGATGATAGTTTTTCGTAGTCGCACAAACACAATTTATTTATTTATTTTTGACATATTTTCACTGTTGACACACTGCACAAATGAACTTTTTTTTTTTTTTTTTTTTTTTTTTGAATGCTAAGCACTTACGAAATTTATCAATTTATCGCTGCACTACTATCATCGATGCACTTAAACATCCCGGACGAGCCCCCACTTTTGTAATGGTCCACCTGGTCGTCTTTGATATCGCTAATTGCTGTAAACGCACTATTTCACTCCAATTTACGGAGCTTGTTAGCACTTGATGTTAGGTTGGCGCCATTACAATGTATTGTATTGTAGTAATCGCTGCTGCTTGCTGGATCGCTGCTGTGTCTCGATGCTGATGCTGGCTCTAAATCTGGTTGTCTAGGGTTAAAAAACATGAGGTCCCGTGTTTTTCATGTGCTTTTGATGATAAAGAACGAGCGAAACCAACACGTATGTAAACATCAAATATTTATTACTTTAGTGGCCATATTAATTCCACTGTCCACCAGAGACCATAACACAACACAAAGTAGTACTTCCTTTACATGTTCTTTGCCTTGTTTTGCCAAACAATAACACAGAAACACACTTCACCAAAGTGACATTCCGACTGCCCCCGACTGCCTCCGACTGGTCTTCGACCCTTCTTGCTGCTTGTATTTATAACATTGTCAAAGAACTACTAAAAAGAGATATAGTTTATAAGTCACATGTACATCTGTTATCATAATTTGTGCAGAAAAGTTATTAATTTGCATCGAGTGACATAATTTAACATGTTATTAAAATGACAGACAGATTTGTTGACTTGACAGAATAATTCTTTGTTACAAAAAGGCCGTTTTTTAGAAGTTTGTCAACTGACTTCTCTAATTTGCATAAATAAGTAAGTAACATGAATTATTAAGAATTACATTGGTTTTCGTCTAAAATAGGATTGATTACGTGAATACTGAGTGAAAACGCTCCTAGTGAACAAATAGGTTGCACTGGGTAATTTTTATTTAAGGAGATCCAAAATACCTAAGTTGGCCACTATTTTTCGTACTTCATATTAATTATTTAAGATGAACTTAGTGTTTTTACATGATGACATTTGCTGTATCAGTGATCAAGTGATATTAACTTTTGTGTGGGTCAGTTATTCAGTATAATTTAATGGGTTGACTGTTTATGGAGACATGTTGTGCAATCATTGTTAACATACACAATAACTTTTCTATAATCATAAATACTCGTTAAACTGGTTGAATTTGGAAGGGATCGCATACTTCATTAAAGTAAAGCCTGTAATATGTTCCGTTACAACTTCTACAACAATAAATCAATGTCAGAACAGACCAAAATTCGCCACTCTAACACAGTCGTGAAACCAACAGTTTCCTACGCTGGCAAACAGTGATACTCAACAGAAAAAATGAATTTAAAAAATAAAAAAAGGAAGATAATTAGGAAACGTTTTGGAGCAAGACATACCCAACATGGTTACAAGCTAAAATCAATGAAAACAACAGCAAAGTTTTCAAAACATCGAAATTGACACTAGGAAAAGGCCAATAAAGTTGCTAGATCATCTCAGCAGGCTACCAGAAAAGCGAGTGAGAAAAAGGATAACACTTGGCTGAACGAAATTCGAAAGGACCTCAAAAACGCAAATGTAAGAACAACCGACATTTTAAACAGAGACGACTTCAGACAGAAAGCTAAAAAATGGGAGTTACTTAAAAACACGCAACACCTAAAGAAAAGTTGATTGAGCCATTTGCTTACTGTCTTATATTTATTGGGAGTTTTCACTAATAACTATAATAGTAATAATGATAAGTGTTATTAAAAATAATCTTGATTGGTTTAGGACACTTGAAGACGTGTTTAGTATTACCAGAAAACGAGGGAGTGCAGTGATTGAGAAGACGATTGTGAAAATACAGACAATTGCCTCTACTTTTGTCAACATGAAGCTATGATAATTGTTGGTAGGCATGAGTGGTAAGGGCGAAGTAATAATAATGACAGAGAAAATTACAGCTAAGACAGAACAAAATTAAATAGAGAACCCTTTAGGAAAGGGGAGGGAAGAGGGTTGACAAGAAGGAGCTCCAGACAAGTATATTGAAGGGATAGCTGTTGTGATAGAATATGAATCAGTAGTGAAATGTAAATGTCGTGTGACTAAGGCCTCCCGTCAGATATTCTGTTCGTCTGGTGCAAGTCTTTCGTTTTGACGCCACTTCAGCGACTTGCGTGTCGATGGGGATGAAATGATGATGCTTAGGACAACACAACACCCAGCCCCTGAGCGGAGAAAATCTCCGACCCAGCCGGGAATCGAACCCGGGCCCTTAGGACTGACATTGTCGCACTGACCAGCCAGCTACTGGGGGCGGACAGCCATTAGTTGTTATTCGACTTTGGAAGGAATTTAATTTCCATGATGTTTTAATTAGGATTGTTCCATAGTGGGGTTCCTGATACAGATGAAGAGAACATTCCAGTGTTATATTGAGGTACAGAGAGGATTTTACATTATTCAGAACGGAGATTTGTGATGTACTGTTCAGATAATAGTGTAAGAGTTTAAGATAAATAAGAGGGAGTGCAATGATTGAGAGGACGATTGAGAAAATACAGGCAACGATTGTCTCTGCTCTTCTCAACATGAAGCTATGATAATAGTGGGAGGCATGAGTGGTATGGGCGAAGTAACGTATGTCACAAATGTATCGTACATAAGGGTTCATCGCCGGTTCCAGCCGGCGTGAACTCTCATTCGAATGACACTGGAGAACTGGATCACCCCAGTCAAGTACATGGAATATAAGTGACTGTGGGAGTTTCTTTTTAAGCTGGAAAGGGGATACTGCCAAATCTCTGCTACAGAAACACCAAGACCTTCCTCAGAGAAACCATCACTGAAGTGAGATGAACCGATGTGAATCACTGCTGAAAGCCGAAACCAAAGAGGAGCAGCCTGGTAGAAAGTTATAGATATGAGTGGACCGCTCATATCAATAATTCTATGGGTGCGACAGCCGTTTGATGAAAACGTTTTAGTGCAGATGCATAACCATCGTCCGAACTGTTAGGGAATCAGGTATCTGCCAGCAGGGGATTAATGGGCGGTGGTCATTACCGTGGCGGCGCGGAATGGCCGAGTGGCCTAGGCACCATGTCACGGACTGCCGGAGGTTCGAGTCCTCCCTCGGGCATGGGTGTGTGTTATTCTTAGCATAAGTTAGTTTTAGTGTGTACGTCTAGGGACCGATGACCTCAGCATTTTGGTCCCTTAGAAATTCAAACACACATTTTTTCATTACCGTGTGGCGTGTGAGAAATGGGGAATTTTGGTCTGACGGAAAGCGTGTCGGAATGGCCGAGACAGTTAATACAACAGTTCTAAAGTTGTGGAGCATCCGAATTCGAATCCTGGTCCAGTACGAACTTTTAATCCTCGCCGTCACATTGCCAGCTGTGCCTTGTGCGGCTGGAAGTCTTGCTTCCTATCTCACTCCCATCACGTTTCCTTTCCATTCCTTTCACTGCAATCGGTCCTGGCTGCTCTTTACGGGTGAAAGACTTGCAACATGATTAACGTTAATATTATTCAACCAAGATTACGTCACTCTTTGCACTTAGATCTCGTATGTGGTTATAGGCTGTGTGGATTACACCGTTCACAATGACGAATGTTATGAACCCAATCGATTCTGTAACCGATTTGGCTTTCAAAAGTTTCTTGATAGTAACCCGGATAGCCGTTCGCGTTAGCGCACCGCTTCTGGAATTCGGGGAGGCGACGAGGGTCGGAGTGCCGGCCATCCTGGATGTGGTTTTTTGGCGGTTTTCCACACCCAATTAGGGGAATACCGGACTGTTACGCACTTCTCGTCCGACGAGGTGATTGTGCGTACTTTCCCTCACCAGCTTGATTCATATTCACAGGATGTGTAGGGCACGTATACTACTTCAATGTGACCGAGAGGATCTAGGCGCTTCAGTCTGGAGCCGCGCGACCGCACCGGTCGCAGGTTCGAATCCTGCCTCGGGCATGGATATGTGTGATGTCCTTAGGTTAGTTAGGTTTAATTAGTTCTAAGTTCTAGGGGACTTATGACCTCAGATGTTGAGTCCCATAGTGCTCAGAGACATTTAGCCACTACTTCAATGTATGTGAACAGTACGACGCAACTCACGACATTTTTCGAGAAAATCGTGTTTACAAATTTTAAGCGTGTTTATATGTTTTGTGTGGTCGCTAGTTCTCAAGAAGTCCGCATCAGAGCTTGTTAAGAGGTTAGCTGTAGGAGTGCGAGGTCCACGGATCGAATATCCCTTCTTGCACTTTTGTTTTCTTCCCACTTAATTATTAAAACTGCACAAACTGTCACGTTTGAATGATTCATGTATTGGTGTCATAATCTTTAAGCTGTAGGAAGGAGAAAAACACATTCGTAATGAAACTGGAAAAAATGGGTGCACAAGGACTTTCAATCAAATCAGTATTTTATATTATGTGTGGCAAGTATAATGTGTAAACTATGGAGTACTGTACGAATCAGGATGAACCTGATCGTAAAAACATGGGAAACAATAAACATTTCGACATACAGCACTTGTAATGAACGCCGAATCTTCGCATGTGCATGGTCTGTTCAGTGTGGCTATTGCAAAACAAACTTGGGTTACGTTCGTAAGCGGTCCTCGGCCATCACAGAGTTTCGCGGAGTTCCACGCATGTCTGTTGTTAGAATTACGTGGGGATGAAATAATTACCAATTACAGGAAGCGAGATTCGATCCTCAGACCTCGAGCATGCGAACCTAAGGGCGTACTCGCTTGGCTGTGGAATCCTCGGTTACTTGCGCTCACAGCCTGTCAGTATGAATCAAATCAGTGAGAAGATGCTCGTGCGGGCCCCTCGTGACATATAGAAAAACGTTCACACACTTTCACATACAAGGTGACAATTAGTGAACCATATGAAATTAAATCCTCACAACTTCTGAACGGTTTGCTTTCGGACGCTCAAACTGCACCGTTGACCGCGGAGCATTATGAGAATTAGTATGCGCATGTATGGTTTGCTTTAGCGTCGAAGTCCACTTTCATTTGAGTGGGTTCCGCAATAAGCTATACTGCCGCATTTGGGGGACTGAGAATCCGCATTTCGCGATCGAGAAGTCTCTTCACCCTCAACGTGTGGTGTGCAATGTATACTCACGGAATAATCGGTGCAATATTCGTTGATGGAACGATGACTACCGAACGGTACGGGAAGCTCTTGGAAGAAGATTTCATTCCCGTTATCGATAGCGACCCTGATTTCTACAACATATAGCTCATGCAATACGGAGCTCGACCACATCGAAGAAGGAGAGAGTTTGATGAACCGAAGGAATACTTTGGGGACCGCATTCTGGCTCTGGAGTACCCAGAGGTCACTGGCATGGGCCGCCATATTCTCAGGGTGTGAACGCGTGCGCTCGTTTTTGTAGGGCTATATTAAAGACAAAGTGTACAGAAATAACCGTAAAACCATTGCTGAGCTAAAAGTAACCATTCAGGAGGTCATCACAGCATCGATGTTCCGACACTTTTGTGGGTCACGGAAAATTTCGCTATTCGTCTGCGCCATATCATCGACAGTGACTGCAGACACATCGAATATGTCATAATGTAAATCCGAATATCTGTAGTGACGTTTACATGTTGAATAATGTGTGCACGCCGTGGTTAGTAACTAATTTACGTTTGTTTCATAGACACTACTGGCCATTAAAATTGCTACATCACGAAGATGTGCTACAGACGCTAAATTTAACCGACAGAAAGAAGATGATGTGATATGCAAATGATTAGCTTTTCAGAGCATTCACACAAGGTCGGCGCCGTTGGTGACACCTACAACGTGCTGACAAGAGGAAAGTTTCCAACCGATTTCTCCTACACAAGCCGGCCGCGGTGGTCTCGCGGTTCTAGGCGCGCAGTCCGGAACCGTGCGACTGCTACGGTCGCAGGTTCGAATCCTGCCTCGGGCATGGA
This sequence comes from Schistocerca nitens, assembly GCF_023898315.1. Classification (NCBI taxonomy): domain Eukaryota; kingdom Metazoa; phylum Arthropoda; class Insecta; order Orthoptera; family Acrididae; genus Schistocerca; species Schistocerca nitens. The sequence continues at coordinate 180,049,521 of NC_064619.1, forward strand.
TGTGTGTAATGTCCTTAGGTTAGTTAGGTTTAAGTAGTTCTAAGTTCTAGGGGACTTATGACCACAGCAGTTGAGTCCCATAGTGCTCAGAGCCATTTGAACCATTTGAACCATCTCATACACAAACAGCAGTTGACCGGCGCTGCCTGGTGAAACGTTGTTGTGATGCCCCGTGTAAGGAGGAGAAATGCGTACCATCACGTTCTGAAGTCGGATTGATGCCTATCGCGATTGCGGTTTGTCGTATCGCGACATTGCTGCTCGCGTTGGTCGAGATCCAATGACTATTAGCAGAATATGGAATCGGTGGGTTCATGAGGGTAATACGGAACGCTGTGCTGGATCCCAACGGCCTCGTATCACTAGCAGTCGAGATTACAGGCATCTTATCCGCATGGCTGCAACGGATCGTGCAGCCACGTCTCGATCCCTGAGTCAACAGATGGGGACATTTGCAAGACAACAACAGTTCGACAACGTTTGCAGCAGCATGGACTATCAGCTCGGAGACCATGGCTGCGGTTACTCTTGACGCTGCATCAGAGACAGGAGTGTCTCCGATGGCGTACTCAACGACGAACCTGGATGCACGAATGGCAAAACGTCATTTTTTCGGATGAATCCAGGTTCTGTTTACAGGATCATGATGGTCGCATCCGTGTTTGGCGCCATCGCGGTGAACGCACATTGGAAGCGTGTATTCTTCATCGCCATACTGGCGTATCATCCGGCGTGATGGTATGGGGTGCCATTGGTTACACGTCTCGGTCACCGCTTGTTCTCATTGACGGCACTTTGAACAGTGGACGTTACATTTCAGATGTGTTACGACCCGCGGCTCTTCCCTTCATTCGATCCCTGCGAAACCCTACATTTCAGCAGGATAATGCACGACCGCATGTTGAAGGTCCTGTACGGGCCTTTCTGCATACAGAAAATGTTCGACTGTTGCCCTGGCCAGCACATCCTCCAGATCTCTCACTAACTGAAAACGTCTGGTCAATGGTGGCCGAGCAACTGGCTCGTCACAATACGACAGTCACTACTCTTGATGAACTGTGGTATCGTGTTGAAGCTGCATGGGCAGCTGTACCTGTACACGCCATCCAAGTTCTGTTTGACTCAATGCCCAGGCGTATCAAGGCCGTTATTACGGACAAAATGGTTCAAATGGCTCTGAGCACTATGGGACTCAACTGCTGAGGTCATTAGTCCCCTAGAACTTAGAACTAGTTAAACCTAACTAACCTAAGGACATCACAAACATCCATGCCCGAGGCAGGATTCGAACCTGCGACCGTAGCGGCCTTGCGGTTCCAGACTGCAGCGCCTTTAACCGCACGGCCACTTCAGCCGGCATTACGGACAGAGGTGGTTGTTATGGGTACTGATTTCTCAAGATCTATGCACCCAAATTGCGTGAAAATGTAATCAAATGTCAGTTGTAGTATTATATATTTGTCCAATGAATATCCGTTTATCATCTGCATTTCTTCTTGGTGTAACAATTTTAATGGCCAGTGGTGTAGTTCAATAATTGTCACCCTGCAGGATAACACCAGATGGAGCCAGATGGAGTTTACAAATTGCAACATTGGGTAGGGGAGTGGGACTACATATAGGGCATCCGGCAACTCTCTGACTCTAAAATTACTGAATGTGGAATAACATGCCAGTTGCGGTTGGATTGTTTGGGGGAAGAGACCAGACCACGAGGTCATCTGTCTCATCCGATTAGGGAAGGACGGGGAAGGAAGTCGGCCGTGCCCTTTCAAAGGAACCATCCCGGCATTTGCCTGGAGCGATTTAAGGAAATCACGGAAAACCTAAATCAGGATGGCCGGACGCGGGATTGGACCGTCCAGTGTGCTAGCCACAGCGCCACCTCGCTAGGTAATAACATGTCGAACCCACAAGATATGGTGTCGAACCCAAAAAGATATGGCCATGAAAAACCAGAGGAGAGAATGTTTCCATGACGCCATTTGATTGCATAAGATCGCAGTTTCGGCCGTTCCAAGACTGGCTGTGTTCTGGTCGTCCGCATGCCACACGAGGTCAGGTGTGTCGCTACCAGGGGGGCGGAATTTTTCGGGCCTTTTTCGGTCCTCCACTCGAAGACTGTTTATTACTTTCTATATCTGCGACTGTGTTGTTTTCACGGTGTATTTTCTTAGTAAACCCAAACCCTCATGAAGTTGGCGGGAACACTAACCAAATAATTGTTTAGTTGTCAAAACAAATTAGCTGTTATAATTTTTGGAACAATACTGGAACCATATACTTTAGTCTGCACGCTTTCGCCGTAAACGTGGTAATGCCTACAGCAGATCATAGCCAAATTACTGGAAGTGTTTTCAATTAGAAATTAGGAGGGTCTTACAAGTGTTCCAATAAATATTCGTTTCAAGTTTTAATTCAGTGATTATAGGTACAAGGGAACAGTCTCACAGCACGGGGTTTGGCAACACACTGTATAACCTCTGGAAAGATTCTTGATGAATGATCGTCTACTGTTTGGTGGGTGGTATGGGGAAGGGGCCAAACAGCGAGCTCATCGGTCCCATCGCATTAGGGAAGGATGGGGAAGGTAGTAGGCCGTGCCCTTCCAAATGAACCATCCGGGCATTTGCCTGAAGAGATTTAGGGAAATCACGAAAAATCTGAATCAGGATCGCCGGACGTCGGTTTGAACCGTTGTCCTCCCGAATGTGCGTCCAATGTGCTAACCACTGCACCACGTTGCTCGCTCTACTGTTTGATGTTAAAATATCTAGCAATACAAAATACATTTTCGCTGCGCTCGGATTAGGTAAGTGAGTGTGTGTGACTATTCTGTTAAACAGTCGTGTTCAGATAGCTTTTCCAATTTATTTTCTGGAGCATAAATATTCATATAAGAACTGAAAAACCCGACATTTCCCGGGCAATCATTTAGCCAGTTTTGTGTTAGAAAAGAAACAAAAAATGAACAGATTTTGTAGTGCAATGCCCGGATTCTCCACAATGGGCGCAGCTCTCTCACGTGTCTACGACGTGATTTTATAAATGTCTCTGTGGCAACGTCTCTTTATAGCCATATAGATGGCGACAGTTGTTGCGTACAGGCGTTAGCGCTTCGCAGTTGAAAGCTGTGAAAAGCGTTGCCTGGTATCAGGGATTTCTTTAACTTGACTAGACTGCAGCAGTGTCTTAGTAATAAAGAATAAACTTATTAAAACTTTATGGATGATGCAGAATTTTTTCACGCATCTAAGTGTTCGTCAGGTCATATGTTTGGAAATTTGTGGTAAGTTCCTATGGGACCAAGCTGCTGAGCTCTTCAGTCCCTAGACCTATACAATACAAATTGAACTAATCTACGCTAAGGACGACACACACACCCATGCCCGAGGAAGGACTCGAACCTCCGACGGGGGAAGCCGCGCGAACCATGGCAAGGCGCCCTAGACCGCACGGCTACGGCACGTCATAGTCTTGAACAATATGTCGTACAGTGTAGGTACCGTCTGCAAAATGTGTTTTTGGAATATAGTTAGCAGCGAAGAAGAAATAAATTTAAACGCCACATAGAATGCGGCAGTTTTTCACGCTTCTCAGAGTTTTTGATGTAATTTCTCCTAAACTGTATGTGACACCACATTATAATTTTGAAGGTGCGTTTAGCTGCATAGGTGGTTACTGTCTGCGAAATTGTTTGCAAATAGAGAAGTAATAAACTTAAACGCAATACATGATGCTCTAGTTTTCCACGCATCTCGTTGTTTTTCACGTAATTTCCCCTCAACAATGTAGCCCGACAGCGATTGTTGCGACGGGAAGGAATATATGTACCAAACGGTTGGAACCAGTCCAGTGCCTTACGAGGAAATGTAGAACACACACACACACACACACACACACACACACACACACACACGCGCGCGCGCGCACACACACACATATACACACAGAAATACATGTCTACACTTTTATAAGTACGGAATATAGCATAACTTATTAGTTTTAGAGGTTTACTTAACAGCTCAAGGTAGTAGTCCTACATTTACATCCGCCGGCCGGGGTGACCGAGCAGCTCTAGTCGCTACAGTCTGGAACCGCGAGACCACTACGGTCGCAGGTTCGAATCCTGCCTCGGGCATGGATGTGTGTGATGTCCTTGGGTTCGTTAGGTTTAAGTAGTTCTAAATTCTCGGGGACTGATGACCTCAGAAGTTAGGTCCCATAGTGCTCAGAGCCGCCATACATTTACATCCACACCAACATATATACTCGGCAAACCACTGTGTGGTGCATCGTGGAGGGTATCCTGCACCACTACTTCTCCGTTCCACTCACAAATACTGCGATGGAGAGACGAGTGTCTATATACCTCCGTACGAGCCCTAAGCTCTCTAAATTTGTCTGCATGGTCCTTAGTTGGCGGCAGTAGAAGTGCTCTGCGGTCAGCCTCAAATGCCAGCTCTCCAAATTTTCTCAATAGTGTCACTCGAAAAGGTGACCCTCCCTCAGGTGCTTCCCGTTTGAGTTCCCGAAGAAGCTCTGTTAATAGTTGCGTGTTTTTTGAAGCTACCGTTAACAAATCTAACAGTCCGCCTCTGAACTGCTTCGATGTCTTACTTTATTCTGGCTTGATGCGGATCCCAAACACTCGAACAGTACTCAACAACGAGTCTCAATAGTGCACTATATGCGATGTCCTCTACAGATGAACCACACCTTCCCAAAATTCTCCCACATAGCCATTCGCCGTCCCTACTACAGTCCTTACAAGACCGCTTTGCAACCTTACGACTACGTGTTTAATCGACGTGATTGTGTCTAGTAGCACGCTACTAATACAGTATTCAAACATTATGGGTTTGCTTTAACTACTTAACTGAATTAACAGACAGTTTTCTACAATAAGAGCTATCTGCCATTCATTACATCACTATAAATTTTACCTAAGTCATCTTATATTCTCCTATAGTCACTCAACGTCGACGTCTTCCCGTACATCACAGTATTATCGGGAAACAACCTCAGACTGCTGTTTACCCTCGTCCACCAGATCATTTATGTACACAGAAAATAACAGCAGTCCTATTACATATCCGTGGGACACTCCTGAGGGTACCTTTGTCTCTGATGAACAATCGCTGTCGAGGACAACATACAGGGTTCTGTTACTTAAGAAGTCTTCGAACCACTCACATACCTGGCAACCTATTCCGTATGCTTGTACCTTCATTAACAATCGGCAGTAGTTCATTTTCGTTACACAACACACAACTTACAGTCTCTTTTGAAAGTTTTACGCGACATCAGGAAACATTATATCATCTCTCTTTCCACTCGATTTCGAAATACAAAAAACAGAGCTGAATTTCGTACGAAATCGGGAGTTCACAAAATCCGAAGTGATCAGTTTGTTCGATACTTGTACTAAAACATCTCGCAGACTCGCCGCTTGCTGTGCCAGGACGTACGGTGAAGGATACACTGCAGGCAGACGGCACCAGCAAGATGTGCTTCTCCGCACCTCATATTTCTCGCCACCACCCAATCCCCGTCCTCTCCTCCCCGCCTCCACACCATCCCCATCTGACGTCTCCCCCCCCCCCATCCCCCCCCCCCCGTCCACCCATCCCCATCCGACGACAGCTCCTGCGAGCGCTGCTGCTTCCTGCTGAATTCAGCGAAATATTTGGTGCGCTTTTGGCTCGGCTCCATAATTAAAAGTGATTTCACGTTCTTAATAATGAGAGCCGCCGCTCTGCTGGAGTGGGCCTGGTGCCTGGAGCTGGAGTGGAGCAGAGCTGCCGGCCTTATCTTTCTAATTACCTCTCGAGGTGTCTGCCGGAGGTGCCGGCGTATTTCACGGCCCAGCCAGCGCCGGCAACCCGGAGTACAGCGTACCAGCGCACCGCGCGGGCAGCCGATTTCTGCCCTTCCTGCCGATCGCTGCTCCGCTGTCTTGAGTGGTGGGAGAGGTACCACCCAGAGCAAGAAGTCACTTCTTAGAAACGTGGCTGATGCTTTCTCGAAGTAGTGCCTTCTTGCTCGCCTCTCTAGTAGTCAGGCTCAAATTTTACCACGAATGCTTCCGTAAACATCTTCAAGGCTGCACACCGTAGAGACAATTTTATGCTCTTGTGATGGGACATTCTTCCACTATCATCTTTCCTATCTTTTGTTTTTATTCTTCCTCAAAATATGGTTAAGGTTTATAATTCGATTTTCCAAAACTTTGTTAATTTCATAAATGTTTAGTATCTTTTATCTATCCATCTTGAATGTAAGAATCTTGTTTATTTTAGAAAAAAAATCCGAATTCATAATATGTCTGACAGTTATAATATGACATAACGTCTTCTATGTGTTCATAAATTCCTATCTTGCATTCATAAATCGTTAATTTTAAGATTTTCGTTTCTTTAAAGCTGCAATATTATTAATCCCTTTTAAAAATAAGAAATAACAAATAAGTATCATATACCGTACATGTATAATTTACTATTGAGAAAGTACGACCTGTCTTAGTAACAAGGTGGCAAGTCATCTGTAAATTGCAGCAAATAAATAAATAATAAATCTTGCGGGAGGGAACGCAGATAACCTTTTCTTTGTGTGCCCTAGACTACGCGGAAGCGCTAAGACCAATTTACAAGTACTTGTGGAGCTTGGTCGTCTGTTAGCAGCCTGTGTGGTGGTTTTAATATACAGGGTGAACTGTAATAAGAGTGGCCGAGCGGTTCTAGGCGCTGCAGTCTGGAACCGCGTGACCGCTACGGTCGCAGGTTCGAATCCTGCCTCGGGCATGGATGTGTGTGATGTCCTTAGGTTACTTAGGTTTAAGTTCTAGGGGACTGATGACCTCACAATTTAAGTCCCATAGTGCTCAGAACCATTTTTTTGAACTGTAACAAAACCGACAAAGTGGAGGGACAGATTCGTAACTGGAGATGAAGGAAAAAAGGTCCTACGAACATGTGTCCAAAAATGCATCGTTGACACGGTAGATGGCACTGATGAATATAACTTCCTTTGACCATGTGCCGTGTATTACTTGTGTATTTGCAGGCTGTGTGATTCACGCAGAGTACTGTAAACAGCACAATGGTCCGGTGCTCACGTCGGGAACAAGCCGAAATAGTGTTGTGTACGGCCAAACAGACTGAAACGGCCGAGAGGCAAGACGGCTATACCGGAACAAGTACCCTCACAGACACCAACCGCATCACATGACATTACATTTCAAGCCCTTTTTATGTGTTTGTGTGACCAAAGGTCCTTTCAGACAGACGAACGTGCACGGAGACGGTGGACTGTGAACGTATACCGGATCTAAAGCACGGGGTTCTACAGAATGTGCTGCCTCTCTACAGGCTCCATCTGCTTGATCGTACACGAACAGAATCTCCGCTTGCTCCCGTCATGAGTACTGGACCAGTCTGCTGCTTACAGTACGTTGCGTCAATCACGCATCCTGCAACTGACTGGGAACACAGCGCACGTGGCCAGAGGAAATTTTATTCGTCAACGTTATTTACCGTGGCAAAGATGCGTTTCTGGAAACATGTTCATAGGACCTTCTTCCTCCATTTTCAGTCAGGAATCCGTCCTTGCGGATTGTTGGCTTTATTAATGTTCGTCCTGTATTTGCTTATTCCATTTTTAAATGGTAGTTTTAACTTCTAATATGCTTCAGTCTTTTTCTGAAATAAAAAGAAATACTCAAGGAAACTGAGCTTTCTCCGAAAGTGAAAAAATGTTCTGAGGTACAACATGGTGATATACACTCCTGGAAATGGAAAAAAAAACACATTGACACCGGTGTGTCAGACCCACCATACTTGCTCCGGACACTGCGAGAGGGCTGTACAAGCAATGATCACACGCACGGCACAGCGGACACACCAGGAACCGCGGTGTTGGCCGTCGAATGGCGCTAGCTGTGCAGCATTTGTGCACCGCCGCCATCAGTGTCAGCCAGTTTGCCGTGGCATACGGAGCTCCATCGCAGTCTTTAACACTAGTAGCATGCCGCGACACCGTGGACGTGAACCGTATGTGCAGTTGACGGACTTTGAGCGAGGGCGTATAGTGGGCATGCGGGAGGCCGGGTGGACGTACCGCCGAATTGCTCAACACGTGGGGCGTGAGGTCTCCACAGTACATCGATGTTGTCGCCAGTGGTCGGCGGAAGGTGCACGTGCCCGTCGACCTGGGACCGGACCGCAGCGACGCACGGATGCACGCCAAGACCGTAGGATCCTACGCAGTGCCGTAGGGGACCGCACCGCCACTTCCCAGCAAATTAGGGACACTGTTGCTCCTGGGGTATCGGCGAGGACCATTCGCAACCGTCTCCATGAAGCTGGGCTACGGTCCCGCACACCGTTAGGCCGTCTTCCGCTCACGCCCCAACATCGTGCAGCCCGCCTCCAGTGGTGTCGCGACAGGCGTGAATGGAGGGACGAATGGAGACGTGTCGTCTTCAGCGATGAGAGTCGCTTCTGCCTTGGTGCCAATGATGGTCGTATGCGTGTTTGGCGCCGTGCAGGTGAGCGCCACAATCAGGACTGCATACGACCGAGGCACACAGGGCCAACACCCGGCATCATGGTGTGGGGAGCGATCTCCTACACTGGCCGTACACCACTGGTGATCGTCGAGGGGACACTGAATAGTGCACGGTACATCCAAACCGTCATCGAACCCATCGTTCTACCATTCCTAGACCGGCAAGGGAACTTGCTGTTCCAACAGGACAATGCACGTCCGCATGTATCCCGTGCCACCCAACGTGCTCTAGAAGGTGTAAGTCAACAACCCTGGCCAGCAAGATCTCCGGATCTGTCCCCCATTGAGCATGTTTGGGACTGGATGAAGCGGCGTCTCACGCGGTCTGCACGTCCAGCACGAACGCTGGTCCAACTGAGGCGCCAGGTGGAAATGGCATGGCAAGCCGTTCCACAGGACTACATCCAGCATCTCTACGATCGTCTCCATGGGAGAATAGCAGCCTGCATTGCTGCGAAAGGTGGATATACACTGTACTAGTGCCGACATTGTGCATGCTCTGTTGCCTGTGTGTATGTGCCTGTGGTTCTGTCAGTGTGATCATGTGATGCATCTGACCCCAGGAATGTGTCAATAAAGTTTCCCCTTCCTGGGACAATGAATTCACGGTGTTCTTATTTCAATTTCCAGGAGTGTATCTAGGAACAAGTAATTCTATTTGTGGCATCACGTATCCAAGTTGGCAGTGGTGTTGCACGTTTCGGTCAGAAACCAACAGCACTCTTATAGGGTCCGGCAGACCCAATGGTGCGCACTCGCTGAGCCACGCCTCCAGCAGCTCCTTACTACGAGCGTCCCCTGTCAGCACGATATCCACTGAAGGGCCAAAGAAACCGGTATAGCCATGCTAATTCAAATACAGAGATATGTAAACAGGTAGAATACGGCGCTGTGGTCAAGTATCTGGTGCAGTTGTTAGATCGGTTACTGCTGCTACAGTGGCAGGTTATCAAGATTTAAGTCTGTGCACGAGCGATGAGACACTACATCTCCGAGGTAGCGATGAAGTGCGGATTTCCCGTAAGCCAATTTCACGAGTGTACCTTGAATATCAGGAATCCGATAAAACATCAAAACTCCAATTTCGCCGGGCACGGAAAAAGATTCTGCAAGAACAGGACGAACGACCAACGTGACAGAAGTGCAATCCTCCGGCTAATTAGTGCAGATTTCAATGCTGGGCCATCAAAAAGTGTCAGCGCGCGAAGCATTCAACGAAGCATCATCGATATGTACTTCTAGAGACGAAGGCCTACTCGTGTACCCTCGATGACAGCAGAACACAAAGCTTTGCCCCTTGACTGGGCCTATCAACACCGACGTTGGACTGTCGATGACTGGAAATATGTTGCCTGGCCGGACGAGTCTCGTTTCAAATTGTATCGAGTGGATGGACGTGTACGGGTATGGAGACAACATCATGTATCCATCGAACCTGTATGTCAGCAGGGGACTGTTCAAGCTGACGGAGGCTCTATAATGGTGTGGGGCGTGTGCAGTTGGAGTGATAAGGGACCTCTGATACGTCAAGAAACGACTCTGACTGGTGATACGTGCGTAAGCATCCTCTCTGATCATCTGTACCCATTGATGTCCATTGTGCATTCCAACTCTGCGTCACTCAAACAGCCTGAAAACGCACAAGGAACACACGGCAGATGGTCAAAGGAAGTTATATTCATCAGTGCCATCTACGTGGCAACGATGCATTTCTGGACACATGTTCATAGGACCTTTTTCCTCCATTTCCAATTAGGAATCCGTCCGTGCAGTCTGTAGGTTTTATTAAAGTTCACCCTGTGTATTAAAGCCACCACGCAGGTTGCTAACAGACGACCAAGCTTCACAAGTACTTGTAAAGTGGTCACAGTGCTTCCGCGTAGTCTAGGGCACACAAAGAAAAGGGTATCTGTGTTCTCTTCCGCAAGATTTATTATTTATTTATTTGCTACTGTTCCAACAGGACAATGCAACACCCCACTCATCCATAATTGCTCAGAGTGCCTCCAGGCTCTCTCTTCTCAGTTTAAACACTTACAATGGCCACTAAACTTCCCAGACATGAACATTATTGGGCATATTTGCGATACCTTGCAACGTGCTGTTCAGAAGAGATCTCTACCCCCTTTATACTGTTACGGATTTATGGACAACCATGGACGATTCATCGTGTCAGTTCCCTCCAGCACTACTTCAGACATTGGCCGAGTCCACGCCACGTCGTGTTACGGCACTTCTGCCTACTCACGGGGGCCCTACACGGTATGACGCAGGTGTACCAGTTTCTTTGGCTCTTCAGTGTAGGACGGCCGGCAGCAGGCACACAGCCCACTAGCGCTGGGAGGCGCTGCGCGACGTGAAGCTATGCAGACGCAGCCTAGTCACGGTACCGCCATATCTAATTTTTTATCAATTGATGATTTGAATTCTTTTACTCCCTTTTCTGCTATTTCACTCTTTTTCTTGTAATCGTCTTTCATTGCTGATTTCAAAACCTCCATTATTTGCTTCAAATCTGGAGTCATTCTGAAGCGAGGTGTTAATAAATTTTGTTACTGAAGTTTGTTGTTACTAAAATCATATCACAGCCATTATCTGTACTTGACTCGAAAATTCCCACTTTACCACTTTGGATGTGGTTACGCTTCCCGCGCTTATCATTTGGTGTGTGGTCAGATTTCACATACTTTCTTGCCTTATGCTGTTCTCAAAGGAGAATTCTGTCGAGTTATCGATTGGCTACTCTTCCTCATCCGACGCGTTTCCTCTGTAATTTCAGTTTTTGGTAACAATTTTTCCCTTTTCTCTACATTCTATTGACTATTGCTCTCATCTGACACACTCTCCTGTTGGACCTTACCTACCGCTAATATTGGTTGTACTTTGACTATGGTAAGCTTCCTATTATTTCTCCAGAATATTATACTTCCTTTTCACAGCACTTAAAATTGGCGAAAACCACTTTTCGTCACCCACAGGTCAGAGTATTTATAACCTGTTACAGTAACTGTCGTTGCAGCACTGTTTAACTGTTGTTGTTGTTGTTGTGGTCTTCAGTCCAGAGACTGGTTTGATGCAGCTCTCCATGCTACTCTATCCTGTGCAGGCTTCTTCATCTCCCAGTACCTACTGCAACCTACATACTTCTGAATCTGATTAGTGTATTCATCTCTTGGTCTCCCTCTACAATTTTTACCCTCCACGCTGCCCTCCAATACCACATTGGTGATCCCTTGATGCCTCAGCACATGTCCTACCAACCGATCCCTTCTTCTAGTCAAGTTGTGCCACGAATTTATATTCTCCCCAATTCTATTCAATACCTTCTCATTAGTTATCTGATATACCCATCTAATCTTCAACATTCTTCTGTAGCACCACATATCGAAAGCTTCTATTCTCTTCTTGTCTAAACTATTTATTGTCCGTGTTTCACTTCCATACATGGCTACAATCCATACAAATACTTTCAGAAACGCCTTACTGACACTTAAATCTATACTCGATGTTAACAAATTTCTCTTCTTCAGAAACGCTTTCCTTGCCATAGCCGGTCTACATTTTATACCCTCTCTACTTCGACCATCATCAGTATTTTGCTCCCCAAATAGCAAAACTACTTTATTACTTTAAGCGTCTCATTTCCGAATATAATTCCTTCAGCATCACCCGATTTAATTCGACTACAATCCATTATCCTCTTTTTGGTTTGTTGATTTTCATCTTACATCCTCCTTTCAAGACACTGACCATTCCGTTCAACTGCTCTTCCAGGTCCTTTGCTGTCTATGATAGAATTTCGATGCCATCAGCGAACCTCAAAGCTTTTATTTCTTCTCCATGGATTTTAATTCCTACTCCGAATTTTTCTTTCGTTTCCTTTACTGCTTGCTCAATATAGAGATTGAATAACATCGGGGAGAGGCTACAACTTTGTCTCACTCCCTTCCCAACCACTGCTTCCCTTTCATGCCTTTCGACTCTTATAACTGCCACCTGGTTTCTGCACAAACTGTAAATAGCCTTTCGCTCCCTGTATTTTACCCCTGCCATCTTCAAAATGTGAAAGAGAGTATTCCAGTCAACATTTTCAGAAGCTTTCTCTAAGTCTGGAAATGCTAGAAACGTATGTTTGCCATTCCTTAATCTATTTTCTAAGACAAGTCGTAGGGTCAGTATTGCCTCACGTGTTCCAACATTTCTACGGAATCCAAACTGATCTTCCCCGAGGGCGGCTTCTACCAGTTATTCCATCCGTCTGTAAATAATTCGTGTTAGCATTTTGCATCCGTGACTTATTAAACTGATAGTTCGGTAATTTTCACATCTGTCGACACCTGCTTTCTTTGGGATTGGAATTATGATATTCTTCTTCAAGTCTGAGAGTATTTCGCCTGTCTCATACCTCTTGCTCACCAGATGGTTGAGTTTTGTTAGGACTGGCTCTCCCAAGGCTGCCAGTAATTCCAATGGAATGTTGTCTACTCCCAGGGCCTTGTTTCGACATAGGTCTTCCAGTGCTCTGTCAAACTCTTCACGCAGTATCACATCTCCCATTTCATCTTCATCTATATCCTCTTCCATTTCCATAATATTGTCCTCAAGTAAATCGCCCTTGTATAGACCCTCTATATACTACTTCCATGTTTCTTCTTTCCCTTCTTTGCTTAGAACTGGGTTTCCATGTGAGCTCTTGATATTCATGCAAGTGGTTCTCTTTTCTCCAAAGGTCTCTTTCATTTTCTTGTAGGCCGTATCTATCTTAGGCCATACCATGTTGAATACACCGGTTCTCGTCTGATCATCGAAGTTAAGCAACATTGGGACCGGTTAGTACTTGGATGGGTGAGGGCCTGGGAACACTGGGTGCTGGTGGCTCCCCTTCATTTTAAGGATGTAGAGGCACTGTTTAACTACAGAAGTCAATTTAGTCAAAGGCCTACAGCGAACTACGACACTTACATTCGCTATTTTCTTGCTGCTGTGTGCTGTAATATGCCACCTGCTTGATCCACTGTCCCGTCATGTAGTCCACTTTCTTCTTCTCTCTTCTGTGACGGTCACTCCTCTTGTCAGAAAGTCAGTGGGCATAGAGCTCGGTCAGATGAGGGGGTGAAGTTACAAGTGGTCAGAGGCCAAGCCCTGAGTGCTGGTGAGTGTTATGCCCGAAGGTGTCAATGAAACAGCGGTACCTGTGACAGCACTTTATTAACGTGACCAAGAAATGGGCTGGGTCGTTCACTCGGCGTCGGCGAAGGATACTAGACACAGCACTCCACAGCTCACATAGTTTGCGGCAAATCAAGCACACTGCCGACAGCGAGGTAGAACGGGATGCGGTAGTCGGGGCCAACGAGGCGGTTTACGGACGCGCCTCTGTAGATACGGCGGGTCTCAGTCCTATCGAAGACGAATGCTCTCTTAGGCATTTACCCACAGCACCCTCAGGAGGGTGGTTTTCGTGACGGCGTAAGCCTGTGGTCCCCTCAGCAGACACAGTGTAGAGGCAGGAAGTTTGTATATATCTGGGAAGCGGCACTCAGTTGTGCATCCACCTTGCAGAAGATGGTAGCTCACAGTGTGTCGGTTTGGCCCTTCGCATCTTCTATCGGTCACGGGCTGTGACCTGCCAGAAGTGCCATCTTCTGCTTCCGACGTCGGTATGCTGGATTGCTGTCGAATATGACGAGAACAGCCCTATCACTGAACTGTTCACAACAGCGCATTTTCTGCCCTACTTCCCAATTCAGAACGAATCCACCTCTCGTTATTCAATTTTCTGCTGCTTTTGATATTATCCTATATTGGTCTGATCAGAAATCCTTATCTTCTTTCCATCTGACTCCACTAACCCTCAATTTACAGCGAGCCTTTGCATTTCTATTTTCAGCATTTCTAGCTTTCCTGCTACATTTACATATCTGATCTCCCATGTTCCGACTCGTAGAATGTAGCTCCGTCGTTGGTTATTCCACCTTTGAAGTCCCCTACTGGAGATCCAATTGGGTAACTAATTTAGATTATTTTGCCAGTGCAGAGATAGTATGGCACTTTTTGAATTACAAATCACATGTCTTGTGTATGCACATTATGTGTCTTTAATGTACTGATTTCCATTGCCTTCTGCATCCTCAAGGCGATGATCATTGATGATTCTTCTCTCTTTGGGGGATAGAGAGTACCCTGAACATCTGTTCACTCCTCCGCCCTCTTTGACAAGGCCGGCCTTGCCTTGGTACGTGAGAGGGTGCACTTTACTCGCCGCAGTCTTGAATACAACTCCCAGGAACTATTTAAACTTCATCTTAAACTGGCCAGTCAGTTTAATTCGTGGACCTGGGACTGGGTGGATGGTGTTACTTGGACGACAGCCGATTCTGCACACAAAAAGGCCAAACTTCTCACGTCTCCCTGGGTTCACGCCGGTCGCGGACATCGTCAGTGCAGTGGAACAGGTTGCAGCGCGATTACCACCTGAAGAAGCAGAAGAAGTGCGTCGGGAAACCTGCCAGGCTCTCACCAGAACTAAACCTACGAAGACTAATATTACCAGTAGAGAGAGGGTGGCCATTCGGGACCTAAGAGAGTGCTCTGAGATCGTTATCTTACCTGCTGATAAAGGCAATGCCACTGTTGTTTTTCCCGTAAGGACTACATTGAAAAGATGCAGCGCCTGATAGATGACGACTCCTATAGGAAGATCAACGCTGACCCCACGAAGAAGTTGGAGAACAAGACCAGGGCTCTACTCAAGGATGCGGATCTACCAGAGGGGGACGCCAAGAAATTGTCACCTCAAGGACCTGTACCACCAAGACTTTATGGACTTCCTAAGGTCCACATAGACGGGATACCTATATGCCCGATTGTCAGCAACATTAGGGCACCTTCTTACTTGCTGGCAAAATATCTGGCTGAATTACTTAGTCCCTATGTAGGTAAATGCCCTCACCATATCCGTAGTTCCGTGGGTTTCGTCAAAAGTCTCGACAACTTCAGACTGAAAGACACTGATATCCTAGTGAGCCTCGACGTGGTTTCACTATTCACCAGGGTGCTTTTACGAGAGTCAGTCGAGCTTATTGGGCAGAAATTTGACGAGAAGACCACCGAACTCTTTAGGCATGTCTTGACCTCAACGTATTTTCTGTTTAATGGGGAATACTATGAGCAAACGGATGGAGTCGCAATGGGCAGCCCACTCTCGCCGGTGGTAGCGAATTTGTACATGGAGTACTTCGAGGAGGAAGCCTTGGCGTCATCCAATTGGAAACCTACCTGTTTCTTCCGTTATGTCGATGACACGTTCCTCATTTGGCCCCATGGTAGGGACAAGCTCCTGGATTTCCTTACACACCCAAACGCCATACATCCAAACATCAAATTCACTATGGAGACCGAAGCAGAAGGAAGATTACCATTCCTGGACGTCATGGTCAAGAGGAGAGCTGATGGTACCCTGAACCACGGTGTGTACAAGAAGAAAACGCATACTGACCTGTACCTGCATGCAGACAGCTGCCACCACCCTTCTCAGAGGAATGGAGTACTAAAAACACTAGTACACAGGGCGCGCAGAATCTCAGACGCAGAGAATCTGCCCCAGGAATTGGAACACCTCAAGACCGTGTTCTGAAAAAACGGGTACTCGAAATGGCAGATTAGACGCGCTCTCCGTCCAACCACCACAGCACAACCTGTGGAGACGGATGAAGCCACGGAAGAAGAGGTAGCCACTGCCTTTATTCCGTACAATGGCGCACTATCGGGGAAAATCGGCCGTATAGTAAAGAAACACCGAGTTAAAACCGTCTTTCGCCCGCCCAGTAAAACACGGGCATTACTGGGAAGTGTGAAAGATGACCTCGGTTTGAGGAACGCCGGCATATACCAAATTCCCTGTGAGTGTGGGAAGACTTATATCGGACAAACAGTGCGCACCATCGAAGATCGTTGCCGAGAAGGCACACTCGACAGAAATATCCAAATAAGTCGGCGGTAGCAGAGCACTGTTTGTCCGAGAAACACGAGATGGATTATGAGCGTGTCAAGATCCTGGCTCAGACCTTTAAATATTGGGACAGCGTTATAAGGGAGGCTATCGAAATTCGCACCAGGGAAGATCTTACCAACCGAGATTGCGGCTACAGTCTCAGCAAGGCTTGGGACCCGGCATTGAATGTAATTAAGAAGACTCTCAGCAAGAAGTACGAACTGGCGACCAGGGCGGACGTAGCAAGCACATCGACGCTACGACAGATTCCGACGCCCACGTCTTCGCGACCGCCGGCGCACGGGCGCCGACGGCGAAGAGAGCGGCCTGCGGGGGGAGGGGATTTAAATCGGCCGCCCGCCCTCAGAGCTCAGTTCGTCAGCGCACCTGACGATGGTGACATGTCTGACCGCCGAAATATTGTGCCCGTTGGACACTATGAACCGGCAGTATACCCGTGGACTGTTCGAGCAACAAATTCTCGTGTCTGCTCCCAAACAAACGCATGTCACAATGCGAAGGCCATTTATGGTATTTTGACATTTTTGGCTTACGTGCTGAAAGTGACGTAAACATGTTACCTTATGATCGATATAATGCCCTACGTACCTAACTACCGTTTTTGACCTGGGAATATAAAGAATCCTAACCCTGTTTCTTACTTCATTTAGAATGTGTCGTATACACCCATCCAGCTGATTTATGAGGCG